>NW_024882389.1:0-302287 GCF_019059575.1 Amphibalanus amphitrite
CCTAACATTTTTGACTTCAGGCCAATTTTCGAGGTCAGAGGTCAAGGTCAAAGGCAAAAACCCGGCACATGTGTAGTGATCTCAAAGTAAGCGTTCTAGAGGACGGCAGGATGCATAAAACCGGCAAAATTGGGTGTCAACGAAAGAAGAGAATCTGAGGATTCCGAAAATGTAATGAAGGATTAGAGGAAAATATGCCAGATTCGTGATCAGCGGGCACAAATCCATCATAAACGACATTTCATGTGTCAATTAAGGGTCATTCGAGGTCACATGAGGTGAACATAAAGCTTGACCTTTTCCAAACAAAATATGTATCATTCGACGCGGCTTGACAAGGCGAATGCGATGGTACCACTGCCTTAGCTCTAGGGTCATTTTTGTCGAAGTTATTTGCGAAAAACTAAAACCACATTTCGAGGTCATTGACCTGACCTCTGACCTCAGGCCACCAATTTTTTTTATTCTTCACTAGGTCAAACTCTATACAACCGTGCTCGTAATTTGTCTTGATCTCTAAAACTCTATTTTAGCAGCCATTTGAAGTTCGCGTCTGTGACGCCAAAGTTTGCCGTGCAGGGGTCTATAAAAAAAATCGACCCTGTGACGTCATCAAGGGGACTAGGTCCAAATTTTTTACTTGAGAAATGTCAAATTGATGGGAGAAAAGGTACTAAAAGTTTCGCTTCCCTATCCCTAAGCGTTCGGGAGCTATCGCAAATATTCGCCAGGGGGAAACGCCCCCCCCCCGGCCCCGCGAGGGATAAATTCGGTTCAGTTCAGTTCACTTTATTTAAGTAACAGAAATAAAGCAATTAATATACAATTCATTGATTGTATTTTGCGATTCGACTCGTCTAACGAATCGGATTCGACTCATATCTACTTTTTATTTAGGTAGGTATTGTGTTCTGTTGGAGTAAGTTGAACAGTGACATTTGGTGAATCAAAGCTGTCGGCAACTAATGCTGTTTAGACATTCATTATCAATCTACCTATGTATTGTGTAATGTGTATGTAGGACACTTCAATCTTGTCAGTTGTCACTTTTGGGAGTCATCTCCCGTCAGAACAACTGATAAGTCGGTTGTCACCTACCCGTTACAAATATAATCCACAGAAGCATGCCGCGCTTGAGTAGCACGCTACACTAACGACAGTGAACACTGGAGCCGGATGATTGAGCACAAGCTATACTATACTCGCTGGCCGCACAGCGTAGCGGGCTTGCCTCAGCAACACTACCGCACGATTTTCGCGCAATGTGTTACCAAACATCACGCTGACGTGGCTCGTGATCGGGTCATAGTCGTGAGGCTGCCGACCCGCCGGGAACAGTCAGTGATCCGCTACAACCGACACTAGAAGGTCGGCCACCCCTGCCGAGTCGCTCATGACGGCGGGTCGGCCACCCCTGGACGCACCGGTGCGGTCACCTGTGTCCTGTCGGCAGCGGCAGTGGAGAGGCGCCAGTGTGCCGTCGGTGCCGGTGAGAAGCGCGTGCTGCCGCGGCCGGCGCCGCTGCCGGACCGCCTGACGGGCCGACCCGACACTCCCGTGGATCATGTCTCAGCTAATGAGGTGAGTGTTCCCGCGATGGCGCTGGGGCGTCGGCCTCGGGAACATTGCTGCTAAAATATGGGTACATTTAACATTAGGACCCACATTTTCCACGACCAATTATTTACCCACACATTTAGGAGCCATCAGAATGCATTAGTGTTGTTGTCTGTCTGGAGATGCGCTGGAATCTAACCAAATTGACCACGAAAATGGCAAACCAGGTCAACGGCCTCCCTGCAAAACATCTGCTCACTTAATCCCATAAAGTTCGTATCTAGAGTAGGACATTTCTTCTGTTGCCAGCACAAAACGTTACCCATCATGCGATCTGGGTCTTGGAAGTGTCTCTTCTGCCGTTAGAAGAGCGCGCGGCGTTCTCTCCCTCCTCCCCAGCTATCCCCTGAATGTGTGATCGTGGTGATATGGGACAGGGTTGTGTCACTCGTCAGGTCAAGGTCATCAAGATTCTTGGATTGTACCATTGTGCATTATGTGTAGTGTCACCCTCTTGAAACAAGCGAAAACTTTTCAGGCACGAGATTGTTTCTAAATAAGTCTTGTCAGTGATTTTTGAACGAATCTCATTACGTGTGGGAATATTACCAGAAAAGTTGTGCGCCAATGAAACGATGCAGCGCAGCATAAGAGACATGGGATACGCTGCACATAGTCAGCGGTCTGAGAATGATCATTAAGGATAATTATATTAACATGCGTAGAATAATGCAGCTTTCACTCTAATATAATTACATGATTCGGAGATTTCCGTGAAGAAACCGTGCCGTTCCGTTCGGACACGAATGGGTGACGCCGTGGGTAGGTGACGAGCCGCTCAGTCGGACGCCGCGGGTCGGTGACGAGCAGCTCAGTCGGACGCCGAACCCCAGAGCAGGAATGTGTGTTTTCGGGTTTCACCTCAGTCAGAAATTGATGGCGTGCTCAGTGCTCTGACTGATTGATGTGGGAATAGTCAATGGCCTTGCTTTATCTTTCGAAGGCGTTTTTTAGTGAAGCCCTTTACAACAGCTATGTCAATCCTCTTTTATTGAAGCGATACTTACAGTGACCTCTCGTATGAA
Organism: Amphibalanus amphitrite; assembly: GCF_019059575.1. Taxonomy (NCBI): domain Eukaryota; kingdom Metazoa; phylum Arthropoda; class Thecostraca; order Balanomorpha; family Balanidae; genus Amphibalanus; species Amphibalanus amphitrite. The sequence continues at coordinate 2,643 of NW_024882389.1, forward strand.
AATCAATTCCACTGCTTCTCATTGTTCCTATTTAATACTTTATTACGATCTACTCATTTGGCAGCATAACTCATATAAAAATACAGATTATCCCCCATGCAAATGCCTAGAGGATTTACGTTTATTAACCCGCGCCCTGCTGGGGGGTGTTTGAACACCCCGCTGTGGTTTTTCGCGAATATCTCAAAAACGGCATACATCAATTCTACACATGTGAAAATTTCAGACCAAGGTCATTTAAGGTCAGGTCACCAGGTCACTTGAAGTGAACTCACCTCATACAAAGTTTCAATATCTGCCATAGCAACACGATTGACCGATCGCTTTGAAAGTTTCAGCGATTGCTAAGAGCAATACATGTACAAAATGTATATCTCAGAATTTTGATATCGATGAACTAAGGTTAGGTCAATTTTGCGACCTCCCCATTATAAGTCAATGGGAGAAAATTGAAATGCGCCTCTCTTGGACGAAAGACATTATAAACACTCCCAAACAAAAAAGTGCAAAGAATGAGCATAAGGTTATTTATGCATACTTTTTACATATAAAACTGTTCTATTTTGATCAAAGAGGAATCAAAAGTCGTATTCAAGGCTGAAGATCAAATGCTCTCAACAGCAGTCCCAATTATCTGGCAGCCCGAATCGCGTTCGCGTTGCGCCGTGATTTGGCCGCAATGACGCCGATTTGGAATGACCTGGCTCGGTTGCCCAACTCAGCGACGGTGACCGTATTAGAGGCATGGTATTTCGATATAGCGACCCAAAGCGGTGCGTGACATGCTTGAAGCCAGGTCTTTTTATGGCGCAACGGCCGTACCAGTGAGAGGTGCGCTCCATCTGTCCCGCTCCCACCGATACCGTCCCTCCTCTCTACCATTTTCTGCCGTTTTCTACCGTCATCGCACACCTGACAGAACACTCTGACGCAATTGAAAAATGATCGAAATGGTGTCATTTTAAGCGCTGTGTCATCTTTCTTCTGGCGACACGTTCTTTCAATTTGTACCAATAAAGTGGTCAGTAAACTGCATCCAGTAGCCTTTTAGTGCTCCGCTGGACCAGAGCGCATAGCGGTGCTAGAAGAGCCTCATGAGCACAGCCAACAGCGCTGGGATTTCTGCAGTGCTCCCCCATACCGGAGTTGGAATAGTTGCCGATCCACACCCGGAGCGGCGCCGTGCGGCTGTTGCACGGTGCCACCTGGATTTCCAGTCGGCAGACTCAGTCGGTCAGGCCGCCCGGCAGACCAGAGAGACTGCCAGTCACCCTGAGCTGGTGCTCTTCACCAGCAGCCGGCCGCGATCCAGGCCAGGCGCCCGTGAATCCAGCATAACGGATTGGGTGCCTGGCTCGGGAGGGGTTAGGGGAGTTTAGGATGCTGGAGACTGATGAACAGGGAACACCAGTTATGTTTACGGACAGTGCAACAAGAGTAGGGACTTTATGTCCTCTGCTATACAAATTCATTAAGAAAGGATTGTTCACCTAAAGCGCCTCTCCCCTATCGATTTGATTCTTCGGTGACTGCCCCCACTTTCAACGCTCGAGGGAAGCACTTATCTGCTTCTTCCTACTCAGTATGCAATATGCATTCGTGTTAGTCGACAAACTCAACGGGTCTGTATGCTTGTTTTGTTTCTAATGAACAGATAAGGATCACACGGGCTGCCTTCATCTTTTTCATCCGTAGTTAACCGTCCAACCGTAGACCCGCAATCCGTAGGACTGTTGTGTGGATGTTTTACCTCGCTTTTCGCTCGATTGTCACGTTTTTTTTTTTTGTACATTTACGAGATAACAACAAACCTCGAGCAACTGAGAAAATTCTGTCGAGTTTCTATTATCGCTTGAAATCAAAAGAACTATAATTAAATAGCAGTTTCATGCCAGTTTTTTTAGGCGATTATAATCGCAAACGTCTTTTTTGTACGACTTGCCTCGGGGTACGAAGGAATCACCCCATCTTTCTTTCATTTGGTATTCCATTTCATATGCAGATTTCACGTGGAATTAGCATCTGACTGTTTTGGTTTCGGCCGGTTATTTCCTGAGAAGCCAGGGATTTCCTATCCCAGCTTCCCTGCAGATGTCAAACACTGCTGTCGGATGTCAGACGGCATGTGAGAGAGCCGCAGTGATCTGCCGCGCTCAGGCAGGGTTAGTGGGCCGGCGGCTGTCCTCTGTCCCCAGTGCAGTGTAAGTCCTGTATAGACGGCGGTCTGTGGTTTGTCCGACACGGGCTATGCTCGGAAAATCTGGCGCACGTCGGACATTTCGCTGGCTGTCTTTCCTGACCTGTCCTCGTGAGTCATGAACTGTTGCCGACTATCACCTTTCCAATCTGCTGGCCTCTCCGTCCGACTTGCTTTTCCGTCAAATCACAATCAGCTATTTCCACCCTCTCTGTGGCTCTCTGTCTGATCTTCTGTCCCGTCCGCGCTCATGTCCTGTCCTGTCCTGTCCTGTTCGCCCTTCCCGGGTACACCAGTCTGAGCGCGTGCACCCATACCTCGGGCCTGCACCATCACACCACCAGCGGCACCAATGGCCTGCGGAGGGCACCAATGGCCTGCGAACGCCAGTGTAAACAGTCGGGACACGGCAGGGTCGAGCGCGCGCTGGTGTCGCCGGCGGCAGAGCGCTCTCTGTGTCTGCCGCGCAGCCGTCGACCGGAGAGCATCGGACAGAGGACCCACCAACGGCGGGCCCCACATGAGGGTAAGGCGGGGATACCGTATTTAAAACATCGAACTTTAGCAGTTTGCAAGATAATAGGCAGACTATAGGCCTCTGTTGGTTTGTGACTGTAATCGACTCCTTTAGAACCAAAGCTTCGCTGCCCAACTTTCATGATTCATTCACAATGGACGACACAGAACGGAAAAGGAATTAAAGTTGTGCTGATAAAAATGGAAATATTTTTGTTCTATAAGATAAAACTTTCGCTCACTTCAAACTGTTGTCACGAGAAATGTCATTTCCCTATGACAAAATATGAAACATCTTTGAATAACCTTGGAACAGCGAATCCAGGCGCATCATCGTTCGTCCTACTGTGCTACGGGCCACGAGCGCTGACGCTCCATCCTACACTGCCCTTTTGGGGGCTTTCTGCAGCACATTGTAATACAGAGGTACTACGTGACTCACAAATAAAATGTAGTATAGCATTCAAGTTAGTATGTCCAGCCTGCGCCGTTGTTTTGATGAATATCTAAAGAGTCGGACAAAGGTGCAATATCGAGGCCAATGTCAATGTCAGTTCACTGATCGCATGATCAAATAACGCATGTGAAATTAATAGCATGGAAATTGTGCATTAAATGCTACTTAGATGTTTTATTCATTAGGTTCTGGTAATGAGAGGGTTTTGTTTATCACCTATTAATGATTTAATGAAACCCTTCCAGAATAAGGTCAATGATTGTTTTGTTTAAATTTGCAGACCTAAACGTTTATTCAGCGTTAGCGTCAACTTCTTTCAACTTTATTTCAACTTTAGGCAATGCCAATATGCCAAGGCTGCATTTATCCTAGTTCCTACTCGACCTTGTAAGGCCAAAAGGTAAGCGTGAGGTTAATAACTATAAATGGTTTAGCACGTATAATGAAACAATGTATCTGAATAGTGACGGTGTTCCCGCTCTCCACCACACCGTCCGTCCCCAGCCGTACGCCGCTCCGTCCGTCCGTCCCCAGCCAGCCGACTGCCTTGGAAGGTCGTCTGCCGGCGGCGGAGCGAACTGGCACAGCGGGACAGCGGCCATGACCGGTCCGAAACCCGACCTCCTTCTTCCCTCTCTCCTGCCTTCCTCTCCTCTCCTCTCCCCTCCACACGGACCCAAAGAAAGGACTTGGACCATACAAGGTCCGGAGCGGATGCCATAAAATGGTCCCGGGGAACATTTGGCTTCGGCCAAAGAAAACTGTAGATAGTCAGCGGGGTCAATTTTTCGTAAAATATGGTGCAGTTTCGAAGGACGTTGGCTGTTATTTTCATGGTGAGCTGTCGTCCTCCTGATTTATAAACTGGTTCGAGCCTCCTGGGACGGCGGCCGTTTCGCCTGTCGGTGCCAGTAACTGGAGCGGCGCCCGGTGAAAGTGCCGTCAGCCGGTGTCTTCGACTGATGGCGGCCTGTAGGTCTGTTCGGCCGCGCGTGTGTACGGCTGCGTGCGTGAGCAGCGATCCGCTCACGCAGGGAGACGGAGCCGGCCGGCACGTGCCGGCCCGGCCGGTAACGGCGGCGGGCCGGCGAGACGGAGATCCAGTTCCCATGTGCCGCTGCCGCTACCCGCCGCCGGCTGCCGCGGTTCACTGGCCCGGTGAAACTGGCAGACAGACCCGGCGCACGGTGGGCAGGCTGACCATCATAGACGGAAAAAAATTCCGGGAATGTCAATTAACTGACCGAAACGAAGGCCTGAATGACCTGGATCTCGAAGATCCTGAGCAGAAGCTTGCTCAAAGTCATTGTGAAGGTTATGAGTTCTTTGAGGTCACATAAAGAGTGTCATCTGAGGGCATTTGCAAGCTTCTCATCAAGCGATGTAAATACTAACGATAGCATTTTAAAGAATTTTCTGTAAAGGCCATAATCAGCGGGCCTCTTGACGGCTCAGTCGCACACCAATGCCCAAAACTACTCGGGAAGGACCCGGCCGCCACGCACATCCGAAGCGCAAGTTGACAAACATCGAGTTAACATCCAAAAGTGTCGCAGAAAGTAAGTGCGCAAATCGTTCATTACGGAACGAGCAAAGCGGGCGTAGTCTTTACCATATAACGGAAAAATCTCAGTATGAGCGGCCCGGCCCGGCCTGTAACGCTTTTGCGAGGCTTATATCTCAGCAACCACTTAATCGATTTACATGCGGTAATTTTTGTAGGGTAGCTTCATTCCTTCTACCAAGTATTGGACTACTCCCGATGCATGTGGGTGACGCCTTATGCACGTGCCACGTGCAAAACGAAGAGGTGTCAGTTTTGTAACAATTACAACATGCCGGTAACTACTGGGCCAATTGCGCTGAACGTTGGCATGTAGGTAGGCACCCACTAGGCATTGCATATCCATATGCCACAGTTGGGGTGCTGCTGCACGTGTGCACGTGCAGGGGTCGATTCCATATCTCGAGAACGGCTGAACCGATTGCGCTGAAATTTGGTACATGGTTAGGGACCGGTTAGTAGTGTGCCGTGCAAAAGTCAGTTAGGACCCATTTTGCACGTGCGCACGTGCAGGGTGCCACTTCCAGGTCTCGAGAACGGCTAGGCCGATTGCGCTCATATTTGGCAACTTTGCTAGAGACCGGTTAGAAAGGTGCCGTGCACAAGTCAGTTGTAGGTACCCCCTCACAATTTCGCACGTGCAAGGCTCACCCTCTCGCTCGCTCCGTTTGTCGCCCTATAAGGCGTTATACTGGTAGTTCATGGTAATTATCAAGCAACTCAAATGACAAATATCATTGCGTGGGTGAAAACAGAAGATTTAGGTCTCCCTTGGGTACCTCACACAGAAGGATTCCAAGCACGCTGAATCACGCCTGTTTACGACGAACGTTAGCATTAGTTTTATCAACAACCAGCTCCCAGTCTGCCAATTCGCGATAAACCGACCACCAGCGAGGCCACCGGAACGTTCTGATCAGACAGTCCCCGGTAACAGGGCAGGCCTCTCGACCTCAGAGAGAGGTCACCACGAGGAACCGGGCCGGGCGGCGCCATTCAGCGGGTATATCACGCCACAGAGCCGAGAGGGCGTTACACCACCCGCCAATAACGACAAGGTCAAATCAATCGCCACTGGAGGGCGACGTAAACAGATCCACAGCAGCTGGAGGCAGTGTGGTATGTGTGCCGTGCAACGTCAGTGCTGAGGAATCTCTGCGACGCAGGTGGTGTGTGAATAAAGCCCTTGTTATTTGTTAATTATTTGTAGGTAGGTAGGGGGAGAACGGGGTTAATTGTAACATTTTTTGCATTTTATCATCTGGTGCAAACACGTTTGCAGTTATAAAACTTTTTCTTTTATTTTCAGAAACTATGATGTTTTGTCTTTAAAATGCTGTTAAACATTTCCGAAATAACTTATTTTTTGGGTCAAATTGTTGTCCGAAAAAGTCAATTCATCTGTTACAATTCACCCCAGATACGGGGTCAAAAGTAACACCACCCGGGGACAATTGTAACATGCTAATTTACAGGCTACAGCAACACAATTTTTCCCAAAACTTTGATTTAACAAAAGTATTGAACACTTGTTCATCTTCCCACACTTGTTAGAGACGGTTCTTCTCAGGAAAAAAGGCTTAAAAACCTCGCACTTATACAGGGGTTGGATGGACCTCCTCTCCCTCGGTTTTTCGCAAATAAGGCTGGAGACTTCCAGTTTGCGGTTAACTCGCGTTTATTTTGGTGGCTAACTTCCTTACACGCGTGTAGCTGCCCACCAACTTTTACCCGGGGACCTCCATCCGCGGTTAACTGGTGGGTAGCTACACGCGTGTAAGTATTTAAATGCCGACTTACACGCCAGTTTAACCCGCGCCCCGTTGGGCTCTGCCGAGCAACGCGCCCGGTTGGGGGGGGGCCATTTTGGCCCCCCCCCCTAAGATCTCGAGAACCACGCAACATAGCGACAAGCGGTAAACGGCGTTGGATAGCCCCAACGGGGAACTACCTTGTGACCCAATTTTATTGACCTAGGTCAAACCGATGACGTCACAGGTCAGGTCAAAGGTCCAATTTTCACCGTTTACAGGCACTTCAAGAAATGCGTTGTAAAATCGAGTAAAATGCATTTCATTGAAAATCATCGATGGGGAAATGTTCTTCAAACACATATTTTGCTATTTGAGGTCACTGATACCAGGTCAGGTCACAGAGGTCAGGTCACGGGGGGGTCACAATATGAAAGTGTCGTGTGATACATGTTTTATGGTCCATTTTACATGAAAAATGCGATTATATGGGTCAGGCAGCCTTTGGGGCCAGCTTAGATCACGTTTTGGTCAAGGTCAGGTCAAGGTCAGGTCAAGGTCAGGTCAAATTAGGTCAAATTTCAAAGTTAATATTTTTGCATAAAATGGGTATCGAATCGATGCAGCTCGTCACGGGGAGTTCAATGGTGGTCTTTGTTTTGCCGTAAGTGGTCTAGAATTGCTAAAAATTGAGTTCAAAAATTTGACGTCATCATTTTTGAACAGTTTTTTCGCTATAACTTGGCCAAAAAACGAGATATCATTCTGAAATTTGGTATGTATATAGAAGAGCGCTGGCACTATCACATATATTCCGGTTTTTTCGAAATTCGGAAAATTTTTGGATTTTTTCAAAGTTTTTCTAAAAAAATCAATTTTTTGAATTTTTTTTGGTCAAAAACCAAAAATTTTGAAAATCCGAGATAGCAGTTTTGCAGCGCCGCTTTTTGTCTACTAGACCATATAAAGAACTTTGAAATTGCTTGATAACTGTAGATTTGGTGAGCGTTTCAAGATTGCATGTTTTTTGCCCATTTTTGCTCGAACATGACCTCAGTTTGACCTCAATAACTCCTGACCTAAGGTGACCTAAGACTTGAAATTTGGTGTGAAGGTGTCAAATTGATGCCCGGGAAGGTACTGAAAATTTGGCGGCGCTGCGCGCCGCCGTTTTCTTGCTATTCAGGAAAAACCACAGGGGGGGCCAAAATGCCCCCCCCCCCCAACGGGGCGAGGGTTAAAGGGCTTCCCGATCAGCTGATCGGGATGCGGCGATCAGCTGGTCCAATGAACAAGTGCGTAATTCCGTTATTTATGGGACCGGTGGCCCCCAATCAGCGTTTTTACACATGCAATGAGTACAGCCGTAACAATGGGATGTGGTGATGCATTAACCTAACCAGAACAGCGTTTGAAGCCGTGCCAATCAGCATCAATAATGCTAATCGCCTTGTGTTATTTCACTCTGTATGGCCGACCGCCAGTCTACTGCATGATCTTGCAATAGCCGTATCTCATATTACTCGTCTGCCCTCGTCGGTTCGTCTCCGTCACCCCCCGTCCTCACCCCCGCCCCGTCACTTCACCGGTGAGGCGTCGTCGGTGTCCAATTAAATGCCACACAAAGAACAATTATCACCGAGTGATCAGTTTAATATGTGCGTGTCGCGGGGGTGGCTGACGTTCCAACTGCGCAGGATCCGGTCCACCACCAGTGCCCATTTGCTGCCGTTTAAACCGCTAATGGTTCTTTTTGGCCGTCCTTTTCATATCTCTCCAGAGCTGTGTCAGCTGTTTCTAGTCCCATTTTTCTTCTGACCTTGCATTACAGGCCGTAACAATGTTCTTCCAAGACCGTTTTCGTTCTTCATTACTCCTTCCATCGTGTCGCTTATTTTCGATGACTTTTACTTCAGTTTTCATGACATCGGCTAACAAATGCATGTCATTACTACTGAAATTTCTGCTCCTCTTCTTCCTGTCCATGGTTGTTGACCGGACACTCGTATTGCTTCCACTGAGCTGGTCCTCGCCCCACTGACACGTAACGCGAAGGGCGACGACAGGGGCCCGACACTAGCCGGCTGGCTCGACGATCACATTATTTCGGATGCGATACGAATCCCATCTGACTATCCCGAAGATTACGAAATAGCAGCTGGTGGCAAGGAGATAGGCGCGATGGAAATAGACTAATCCCTCCGTATTTGAAAATTTGAGTCCTACATCCTCAATTCTGTCAACTCAAATATTGCTCTGATTACTCATGTATGACTTGTTGAAAACATCTGGATACTTGCAGTGATGAAATACGTAATTTGTAACCCCTCAACAAGCACAGAGGCCAGTTTAACCAACAGAAAAATAGCCACCTGGCGGAATTTTTTGCCTAAAGACCGTTTCACATACGGAGTGTAAACGCGATAAGCACGTAAGCGGATAGGGCTTTACCGCTCTCGATCCGTATGTGAATCAGCCTTTAGGCGAAAAATTCCGCCAGGCGGCTATTGCCTATTTTTCTGTTGGTAAAACTGGCCTCAGTACTATGAAAAGGTGACCTCAAATTCGTCTAATCTTAGCAGCCGAACGGCTAGGCCTAACTGGCTGAAAAAGCCAGAACTAGATTATTGCACTATTGTCTATCACTTGCACATAAAATTTGCACAGAAATAAACTTTTGAAACCCCCTAAGGACCAAAAAAAGCACCACCGAAAAGATACCCGCGAACTTAATACATGGGGTGGCTCGCGTGTAAGTTCGTTCGCTAACTTAGCAAACAAACTATTTACCCGCAGATGGAAGTCTCCGGGCAAAGTTACCCGCCGACTTAAACGCGAGATAAACGCCAACTTACCCGCAAACCACTTACACGCGACTTACCCGCGTGTGGAAGTCTCCAGCCTAAATCGCGTAAAAAGCTGCCGATTGCGACAAAACTTACAGCTCTCTTAATTCTAGCAATGTTTCATCTCCCTTGAAAATTTGACGACTTTGACATAATGGCCACTGACCTATAGCCTGTTATATTTGACCCCTGCAAAAATGTTACAATTGTCCCCGTCGCGCCTTGACATATTTTAGACGAAACTGGCGCATAAAGATGTTGCATGTACAGCATTTAATGCTTTCAATTTATGGACAACAAGCCTGGCAACGCTTACACAAAGTCTGAAGTCGATATCTTTTCAATGGCGGAAATGAGCTAATCAAATATAACGGTATAAAAATTTATAAAATGCACTCAAAAACACATTACTGTGCACAGCCATCGACATACCCGGCACTTTCGCTTCAAACTCCGTTGGGAAAGGCAGTATAGAATTACGCATTTTCGGTCTTAACATTAGCGCATTCTATTGGTAAGTTTATGAATTATTAACACTGTTACAATTGCCCCGTGTTACATTTGACCCCGCTCTCCCCTATTTATAACAAATTGTGGTTAAATCATTACGTCTTCTATCGTTGTCAAGCTAATAAAATGTTTACCGAAGATCTCTGCTGATCGGCTTTTTTACTGGTATCTTTGACTTTTTTACTGATATCGTCAACATAAAGCTAGCCACAGTAACAAAAAAAAAGTAGGCAAAATACGTTTTATTAGTTTGGTTAATTCATTTTTGACGGGTGGATTTGAATCAGCCAAAATAGTCCCAAACAAAGTTTCTTGCTAATGCCTACCGCATAACCAGGGAATTTCCAGCGCCCATAACTGTGCGATAAACTTAACCCGCGCGGGCTGGGGGGGGGGGTAAATTTTACCCCCCCCCCCTCGCGAATTTTTGCAGGCGCCAAACTTTCAGTACCTTTTCTTACATCAATTTGACACGTTCCCCGAAAATTTTAGCGAAATCCGTCGGAAATTTTTTTGAGAAATTGACGTTTTAGTGACGTCATGTTCGCCATTTTCGCCTCAAAAACGGCAAAATTTCAAACGCCGCTAACATCTTCATTTTTAAAGGAATCAAGACGTAACAAAAAAGGTTATACATCTTTTTACTTTGTCTATCAAATGGCTATCTCGGTTTTTGAAAATGTTGGATTTTGGCCCAAATTTTTTTTCTTCAAAAAACTGACTTTTTTGGGAAAATAGTTATAAAATCCAAAATTTTGAGTGTATCGAAAAAACCGGAATATATGTCAGAGAAGTGGTCTATGTGCACCTACATACCAATTTTTAGAAGAATCAGTTCAGAAATGTGGGAGTTATTCAAACTTTTATGACGTCACGACACACAAAAAATTTGAAAAAATGATTTTTTTTGGAAGTTCTAGACCTCGTACGGAAACAAAAATAGCACCATTCGATTCGCCGTGAAAAACTGCATCAGATACACACCTTGTTAGGCCTTACCAACCAACTTCAAAATTTGACCTCACTTGACCTGACCTTGACCTGACCTCGACCTGAAATTCATCCAGAGGTGGTCCATATCACTTATTGAGTGTGCCTATTGAATTTTATGAGTAAAATGACCCATAAAACATGTGTCGCACGTGCCCTTTTCTATATTTTGTTTTTGGTGACCTGACCTGACCTGACCTTGACCTTGACCTCTGAATGATATTGCAGGCAACGAATATTGTCTTGGTAGCCTAAGAACACGTTTTGGGCAATCAGTCTCAGTCCATGACTCCATTCTTCGGCAACTACGGTGCAAGGCCGATACTGTAGAAACTTGCAATTTTTACCCTTGACCTGACCTTGACCTTGACCTCAAACTTTAAATTAAGTACATGTTTTTAGTTGTTCGTGATGAGATCTTTCGATTGGCGTTCGAATTTTCCAAATCGGACCATTAGTTCGGGAGATAACAGGGGGGGGGGGGGTAAAATTTACCCCCCCCCCCCCCCAGCCCCGCGCGTTCGGCTGGAGACCCCAGCCCCGCGCGGGTTAAATGCTGAACGGTTAGCGTGTTCCCATAAGTTGGACAATGGACAGTTGCAACTGTCCATTGTCCGCATACTGAGGCGGTCACGGTATGTGATTTCGCCTCGGTATGTGATTTCGCCAGCCATTGATGTGACTACTGCCCATGATAACATGACGTCTCGCCTTAGGGAGCAAATATAGCGAGCCTTGAGGCAGTTCGAGCTGGGCTATGACACCTTACGATTAAAGTGAATCGTTATAGCGTACAAAATTATCTTATACAGTTATGTTATATCGCTGCTCAATGCTCATCTGATTCTGATCTCATGCATGTCAATGGTAGCATAACATTGAAAAAGGGAAGGAATTCGCACGAATGCAGTTTGATCAAAGTATTGCCGTTGAAGACCGCCGCATCTGCAGTCAATCTGACTTGTACGTACACTGTAGGGATTGCCACAAAAAAGCGTGCTCTGCAAGAAGCGCCATAAGAAAGGTGTGCAGTGCACAAGGGTGCACCATACCACTACATGCCATGTGGCCTTCATGAAGCGAATAATATGATGATGTGTTTGTGTGACTGTGACTGTGTGTATTTTTCAGGCGGTGCTGTCACCATTGCATTGGTGACTGTCGCCAGCATTGCAATGGTGGCGGCAGGCATTTCGAGTCTGCTGCTGGTGTAACTCTGTGTGACTGTGTGTTTGCAGGCGGTGCTGGCACCAATGGTGGCGGCAGGCATTTCCAGTCTGCTGCTGGTGTACGGCATCACCCTATTCACAATCACCCTGAGCAGAGGGCAGCTGTTCCTGAGGGCGGTGCCGCGCAGCATTCAGCTCGGCGACAACGAGACGACAGGTTAGTGCCGGGGAGACCAGGAGTCAGTGGGGAGGGGTAGAGGTCAGTGGAGGGTGCGCAGGTCGGTGGTGAGAGACATTAGGGTAGTGCCGGGGCACCAAAAGGACATAGGTCAGTGGCGGGACATCACAGAAGTCAATGGGGGGGGGGGGGGGGCATCAGTTGTAATTGAACTGCAGGTCGATGACTACCACACCATGGATAATGGATGGTCATAAAATCATAGATCACGGATATTGAGACCACAATCAGGTCAGTTACAGAAAAAAACACTGCCAGTGATGAGGCTAAAAGCCGATGCTGGAACCTCCGGTCGGCGACATCGATACCGCAGATCGGCGACTTCGAAAGTCGAGAGCACAAATTGATAGCAGCGCGAGCGGAACCACAGACCACACTCCACAGCACAGGCTGGGGAGCACGGGCACGACGCTTCCACTCGCCAGTTATGCATCAAGCTCCGAATGTCCCACAGAGTCTCCTGAAAGTAAAGGGTAATATGACTGCATGTATCTATTCCAGCCCTGATCAAGCAATGCTACGGCGTGTACGGCTGTTTCGCCATCACAAATGAATGGATCTCACTGTCGCGACCCATCAGTGTGCTACCCCAGTCTCCGAAGACGCTCAACGTCAAATTCTGTCTGTTCACGCCCGAGAACCCGACAGAATGTCAGGTGAGTTACTGCATCTCCTCACTGTAACTCCGTGTGAGGTACAGAGTGGTGAAACAAATAAGGCGTGAACGTTTCATATACGGAGATATATTTAAACTCCGTGCGCAGCTCTTGTTTCATTTGCTTGGTGCTTCGATATGTTGTGTTTCGAAAGATTCAATGATCTCTCTCTCTCTCTCTCTCTCTCTCTCTCTCTCTCCTCTCTCTCTCTCTCTCTCTCTCTCTCTCTCTCTCTCTCTCTCTCTCTCTCTCTCTCTCTCTCTCTCTCTCTCTCTCTCTCTCTCTCTCTCTCTCTCTCTCTCTCTCTCTCTCTCTCCATCTCTCTCTCCCTCTCTCTCTCTCTCTCTCTCTCTCTCTCTCTCTCTCTCTCTCTCTCTCTCTCTCTTCAATCAATCGATCAACCAATCAATATCGACATATGACACCGCATTCCAACAAATGATATCATACAGCACGGCAATACGTCACCGTATCATGCATCACCCTAGCAATTGAAATAGGATGAAATGCTTACAGCTGCAATCATGTTTCAGCGGATGTACGACCATGACATCGAATCCATTCAGTCGTCGTCATTCATGGCTGACGCGCCTGTCAAGTTCATAGTGCACGGCTACTTGGACTCGGGAGAAAAGCGCTGGATCAAGGTAAGATCATGCACTTAATTTAACCGATAAATGTATGGATAGTAGCTGGAAGGCGTACTGCTTAAATACATCAGTAGGTATGCATATTTGTATGCCATCATCGGTTCGACGACGTGCATCAGACGCCAACGATTTACACACTCTGATGAAGCAGACTGTGTCAGTCAATCAGTCGGTCAGTTAGTTAGTCACTCAGTCTGGTGCAGTCAGTGCATGGCATTATAAGCCCAATTATTAGTCCTATCATTATCATTAGTCCAATACCAGTCATAAGCCAACACCTGCTTCACGACATTGCATCAAATAATTCAATAAACATATGTATTAGCCCCAAAGTGTCTATTAACTCATAAAAATTGGCACGTGACCGTGATAGGGGTCGAGCACCGGCGAGCCCCGGTCAGGCGAGCCAAACGATCGCCAGTGTGTATACCCGGGCACCAGTGTTGACCGGCGGTATACAGCAACAGAGCGATTTAACGAGTGAATAACGTCCATTGTGACAGAGCGACAAGACTCGAGTAGCGCGACACACTTACCTGGTCTTGCCTGGTCTAGGGCGTCTGAGGAGAGTGTAGACGAGACGTTTTCCACCGATTATGGCGCGCAACCGGAACAGAAAAATGCCCGGGGAAGTCAGCAAACCGCCAGTGATGAGTCTTGCCATGGTGCCACAAATGTATGGTCAGACGCTCGCAAGGATGGAAGGAGAAACGCATCGCTTCACAAGGAAGCTCTAGATCACCACAACACCCAACTGCACTGAGCCGGCCGTTTCAATCCCGCCCACCGCGAACCTGGCCCCGGTCGTTCGCGCCGGACTGGCCGAGCCAACCAGCTAGCTGCGCGGGCCTGACCGCGCCCGAGGGCTTGGAGCGAGGCATGCGAGCACACGGTCTTCCATCCAATAGCTGGTGAACCCAGACGCCGCCTCAGGTGTCCGGAACGAAATTCGAGAAAATAGAAGACAAATTGATCGGACCCGGAAATTAAGCTACAGGTCGCCCGCGACAGTAAAAAAAAAAAATTGAGAGGCCAAACCTAGATGGAAATCAGTTTATACTTGAAGCATTAAAATCTCACTTAAATTGATTCCCAGAAGCTTTTTACGCTTCACAAATCACAGTTCTCACCAACTTCGTGGTTGAGTGAGCGAAGAAAATGGAAAGGAATAGTTTTCATATCAATAACTCATCAGAAGCAGCTTGATTTAAACGTCCTACGCGGTCTAGGTTTCAATTAACTGAGCTACATACTTCGATATATCCGGTCACACGGTGCTATAGAAACATAGCGCATTTATTGGATCACTGCACGGGCGCAACTCTCGTCAATATGCCGGGCAAAGTTCGACATCTCCTGCCGGATGATATGAAGAGCCATGCTGAATGATGCCTAGCTGCTTAGCTAGCTTAGCTGGGACGATATCCTTGACGCTGACGCTGACCCCGTTGCTACCACCGATAGAGAATAATGAACCAGCCCCTTATCCGTTCACCCGACCCTGACCCAGTACCATGACCTTGCCCTGACGGTGACCCCGTCTGCCGCCGACAGAGAATGGTGGCGGCGCTGCTGGACCACCAGCCGATGAACGTGCTGGTTGTAGACTGGGTGGGCGGCTCCGGACCGCCCTACACACAGGCCGTGGCCAACATCCGACTAGTCGGAGCCATCGTCGGACGATTCATACAGATATTACACGTGAGTATTATGATTTTGACGTACCGAGGTGAATTAAAAGTGATGGTGAGCACCGAACTTTGAGCGAATTAGACGGTGCATTTAGAATTGACAAAGATGTGTCTATTGTCTTTTGATGATCATGTCATTAATAATGTTTTAAAACCGCAGTATACTGCATCTAATTTTAAAGTGGTCGATCATATCTGTGACCTCAGAAGCTGCACGGCACGCCGTCCAATCAGATGCACGTCATCGGCCACAGTCTGGGGGCCCACCTGGCCGGATACGTTGGCGACTTCCTCCACAAGACCAGCATGAGGCTGGGGCGGATCACGGGCCTGGACCCTGCCGAGCCGCACTTTGAGAACACGGACCCTGTGGTACGACTGAACCCGACCGACGCCGACTTCGTGGACGTCATACACACCGATAGTGGGCCGCTCTTTTCCGGAGGTAGGGGGCTATGTGTGAATAAAATGTGTGTACGTTTTTTTTATCATTTACCGATTCTCGACATTCGCACATCTACTCATGGATTGTGTAAATATAATGGATGTTCACGCTCGTAGGATTGCTACTAAACGGATCAATTCTGAAACGAATAGACGGTAACCGTCACGTTTTACTAAAATCAGTTTCGGCAAAAAGCTTCAACTACTCATGTAAATTAAACATATAAAAACGTCCTAAAGCGGGCTAATATGAAGTTTTAAATGCGTTACAGAGCTCCTTGAGGGATGTGTTCGTGCATATTATGTTGATGAGAAGAACATCGACATTCCGTTTTGCGACAGGACTGGGGCTGCACCAGCCCATTGGTCACATGGACTTCTTCCCAAACGGTGGAAAGAAGCAGCCGGGTTGTGGAACCAGCGTCCTAGACGCCATCAAAAAGGAAGAGGGAAGCCTCATATACGGTGAGATGAAGCTTCACATCTTTTGTTGATATTATCATTACCCGCGCTTATTTCTGTTTGCACATACATGCACTACGCTTATTTTGTCTTTTTTCTTTTATCTTGAATGAATTTTTTTTTTATTTATTCCTCGTCCTCCACACGGGATATGTTTTCCCATTTATGGGAGGGCTCCTGCTCCTCCTCAGGGCTACGGTGCAAGGCGGGAGCCCACCCCACCCCCCAGTGACACAGTTGGGGACGCCAGTCCGGAAGCCGGGCGGCACCGGGGATCGAACCCGGGTCCTCCCGACCACAGAACCGACGCCTTACCAACTGCGCCACTGGAGCCGCACAGTTGAATGTAATTCAACTGTAACCTGGAAGGTTCAACGTTCTCGTAGAGTCATTTACGTACGTTTTTGTCATAAATAAGTTGTCATTAATTCGTTATTTTGCGCACCGTTGGCAGGTTTGAGACGGTTCATCGGCTGTAACCACCTCCGAGCGTACGAGTTTTTCACCGAGTCCATCAACAGCGACTGTCCGTTCCTGGCCATCGAGTGTAACAGGTGGGTGCCGGTGGAGTGCCCTGCAGTCATTTGAGTGTCGTAGGCAATTGTCAGTGGTGACAGTAGATGCTTACATATTTGGTACCTGCCATGGTTATGAGGAAAAAGTGACTAGAATATCATTGAGTGCTCCGTTCATTACCCTTTTCTCCGGAACCTGTACTCGTAAAGTCGATGCAAAATAGAGGTCCATTTACGACATGTGTAGCCAAACGCTTGGAAGTGTGTGATTTAGCTCTTTTTAGCACGTTTGCTCTACTCGTATGTCCACTATAAACTGTAATTTATGATTTAGTACCCTGCTGCTGTCGCTGCACGCTACTGCAGCTGAGCCGTCCAAATAATATCCCATCTGTCTCATCCAATCTCGACAGTTACGAGCAGTTTGCTGCGGGCGAGTGCGGCCTGTGCTCTCCAAAACTCAGCAACTGCCACCGACTGGGGTACCACGCAGACGCCAATCTGACCTCAGTGGACCGCGCCCGCATGCGGCTGCTGAACCGCGAGAGGGTCGACCTGCTGGGCCGACCGCTGGGCGCGCGCACCTTCTACCTGCTGACCGGAAACGACGTGCCCTTCTGCCGTGAGTAGACGGTTGGCTGAAGGAGAGGCATTATGAGGGGGCAATTTAGAGAACTTTCATAATGCCCCTCCGAAGTCCGCTTGGCTTACTACTGCAATGACTCAACTCCAACCGTCAGTGCCCGTAGCGCACTTGCCTGAGTTGCCTGCTGTTGTAAGTGCCTTGTGTTGCACTCGCCCCATGCAGGCCTTATCTTTCCAGTGACCCTGTTTGCATTCAAGCCTTGAGATCAGGGATGCGGAGCCGTGGAAATTTCAGACGGCTCCGGCTCCGGCTCCGGCTCCGGAGAAAAAAATCGGCTCCGGCTCCGGCTCCGGCTCCGGGTGAAATGTTATGGCGGCTCCGGCTCCGGCTCCGGCTCCGAGTAAAATGGTCCGGCTCCGGCGGCTCCGGCTCCGGCGGCTCCGGCTCCGACTCAGTACATCCCCTACGCAATCAATTAAATACGGGTGGAAGAAAAATTGGATTGGTTATACGCGTTACTCTTTGCCATGACCGGCTCACCGCGTCCCCGCGCAAACGCACCTCGGAGAGAACTGGCAGAACAAAGGGCTAGGAAGCGATGGCATTGGAAACGCAGTCGCCGCGAATCGGAGTTCAGTGAACCATCGTAAGCTGACACCCGTCTCGGCTGCATTGGGGGGTGAGGGGTGGGGGGTGTGTGGGATGAGACGGTGCTGGGTAGAGGTGGCAAAATGTGGACCCGAGGACCCGGTCCAAAGAACCAGTCTGGACCCATATGGGTCCAGACCGGTTCCTGGAAATTTTATGACGGGTCCAACCGGGTCCTACCATAAACTATACTACATCTTGCACAATGCACACTACACATTATTGCAAAATATGAAGTGAATTAAGTGAATGTTTCTTTGCACACAGTAGCTCACGAATATTCCCAGTGGGAAATAGGCTGTTTTATATGATCCAACTGATGATACCTACAAGTAGTTTGCATGGGGAACGGGTCCAACTGGTTCCGATTCCAACTAAGACCGGGTCCGACTGGTTCCAGAAATGTCCAGTCGGGTCTGGTTCGAGTCTGGTTCCCAAAATTTTCATCTTTTGCCACCTCTAGTGCTGGGAGTCGCAGTCCACTGCACTGGTTTGAAAACAATGGCCGTCACCTGATGACTGGTCCTCATGTTCTGGGGATGCAGTAGACGTGGGGGGGGGAGAGCAAACAGGAAGTTGTTTGCGTACTGTGGGATACTGGGGATATTCGGATTTTTTCATTCATTTGATGGCCCATGACGTAAGTACCATATGTTTTGCCTTGTACTGTCAAACCGAACTAGGTCAATTATTTTTTTTCCTCTTCAAAAAATAAAAAGGAGCCGGAGTCGCCCCCTTTTTTGGCGGCTCCGGCTCCGGCTCCGGCTCCGGGCTATATTGTTTCACGGCTCCGGCTCCGGCTCCGGCTCCGGGCAAAATATGCCGGCTCCGGCGGCTCCGGCTCCGACTCCGGCTCCGGCTCCGCATCCCTGCTTGAGATGTTAGCCGTTATGATCAGACAAGTGAATTATTTGTTCCAATCCCACGGTACCAAATTAGTGCTGTGTTTAATACTTGGAAAACTGATATTGGTGAGCTCGGCTAGACACCTCTGTGACCTCTGTCCCGTCACTGCAGGGCGCCACTACCGGGTGACGGTGTTCCTGTCCGATGTGGCGGCCGCCGTCCGTCACGGAGGAGACATGGGCGCCTTCAAACTGCGCTTCCACAGCGCCAGCAACGTCACCGACTGGCACCGGCTTGGGGATAGGTGAGGGAAATAAAATATGTACACCGGTTTGGGGATAAGAGGGGGAAATAAAATACACCGGCTCCAGGGCCCAATCTTACCAATGCCGTAAATAGGATTTGGCAGCACTGGCCGGAGTTTACGGCATTGATAACTAATATATCCTTTTTATTTACATCCAGCTTATCTTGTCCAATGATTTTAATAGCGTGAATGATTATGAATGTTGCCTGAACGAATGAATAAGTGAATGTGGAATAGTTGTGAATGTTCCCAAATGCCGTGAATGCGCATTCACGGCATTTGGTAAGATTAGGCCCAGGACACATGAGGCCCGAGAGGCAATACTAAATACACAGACAGACAGACAGAACCCTCGAGGCTTGGTGAAGAGCGTAACGACAAATATGCTCTGCAAAAAAGGTACCGTAATAGATATATTATCGTTGTAGAGTTGGCGTCTACTGAATTTCATTTGTTTCCATTCTCTGCAGAGCTCGTATCACTTTCGAAAAATGAAGATCTAATATGCCTCCCTTATCCCTAACAAATGTCGCTAAGTAATTCCTAGAAACTGACCACTGCCCTACCCTCCGTTTTCTGTTTGCCGTGTTGCAGTGACCAGTATTTCGAGCCGGGTCAGAAGTACGTGCACGTGAGTGCCGTGTCGCTGACGGGCCCGCCGCTGGCCATTGACCTCGAGTGGTCTCACTCGTCGTTCCTACTGAACCCGCTGACTTGGAGGCTGCTCTCGCGGCCCATGATACACGTCAACCGAGTGGTGGCCGTGCACATGGAGACCCGGGAACGGTGAGTTGGACGGGATCGGGGAAGGAAAAGGTGAATCGGGCCGGATGGTGACGGGATTCGGTAGATGACGACCGACAGGAAACGGCTCTTTTAGAATAGGTGTACGACAAGAAAATACTAAGTCGTAGTTTATCTTTGAAATGTTACCTAAATGACACATGAAATCACTTGTCAGACAGATGAATAATTGCTTTTTTAGTAACCTATCACCTGCTTAAATGTAGTTACTACTCTATTCCTTTTCACATAGAGCCACTCTATGTATAAGTATCTCTAATACCCTGACCTTTCGTATGTCTGTTGTCCCCAATCTTACACCAGATATCGGTATTTGTCCCGCAGGTTCGTGTTCTGCGGCGAGGACCTGCCTTTGACCTCTGGCCGCTCAGCCCGGCTCCGGTTCAACCCCCGCTGTCGGCCGCAGCGGCCCGCCGGCATCGGATCACTGTACGCCACCCTGGCTAACATCGACATCGTCGGCGGCGTCGGCAGCAGCGTCATGGGCCTCGTCGACTCAGACTCTAACGTCATCCCCACGCGGCGGAGGAGAAGGAGGAGAAGGAGAAGGCGGGGGAGGCACCGAAACAGAGACGGGAAACTGCGGAACAAGTCCCGCCCCAGGAACCGGAGAGTCTGGAATGGGTTGTAAGGAAACCACTGCCGGGGCGAACTGGTGCTCAGAGTGGGGTTACACTGGTCAAAGCCATCAGTCGATATTACCGTGGTGAGTGGCATGTGAGGCCATGCTAGATCACGCAAAGTGCTCGCCAAAAACTCTGGAAGAGGTGAAAAGTGCAATATGTGTTTGGTGCGTGTTTGCGCTCCACGTTAGGGTTGTGTGTCTGGCTACATGTGTGTATGTGTGTTATCGATGGTCGTATCTGCGTGTGTTGTGAAAAACGACTTCGACATAATTAAGTTGTAAATAAGGACGAGGCGGCAAAAGTGACATAATTACAATGTCAAATAAAAGGTTGAAATATGGACGATTTCTTTTCATGTAAGTAAAAACGAAACTTGCGAAAAAGCTGGCAACAATGCCCGTGCTATTTTATTCTTAGGCAGATTTTGTGGTAGTAAGCAAGTTTACATTCGTTTAACGTATTTTATTTTCGATGAACTAATTTTTCACTCTATCCTACGCAGTTTCGGAAATATATCATGAAATAAGCGTAAGAAAAGAATAAATCAACAATAAGTATAGCTTTCAAAACACAGACTTGAATCCATAAATCCTTGTTAGGTATCACATACGATGCAAGAACTAAACGGAAAAGATGTATTCATCAGCAGAACTGGGTTTAATTTACACCTGACACGTAACGTTTTGCAATGTGTACCAAATGTTCTGTTCAAATAATACATACGTTCTTCTACACACAGACATGAACTTATGTACAAAAAAAAAACTCAAATGCTTATCCACATTCCACAGTGCCAATGCAGCCTCATCTTCAGGTCGCATTACTTTGCTTAAAGCACACTAATTACATACAAAAGTAAGCACTGAGCTAAGCACTGGTGACCATCGGACTCATAACCCTATTCCTGGCGGGGGGGGGCCTCAGGAGCCCCCCCCCTGAGGTTTTTTGGTTATATCTCCCAAACGCTTTGAGCTAGGAAGCTCAAATTTTCTGACTTTTTCTAAAAGGCTTTTACGCAACATTTCTGAAAATTTTGAGTTGATCTGACCTCAGGTCAGGTTACCAGAGGCGGTTTGGTGACCCTACCTCAGAAAAGTTTGCAATCACGCCAGAGCTAGAGTTTTTGACCGATCAATTTCTTCTCTTCAGGCTTTAGTTAGGGTACCAGTATGTGCAATTTGTATATCTCAGAATTTTCATATCTGTGACCTGAGGTCAGGCCAGACTCGTGACCTTTACATTGCAAGCCTATGGGAAAATACTGAAACGCCTCCTGCTTCGTGTAAACGAGTCAAAACCACCCAGTTCTTTCAGTATTATGGAAGATTATCTCATCAGTGATGATCCTGGTGCCGCTAATTGACAGGGGCACCGGCAAAGGTCATCTGATGTCATGTGACGTCATAAATCGTTTTTCTGTCAATAAATCACGACATGATGGTGCTAAAGACTTGTAAGTGGTACCAAACTGCTCGCCTGGTCAAGGCGCGTCGTTTGGTATGCAGCATGACCATACCCCACAACCTCATTGATGAATGACCTGACCTTGACCTCAGGTCAAATTTTAAATTGACCTGTGAAGGTCATCACATACTTATTTCGCATCGCCTCGGCGAGAGCAACAAAAAATGTATTGGTTTTATGGCTCTATGTTTCTTAGTTTAAAAGTTATATAGGTAACTAATTCCAAAACATTTTATCGTTGATGCCCTCTGGTGACCTCAATATTGACCTGACCTGAAAATGTTTTATGTAAAAGTTGTAGATCTTTAAACGACCTATCATACGCCGTTCGCCGTTTGTCGCTGCGATGTGTAGTTTTTGAGATCTGAAGGGGGGGCCGAATCGGCCCCCCCGCCAGTTTCTTGTCCCGGCGGAGCCCGCCAGGAATAGGGTTAAGGCAGCGGCTGCCACACACAAATCGACCCCTTAGTGACTAGTTTTACATTTATACATAGCCAAAGGTTACGCGCCGTAACACAATTACATCTCGCCAAATCGAACATTAAATGGCCAGTGCTAGTTGTGGCACGTCGAAGGCAGTTGTGTCGCATCCTAGCACATGAAATCTTCGGCGTCATTGGGGCTCCAAAGGGCGGCGGCACACAGCCAAACAGGGACGATCCCGCGCAGACCGGGAGACTGCAGAGCCCGGGATATTGCAGGAGGGACCGTTCAGGCCAGTGGATATGCAGGGAACTCTTAGTTAGAGCTCAGGAAAATACGGTATGGTGAGATAACATTCGCCCTGAATAATGTTGCACGGGGGCTTATTTGTACGATGAGTTGGGATTTTGAGACGATTTATCTGTGAATGCCATCGGTACCTACCCAGACGTTGTTTTTACAAGTCTGTATTAAGCCAATTTTTACACTTCATCCGAAGCAATCACTTGGAACCGCAGCCCTCAAGGGTAACTTTCGAGATTATCTACAGCACGAGATTTCCGGATCGGACGGTGTGGCTACTCCCGGCGTTCCGATGTTAGATAGTTGATAGTTGCACTTCATCCGTAAGATGCCCTCCTGAGATCTCGTGGATCTTGGTTTCAAAACCATTGCCGATGCCGTGACCCGGATTCGAACCGGGGTTACTGCGGCCACAACGCAGGGTCCTAACCACTAGACTATCACGGCTCTGTGTGCTGCCGTCACGTCACGCGGCGCGGGCGTGACGGCCACGCCCGGCTGGCGGCGTCTGGAGTAGGGCGTGACGTCACGTCACCCTGACGTCACACGTGGTGAAAGGGTGGGAGGTTGGGGCACTGCACCGGGTATCTGAGAGACACAAGAAGTGGGAATAAGAACGTAGACAAAAACTGAACACGACTACCTACAACTCAAGCTAATCCTTATGACCATTATTAAACGTCCAACCGATATTCGTTTGGGCTGAACAAATAAACACTCTTCTCGAGATAAGCCGCGACGGGTGCCTTCGTCCATATCCACCCCGTCTACGCTGACAGCCGATCTCCATGACAACCGGCATACAGCCGAGTTCGTGTTCACTCGCTCGCGGATGCGGCTCATCGCATGGCTCGTGGGCTGAAGGTACCGTATCGCAGAACGTTGTGAATCTCCGAGTCGATAATCCGGCGGTTGACGTCTCGGGCAGCGGCTGAACGATCAGACAGAAGGTCAGGTCAGAAGATGAGGTCAGCCGAGGTCAGTACGGGCATTTGACCGTGGGGAATTGTTCCGTTTTATTTCTCTCTAGATTCTAAGAGATTGCAGATGTGGATCAAAAGCTCCGAGTAGAAAGAGGCTTCCGTTGTAATTCCGAAGATTTGAAGGGTGAAATTGAAGCACGTTTGAGCATTGATGGACAATTGTATCCATAGGTCCACTGCTGTTATTAGAACGAAGTATAACGAAAGACCTCGGAACCGTGAGCATCGCTAGCTGCATATTCATGTCGCAAAACTCGCAAAAATGTCACAATATGCAATCAAAACGCCCCCGCCCCCCCCCCCCCCACCACTCACCAGTGATGAGTCTGTAGATGGGTGTGGAGACGAAGGAGCGCTTGCCGGACGATCCCCGCAGCGTGTAGTCGTTCAGGACGAGTATGGTGGCCACGCTGGCCAGCATGTTGCGCACGCGCTGTCGGGGACTGTCGCCCGTTACACGAGACAGCGCCTCCGACTGGGGGCGCAGACGCACGTGCAGCGTAAAAATGATTGATGATTTTAGAATTGTAAGGTAAATGGTTGAGGATCAGTTGCTTTCATGATTTAATAAGATACGCTTTATCGTTGTCTTATTAGATTAATAAAGCTTTGTAGTGTACACAATTAATTAGGGTTCATCTACCTCAACATTGATGGGTTCGTAACGAGAACGTTGAGAAGTTCATGGAGAAGAGGTGTGCGTAAATGCTGAGACTGTAACAGGCAAGTTCGTAGCAAGAAGTTCGCACCACATATACAGTGCCAGTACATAATATTAGCATACTATAGCATATACACAACAACGGCCAGACCCAGGGAAACACACATATCACCCTGACGATCCACCGCTGTTTGGAAGCCTTCAGATGACCAGAGTCATTTTTTTCAAAATCATAAGAAATTAACTTAATCATAAGAACTTAACTTAACCGGCTGTCATCGAACTTGACCCGGCTCGTTTCCAGCGTTACATTAAGTCGCAGCGTAATAGGGACTCTGCGGGGGGGGGGGACAGGCCTAGGATCTGTGTGAAAGTGGTGAATGACGTGAGCGTATGTTTCTTTTATGCCCATCTATGTACCTACGTATTGCATTGTTTTTACTTCGTGACTTACGACACGGAACAGCCACTACTGTGTTTGTGGAGTGTCGGCGATTGTCAATACAATATAATTAACTCTACGGAAAAATGACCCTTGATAGACCTAAATCCATGGCGGAAAAGGCATGGTGTAGTGTGGGCTTATACCAGCGTTACTGACCAGCGTCCTAGCGTAGTCGGGGTCTCTGTGGATCCACTCGTTGAGCTCGTTGAAGGCGCGCCGGGTTCGAACCGGGCCGGAGGTCTGCTCCGGGTCCGGCTCCGGGTTTCCGGATCCGGCGGTGTCCTTCAGGTTCCGGAGCACGTCCTCGTTTTGCTGGATCAGCCGGTCAATCTTCTGCTGCAGCGGGTCTGCGAACGAACGGGGCGGGGAGGGGTGAGCACTTTGCAGTCAGGGACGCGCAGCAGACCTCTGATGGACAAAAATTCAGATATTTATATAACACTTCCAGCGATGGGACTGGTGGTGGAGTGTCTCAATTAAATGTGTTATCAATTATCAGCACAGAACCGCTTTAAGCACTTTATCAAAATGACCCCGCAATATATAATGTTTGTACTTGGTTACAGTGGTAACTTTTAATTCACAAATGCGTATATACATTTTAGTCGTAATACCATCAGTGAACATATTTGTTTCATCACCAACTTATCAACCAGAGCTTCAGCTTCTGCGAGTGATGAGATTTGAATTGATTACGGAGGGTAGGTAATACGAGTAAAAACATGGTATGCTATTGTGTGCTCTAGGCATACGTATCTATGCTATGTGGGAGGCCTGGGCAGTTTTAATTCTTATCAATCCCTACTACTACCTACTATTCATTGTCTTTCAAGGCATCTTATTTAACAAAGTGTCCAATGATTAGATGGAAAGTCAAGTGATTTACATATAGAAAGTAGCATCGAAATGTATGAGAACGGCCAGCGCATATGCCAAACGTCTTGATAATGTAGCCATACAGGGTGTCCACGTCAAAAGTGTACCCAGACTTTTCTCCACATTTTATCTTAAAAACATCACACGAACAATTGCCCTCGTTTGCTCGGCACTCTGTTGACCAGCCCGTGCCGTCTAGAGCAACTGCTCTATATGAGCCCCTTTGCGTCGGGCCACCGCCGGACCGTCTGGAGATGGGTGATCGCCTGATCAAACCATGTGGGAAGGAAGACGACGGATCTCGTCGCTGATGGCGTCTTTCAGCTCCTGGGTCGACCCTGGATTGCCGGCGTACACACAGTCCTTGAGAAAGCTGCACAAGAAGAAATCTAGAGGGCTGAGGTCGGGCGAGTGGGGAGCCCATTCCACCGCGCTTTTCAAGGTGATGTGGCGGTCAGGAAAGTGCTCCTCCAGGAATTTCAGCGACCGTTTGGCGGTGCGAGGCGGCGCCCCGTCCTGTTGAAACCATTCTTCATGGCGACGGATCCTGCGTCTCCGCTTCAGCTCTCGCCAGAATGGTTCCAGTGCCGCCGAAACGTAGCGTTCTAGCGTTACGGTGTTGTGTTTGTCTCTCCCCTGTCGTCTTCGCAAAAGAAGGGGCCGATAATGCCCCCTCCATGCCTCATTGCCACCCAAAACGATACTTTCTGGCTGTGCAGAGGCATGGTCTGAACTTTTTCTAGGCGGTGGGATCCCCAGTGCACGGGGCATTGTGGGATTTCACATGCCACGGTCCGTCTGCCGGCGGTGGCCCGACGCAAAGGGGCTCATATAAGTTGCTCTAGACGGCACGGGCTGGTCAGCAGATTGCCGAGCACAGATGAAAAGCATAGCAAATGTTTTGCCATTGCCTAGACTCTCAACGAGGGTACCTAATTGTTTGTGAGTGTAATGTTTTTCAGATAAATTGCGGAGAAAAGTCTGGATACACTTTTGACGTGGACACCCTGTGTAACCGACCAATGTTTAGAAAAAAGCGTGTGTATTTCGTCTTTGGTCTACAACAGTAGATCTTTCTCAATATACCCATGATTTTAACGTCAATGCAGAATGCCCGATTAAATTAGGTTCACAAAATACTCGCGAACTTCTCAAGAAGTTTTATTCAATAATGACCCAATGCACACATCAGACGAGCAGTAATTTAAGCAGCTATAAAAAATACCACAAAATTGTGTGGCATCAATCAGTGCAACAGAGATCCGGGTTGGCGAAAATTACTTTCTAGTGAAAAAACAATAATCTTAAATAAAAAGCTGAAAGCGGGAGGAAAAACTAATCGAGCGAAAGAGAGAACGAGACATCGAGAGAAAGACCGTTAGAGCGAGAGAAAGAGTACCTTCATACACAGTACCGCATGGCTTGATACGACACAAACATAAATACATAAAGCATAAGGTTCAACTTAATGGGCAGTTTGCTAGTCTCATCGCTGAGAAACATTTGACATCACCTAAAAACTATTAACCCTCGCCCATGTAGGGGGGGGGTTGGTGCAACCCCCCCCTGAGGTTTTTCGGAAATAGTGCAAAAACGGCGGCGCGCAGCGCCGCCAAATTTTGGGTACCTTATGGGGCAAACCTTGCGCATCTTTTGCTAAAAAAAATTTGACCGGGTCATGTCAGGTCACGGAGTTATGACGTCACAAAGGGAACAGCCTCCGGCCGGATTTTCACAAACTGAGTGCCAACGCCCGAGGTTTCCTGCCGGTGGTACGGACATCGGTTGATGGATCGTGATGAAACTTCCCATGCATGTTGGGGCAAGTATTGGCTATCATATGGTATAAGAAACTTGACCGGGTCAGGTCAGGTCACGGAGCTATGACGTCACAAGAGGAACAGCGTCCGGTACTATTTTTGAAAAGCGCCCGAACCACTATTTTGCTAATTCTTGTCACCTCAATGGGAATATGCAGCAATATTAGCTTCTATAGGGAGCAAATGGACCTCCCAAATCCAAAAATACATTCAGATTTCAAAAATTTACATTTTGATTTTTCGAATTTCTGCCGCCGACTGTGACCTTGCCGACTTCCGGCGCTCCCAACGCGCCATTTTTAGAGCTAGGGAAACGAAATACATACCAAACGATAGAGAATTGATCAAGGAACATGATAGTGAAGGTTTCAAGTCGATATCTCCCACCGTTTTGCCGCAATCGCCGCCGAAAGTTGAAAAAGTCTATTTTTCCGAAAATTTGACCTTTGACCGGTCAAAAGTAGGTCAAATATTGACCTAGGACCAAAAAATATACCACCAATCGCGAGATCTCGGCGAGAGCAATCCGTTGGTCTTTTCCGCTAAGCTCTACGACGCTCCGTTTTCAAACGCCAAGGGGGGGGTCGCACCAACCCCCCCCCCCTGCATGGGCGAAGGTGGCAGATCGCCGTTTACGGGCGAGGGTTAAAGAAACCTAGAATGGCTGGGCTACAAAGTACGAAATTCCTAAGACGTGTCACCGAGCGCTTTACTATCATAAAATACTCACAAGTAAATGCTACAAGCAATGCACATTGCACTGGCATTACAATACAGCCATGCCGCTTACGACAGTTATGCTACCTGTACAACATAAAAAAAAAACAGCTAAGCCGCATAAAAAGCCGCTGAGCTGCTTTTGCTCGCTGGGCAATCACATCACAACACATGACACCTTTCATACAAATCAGCAGCATGTTTGTTGACCACCCACATGGCGCGCTCACAATGCCGCTACCACAGAACACACTAGCCCTGGCCGGTCGAAATTCAGCCCGGCCGTTCAGGAACCCACGCCGCCCTCGTTCACGTCGTGTGCCGTGTCGTTTCCCCATCGCATGTCCCCACAATGTCCACATCACGTGCCATTTCGCTCCTCAGCACCCCGTGCCACGTATTGTATCGTACCCTCTCGCGACTCACACCGGCCTCTGATGCACCCGTCTCACATGTTCACGCATGTTGTCGCCACGGGTGAACACTTTGAGGCAGATAGGACACATAGTGCTGCTACGCTTTTCGTGCACGCACTTCTCGTGTCTCGTGCGCAGCCAGTTGAGGGAGAAGCCGACCCCGCAGTAAGTGCAGAGGTAGGGGCCGCCGCTGCCGCTGATATTGCTGAGCGGACCGGTACGAGACCTGCCGTCGGCGCGCCCAGCTGTCGGCGGCGGAGGCGGCGGGTACGGCGCTGCGGAGACGACGGGGGCGGGGCGGGGTGGAGACGTCAGGGCGGCGCCGGCGGCGGTCGGAGAGGTCATGGTATGAAGGACCAGCGCAGGTCACCGAGTTCATCACAGGTCAACCAAGTTTTTCTTTATAAATTTAGTTCAAATGGAGGAATGGGTGGTTTTGGGCCCGGGTGCCACGATGTTGCGACTTGCGAATTTGCGAATTGGTGCTTGTTGTGAATGACACCATCGACCTGCACCATCCGAACTCACCCGCGCCCGGTCCACCGGTGATAATTTTAACCGAAAGTTTAAACGTATCGCGGGTAGATGGCGGCACAGTCCTCTCGGGTATAGCGTGGCTCTCGCTCAGTCAGCCCAGGCCAGGCCAGACAAGCTCCGTAGAGATATAGGTATCCAAGTCAGCACCTTTGCGATCTCGAGGCCGTGATGGTGCAGATGCTCCATTGATGGTTTGGTCAAAGGCGAGATCTTAATTGATATTCTTTTTTATTTATCCCGATATTAAACATTTATCAAAATCTGATGCCGCTATACACCCCCGAGTGCCCTACTCAAGTTTCATACGCACCGAAACAATTTGAAAAGCGCAACAAAATCGCTCTGAACTCTGAAGTGTGCAGGGAAGCGTGTTTAATTATTCAGAAATATAAAAAATAAAAAGACAACGAAAAACTTATTTTACGTTGGTGCATAGACCGTGTATTTTCCAGGAACAGCGACCATATTACGAACAGCGAAATACGTTTACATATCAGCGGGAAAACAAAGGTGACGATCCTGCGACGAATGGCGAGAAGTGCAGTGCTTATCGCAAACAAAATTGCCGTTAATTCGCCAAATGAAACAAAGATGATGACCGGCCCGGCATAAAAAGGATACGGTGCTAGCGACTAAGAAGACAATTTGTATGTAAAAGTTTCTAGATCTAATGAATAGTAAATGTTGAGCCTGGGTTATCGTATCTCTAATCAGCGGTCCTTGCAGTGCACTGCAAGGACGCTGATGCAATGCCTACAAAACACATGATGCATCTACAAATGTCAGAGCGTAGGAAAATCAATATACATAACAGGGGATGCATGATACCGCATAGCTCATATACAACAATGATTGGAGACATAAAAAAGAACCTTTCAGCGCCCTATCACCGCAACACACTGGTCACAGCTCATAACAGCGAGTTTCATCCATCCATAGAAGAAGGGAGGACGATAGAGTCACGCTGCAGCAGCAACTACGCACATCAGCACTGTCTTTCAGTCACCACTCAGAGTCGCTTCACCATTGATTTACCACTGGAAGTTCGCACATCCCACTCTCGGTACGACCCAGAGCCAAGTTCAGTACCAACGCAGTGTTTCCACCCATCCGGTCCGACACACCGCCCAAAATCACTTCTCACTCCGTCTGATCGCCACGACTCGACTGCACTCCTCCCTTCACCCACTCCGCCCAGCCGTGACCCGACCTCTGACCTCATCGGCACCACCGTGACCCACCCTGACCTCTGACGTCGCCGGAGCGCCACTCAGAACGGCCCCATAGGAGGAGGCATGGAAGCCACCTCCATGCCGTGGAACTTCTTCACATGCTCCTTCAGCGAGTCCTTGCGCGAGTAGGCCTTGCGGCACACGAAGCAGACGTGCTCGCTGACCTCCTGGTGGACGGAGCGCTCGTGCCGGCGGCGCAGCCAGTTCATGGTGAAGCTGACGCCGCAGAACTGGCACGGGAAGCTGGCCGGCCGGCTCCCTGCGGGCAGGGAGGGCGGGCGGCGCCGGTGGTCGCTCAGAGGGCGACGGCGGCGGCTCAGAGGTTGGTGGGCGACTCAGAGGGTGGCGGACGGGCGGCGGCAGCGGCTCTGAGGTTGGTGGGCGACTCAGAGGGCGGCGGCGGCGGCGGCTCTGAGGTTGGGCGACTCAGAGGGTGGCGGACGGGCGGCGGCAGCGGCTCAGACAGACGGGTGGTACGACTGGGAGCGTACTGAGGCGGCGGCAGTGGCGGCGGGGTGGCGTTGAACGACAGCAAGCGTGACTTCCCATAATTCTACTTGATCCTGGTAGTTTGATTTACGAAACAATGCGCTGTGGGGTAAAACATCAATAATTTTTCGAGCCATAGCTATGAATTTACTTCATAATTAGGCCCTGATTTGAATTTTCAAAAAAATCATCCGCTTTATCCTGAGTCGGCCTACAAATATCCCATGGTGCTGAACGGGGGTAATCTGCTGCCTTCGTATCAACAAGTATTTTGTCCATCCAACGAACACCGCAAGCTCAAGAAGCTGATGCTCTGCTGCCAAGAATTAGTGCAACAATGGTCGTCTCTTTAACCCGCGCCCCGCTGGGGGGGGGGGGCAGAATCTGCCCCCCTCCCGTTTTTCGTCAATAACTTCTAAACGCGTTACGCCAGCGCCGTCAAACTTTCAGTACCTTATCATACATCAATTTGACACGTTCCCTGAAAATTGCAGCGAAATCCGTCGGAAAGTTTTTGAGAAATTGACGTTTTTGTGACGTCATGTTCGCCATTTTCGCCTCAAAAACGGCAAAATTTCAAACGCCGCTAACATCTTCATTTTTAAAGGAATCAAGACGTAAAAAATGTTTATACGTGATTCTACTTTGTCTATCAAATGGCTATCTCGGTTTTTTGGAAAATTTTGGATTTTGACCCAATTTTTTTTTTCAAAAAACTGACTTTTTTGGGAAAATTATTATAAAATCCAAAATTTTGAGTGTATCGAAAAAACCGGAATATATGTCAGAGAAGTAGTCTATGTGCACGTATATACCAATTTTTAGAAGAATCGGTTCAAAAATGTGGGAGTTATTCAAAATTTTATGACGTCACGACACATAAAAATTTTGAAAAATGATTTTTTTGGAAGTTATAGACCTCGTACGGAAACAAAAATAGCACCATTCGATTCGCCGTGAAAAACTGCATCAGCTAGACACCTTTTTAGGCCTTAACAACCAACTTCAAAATTTGACCTCACTTGACCTGACCTTGACCTGACCTCGACCTGAAATTCATCCAGAGGTGGTCCATATCACTTATTGAGTGTGCCTTTTGAATTCTATGAGTAAAATGACCCATAAAACATGTGTCGCACATGCCCTTTTCTATATTTTGTTTTTGGTGATCTGACCTGACCTGACCTTGACCTTGACCTCTGAATGACATTGTATGCAACGAATATTGTCTTGGTAGTCTAAGAACACGTTTTGGGCAATCAGTCTCAGTCCATTCTCCGGCAACTACGGTGCAAGGCCGATACTGTAGAAACCAGGGATGCGGAGCCGTGGAAATTTCAAACGGCTCCGGCTCCGGCTCCGGCTCCGAAGAAAAAAATCGGCTCCGGCTCCGGCTCCGGCTCCGGGTGAAATGTTATGGCGGCTCCGGCTCCGGCTCCGGCTCCGAGTAAAATGGTCCGGCTCCGGCGGCTCCGGCTCCGGCGGCTCCGGCTCCGACTCAGTACATCCCCTATGCAATCAATTAAATACGGGTGGAAGAAAAATTTGATTGGTTATACGCGTTACCTACTCTTGCCATGACCGGCTCACCGCGTCCCCGCGCAAACGCACCTCGGAGAGAACTGGCAGAACAAAGGACTAGGAAGCGATGGCATTGGAAACGCAGTCGCCGCGAATCGGAGTTCACTGAACTATCGTAAGCTGACACCCATCTCGGCTGCATTGGGGGGTGGGGGGTGGGGGGGGGGGGGGGTGGGAAGAGACGGTGCTTGGAGTCGCAGTCCACTGCACTGGCTTCAAAACAATGGCCGTCACCTGATGACCGGTCCTCATGTTCTGGGGATGCAGTAGACGTGAGGGGGGGAGGAGGAGCAGACAGGAAGTTGATTGCGTACTGAGGGATACTGGGGATATTCGGCTTTTTCATTCACTTGATGGCCCATGACGTACTATTGGTCTCAAGATAAGGGCCCAGGCGACCTGTAGTTTTGATGCGAATACCCTTACCCTCGCCACAACTCGGGCCGAGTGCACCCCTCCTCCCAGCCAGCGCCACCCCCACTCGCATTGTGGCGAGGGTGAGGGTATTCACCGCATCAAAACTACAGGTCGCCTGGGCACTTATATTGAAACCAATAGTACGATATGTTTTACTGCCTTGTACTGTCAAACCGAACTAGGTCAATTATTTTTTCCTCTTCAAAAAATAAAAAGGAGCCGGAGTCGCCCCCCTTTTTTGGCGGCTCCGGCTCCGGCTCCGGCTCCGGACTATATTGTTTCACGGCTCCGGCTCCGGCTCCGGCTCCGGGCAAAATATGCCGGCTCCGGCGACTCCGGCTCCGACTCCGGCTCCGGCTCCGCATCCCTGGTAGAAACTTACATTTTGTACCCTTGACCTGACCTTGACCTGACCTCTGACCTACCTAAGCAAAAAAAAAATTGGGCTCTTTAGATCCGCCTTGTTGAGAGCTTTCGATTGCCGTTTTCCGCGTCTTTCTACGACCATCGGTTCGGAAGTTAGACAGGGGGGGGGGGCAGAATCTGCCCCCCCCCCCCCCAGCAGGGCGCGTATGGCTGAATAGCCCAGCGGGGCGCGGGTTAAAGCCATGGTAGAACTGGCAAAAGGTGCTATGTCTCTCACTTCCGACGGCGGCAAATAAATATTTTTATCGTATGAAATTCCCTGCAAACTCACTGCCAACATGACCAAACAATGCGTCCTACCACAGCCCCACCGTCTTTGCCCAACCAAAACCTGCGCCTCTGGATTCCACCACCGCATACAGCCCGTTCCACCCTTTCGTCTCATCCACCACCACCGTCTGTTCTCCTCAGCCGTGCTTGCCAGCCTCCCCTAAGCCTCCCGCTCATTCGGCGAGCTTCGCCCTCCGCCAGCACCGCCCTACTTTCAGCAGCACCGACCAGCCGCGCCTGCACCGACGTTCATTCGACTCAGCTGGCACTCATCCACCCCGCTCTCAGCAGCGCTCGTGCACCCGAATGCCTAGTCTGCCGCCCGCCCGCCTCAGTCCGAGGTCTGCCCGCCTCAGTCCGGGGTCTGCCCGCCCGTGCCGCCCGCCTCGGCCGCGCCGGACGGCTGTTTGAAGTCGTGCCGACGCCTCATGTGGTCTCGCATGTTGTCTTGCCGTGAGAAGGTGCGGCCGCACACGGGGCAGCTGAAGGCCTTCTGTCGCTCGTGCACACAGCGCTCGTGGCGCACTCTGTGCGAGCTCTGTGAGAAGCGGACACCGCAGTAGCGGCACGCCAGGGCGCTGCCACCTGTCAACAGGGGCGGCTGTTAGCGAGCGCCGCCGACTGGACTCCTGCCGACTGCGGCGGCTGTGAGCACGTGCCCAGAGTGGGGCGGCGGTGGCGGAGGCGGTGCAGTGGCGGCGGCGGTGGCGGCGGCCGTGGCGCATAAGCTCATAATACTTTTGTGGATCTTTTGTTGGAATGGATAGTCCCCTTGAATAAGGCCGTCTAATCACGCGAGTTTTGAAGAGGCAGTTGTTCTATCAGTGCCTGCGATTATTCCTAAGGATTTATGAACTAAACTCAACATATTCCGCATCTAATAACAAATGCACTTGATAGTACATGCATCAATTTTTCTGAACGACAGATACAAAAATATATGCTAACAAGATAACGCTTACCAGCGAAAAATTTACCCGGCTTTTCTAAACCAGCGCTACCAGGTCCCGATAATCGATTAAATATTCGATAGATAAATGCCCAAGGGACTGAGAGGTTAGTCAGCATAATATCGGCATCACAGCCAGAGCCTGGACTGAACACTCAATTCAGCCTAAAGTTGGAACGCCGGAGGCAACGAAACATATTCAATCTTCATCCATAAGCTAGCATCAGCTACCCATGAAGATGCCCATATGTGATGGATGTTTCAAACCCTTATAAGTGTAAGCTGGCCGTTTATGCCTTTTATTTCAATCACACCGAGCTATGACCGTATTCGGCCGCATCAGATGTACCCATCTGTTCCTATATTGTTTATTTACTAATCTATGCAGTATGCATCCAGCCATGCAGAAAAGCACATTGGTTACAATGTTCGCGAAAACGCAGACGGTATGCGTCCGCACGACGGAAAAAGGTGAGCTTCATGCACTGAACAAATGACCAGTGGCTTTACAAATGCACATAAATTATTCACACCTACGCCAGAGATAAGCCACAATCTAACAAGTCTCCCAACAATACTTGGCACCTAATGGACAAATCTTGGCTAAGAAAACCGCGCCAGTGACATCCCCATCAGGGCAAAAAGCAAGCTGAGTCTCTCACGCCCAAGCATCGACTTACGATTGATCCTAGAAATCCAACGCTCACAGCCCATCGTGCTCCTCCTTTGACAACCCCTCTCTGGATCATTCCTCACTGTTTCGTTCCTCTCTCGCCGTTCATCGCTGCCACTATTGCGTCTGCGGTCCAGCATTGTAAGTCCGAGCGTCAACATTATCTGCGTGGGCCGCACCCCTGCCGCCCGCCGCCGGGGCGGGGGCGGGGGCGGGGGCGGGGGCGGCTCCGGACGGCGGCGCCCACTGCTCGGACGCGCTATGCCGCCGGCGAATGTGCACCCGCAGACTGTCCTGGCGCGAGAAGGGCCGGGCACAGAACGGGCACGGGAACGGCCGCTGGCGCTCGTGCACGCACCGCTCGTGGCGCAGCCGGTGCGACACCTGAGAGAACGCCAGACCGCAGAACCGACACTTGACCGAGTCACCTGCGGACAGGGCCGGCCGGCGGTCAGCGGATGGACCGGCTGTTCAACGGGCAGGGCCGGCGCGGAGACAGACAACGGCCGGCGGCTGAGCGGACCGGGCCAGCGGCTCAGCGGAATTAGCTCCACGGCAGTGTCAGTGCGAAGGCACTCCGGCGGTCACCGTGGGCGAGCTATAAGCAGAACTAACCCAGCGGGCAAATTCGTCCCGGCGGCAGACGGTGACTGCCGGCTCGGTTTCTGGAGTTGTCAAGTCGGTGGTTGCTGCGGCACGGAATGATATGCTAGGATTCACAAATACTTATTTTTATGATAACTACTTTTAATTCATTTCTTTTAACGTAGCACCGTCCAAACTTGGTAATTCGTTAGTCAAGCGTGATAATGGTCCGGCATTTGGTACCATTTCTACGGTTCAGAAGTGGCTATGGTATTTAATCCCATAAAAAGACAGCGGTTGAACCAGCCTAGGACATTTATTTGGCAGCTAGATGAGCAAAATACAGTCATTTTGATCAAACCCATACACCAAGAAACAGTCACCCGACAGTAAAAACTATTTGGGCAGAACTTCACAGCGTTGATTATAACTATTAGAAGTAAATACAAAATCACATGATCTCTCCTACAAGTCCCATCCCTACTCGTCACACTGCGCGCCCCTCAGGCCGTTCGTCTGACCGGCTGGCGGTCAGAGATCGATGATGCCGTGGCACCTGTTGAGGTGCACGCGCAGGTTGTCTCGCCGCCAAAACGGACGGTTACACTCGGGACAGGGGTACGCTTGCTGGCGCTCGTGAACGCTGCGCTCGTGACGCGTTTTGTGCGACGCCTGGGAGAACTCTAGGCCGCAGTAGCGACACTGGTACGCGGCACCTGCGAATAGGACGCGGCCGTCAGCGGCGGGCTCTCCAGCGGCCGGCGGGCTGCGGCAGGCCGGCGGGCTTTAGAGTTTGGACAGTATGACCATCAGCGGCGGCGCGGGCTGTCCAGAGGCCGGAGGGCTCGAGACCGAGACGGCGGTGAAAGAAAAAGCCAGGAGTGGGAGATATAAGGGCTTCTGCGTATCTAGAGCGGCAATTTGAAGTGAAGCACAGCTTCGAGAAGGCACGGATTTCGTAAGCCGAGAGACATCGATTTCTTGGGACATTGCATCAAGTTCATATCTGATAAACAAAATCAGTTGGGTCACCATCTGTCTGAGGTACAAATATCTCTCAACAATTAAATGATTGCGATTGGTTTGACATGTTTATTGGTAACCTACAGACAAGCTCAGAAAAATTCACAGTTATACAGCTCCTGTACCCTCATCTAGCCCAGCTTCTTCCCCTCCAGCGTTGAAAAAGGGAAACCTCCCCAGAGCCGATAGAAAAATACGATAAACAGCATAATGTTCCCATTAATTACTTCTCGACCTCATTCGACGACCAGCGATAGTAATAATGTCGCCGAAATATGCCAGAAAATATGTGTACTATACCTAAAGGCTAAAAACAAGAGGTCGACAAACATTATCTTACAATAGGCTTACTTTTCTTATTCCAAAACAAAATTTTACAAAACGCTTTCCAATCAGACCAAATAAGTCTCAGCATGTCCAGGCGGCACGCACTTGACCGATCACTTCTACAGGTTTCTCTCCTCTCGGAAACACATCTCGAACCATGCACCACTCCCGTCTATTCCGGACGCCTTTGGACTCTCAACACCGTCCTGTCAATCGTCTTCGCCACATCTTCGCGACAATCCAATCACCCCATCTCCCTCTCCACCTGCGCTCATCGCGGCGGCGCTGCGCCGTCCGCCGGCGGTACCAGCTCAGTGCCGTGCACCCGGCGCACGTGAACGCGCAGGTTATCCTGACGCGAGAAGCGCCGGCCACACACCGGGCACGGAAAGGTGACGCTCCGCTCGTGGACACACCGCTCGTGACGCACCCGGTGCACGGCCTGCGTGAACATGGCGCCGCAGTAACGACACGCCAGCGAGCCACCTGTGAAACACGCCCGGGCGCGTCAGCCAGCGGAGTGGTGTCTAAATTTAAGATTAATGTTTTTTAATTCTATTATCTGATTGGTGTTTTTTGTTTTGTCTCATTTGTTAAAATAAATTAGTTGAGGTTAACTAACCGCCCGCGAACGAAATGAGGCAGCTACACGCCCCACATAATTGGAGCGCAATCGCGCCACGGCGTGTGTTGACTACGACATTGACGCTAGACGCCAGCTCGTGGTGTTATCGATTATTACCATTATAAACTAAGAAATTTTACCCTTTCACGGCACCACGACTCCAAATTGCCCCGAAGTTCAACGCGCTTTCAGCCTTCTGTCGAACTTGTCAGCATAATCCCGCCGCACGGCCGCTCCGAGCCATGCGGTACAGCATACCTTCAGGCGTTTATACTAGCGCCACCTATGGAGAAAGCTGTAAGTAGACGTTCGGCGAACGCCCATGACCGTCTAGCAAATCTCCAACGTAGGGCGGTGGGTGCTGCACCTTACGTTCACTGCATAGGCGCGGGAGCCGGGGGGGGGGGGGCAGTGGGGCAGCTTGCCCCCCCCCAACTCTGGGGCCGCGGGGGCGGTGCCCCCACAGCTTTGAGACGGAATACCACACTTTTTTGCAGATGTTTTCTTTTTTTGTTGAAAAAGCCGAGGGGTGAAAAATAAGTGGCCTAAAACCGGTGAGAAAACTAGATTTGGGGGTACCCTAGGTTAATCTCTATTATGGTGTGCCCCCCCCCCCAGTCGGAAAGTAGTTCCCGCGCCCCTGGTTCGCTGTGATGTGTGCAGAACTGTTCTAAGTCATGAGTGACCCGATAATTGGCATGATTTTTAAGAGAGACGAGCGACTTTCCATACTGTTTATCACATTCTCCCCGGGGATGGAGAAGCGGATAAAGTCTATCACAGCATCAATATAAACTGCAAAATGCGTTAACGATGGGCTGCCGACCAGACGGCTCACTTCACAAAGCTTTGGTCAAAGTTTCAATACATACGCGGACTTGGGACCGAATTCTCCAGCAAGGCATTATTTTTTCTGCTCTTGTCAAATCTACTTGGTAAATAAAATGAACAAAAAACATAAGAAGCACTGAACGCCCTTTTTATTTCCGAGAATCACCCAACACATTTACACAGTTCCACTCAATCCTCATCCTAATGTATCTTATAGTTAATCAAGAAAAGATCGCAAATAGCTGCGCTTGGCATTGTGCCCTGACGAATAGGGGAGAGTGGGGAAAGATGCCCAGGGTTTTGCTATGTCATATATTATTCGAAAATGACGATGGGAAAGCAAAAAATTGGAGTTTCAACGGAAGCCGACATCATTTTCTCCAAAAATATCACACTTTCGTGCCTCGAATATGATAGTTTTTTTTTTGCTATTAAGCATTTTCCTGAAGAAGTGAAAGGGGGCATCTTACCCCACAGGGTGGGAAAGACGCCCCCTGACGTTGGGAAAGATGCCCCCTGCACTATAAGTGACATAAATGGGCACGTGAATCGCCTGAACGAATCAGTAGTCCCTTCGAGCCTGCAGTAGACACCAAACGTCATCATCAGGGCCCTCAAAAGTAGTCGTAAGGGGCTTCAGAGGTCATCGTTAGGGCCATCATAGTCCAGCGCGGCCAAACAAGCCTCCGTGGTGGCGTTCGGAGACCACTGTGGGGCTCTTATAGGTCTTCATGATGCTTGAGGGCCCTCGAGCCCATCGTGGGGACCTCCGATGCCAGCGCGGCCCGTGGGGCCAACGTGGGAGCCCTCAAAGGATGTCGTGAGGGGCCCTGGAGCCAATAATGGGGCCCACAGAGGCCGTCGTGAGGGCTCTCAGAGTCAGATGCCGCCCAAAAAGTCGCTATGTGGGCCGAGAGACCGGCATGGGGAGCACCCGACCGTACTGGACTCTCAATAGTCCCAGATCGGCTTTTGTCTACATCACAAGTATGTAATAAATGATTTGACGGGCTGTTTGAAGGACAGCCTACGGATTTAGGGGGGCGTCTTTCCCCATCAGGACAGGGGGCATCTTACCCCAAGGTACCGAAGTAACATTAAATCAGTACAATTTGTTAGCCATAAAACTACACCCTGAAACAAACTGTTTGGGACACAGTACACGCATGCTAATGTATCACGTCTATAGCAAGGGACGCAAAAATTATTTACCTTCTTTGATATTTACAATGTTCTGACACCAAAATATTTTTTGAAAGCAGCAAATAAAAAACAGGCAATCATTAGCCAGCCGTTACCCAACTGAGCTTCGCAATTTTTTGTGCAGTTAACAAGGCAGGCTTCCGCTTTACGCTAAGAACATTAATTTCCAGGTCCAATTCTTTGTTTCGCCGCTAGAGGGGGTGGGGCGTCTTTCCCACCCTGGGCATCTTACCCCACTCTCCCCTACAGATGATATGATATAATTATGTATAACTAGCATAATGAGTCGTGACAAAATTACTCTGAAGTATTCAGCTAAAACAAAACAATACAAAAGACTTAAAGCAGACAGCAAAAGCAGTAACTGCTCAACGATAAGCAAACAATGGTTGATATGTTTTATATGCAATATGCTTGAAGACAATGGCTGGCGACGAAAAATGACTGCAATTCTTTAAAAGCTCTCTGGCACACTTGCCCCATCGCTACTCCTAATGAGTTGCCCACGGCGATCGATACCTACAGATTCATAGTAAAATAAGCCTCAGTGGGCCAAAATCAGCCACAAGCCATTCGCGACGTCTCTTGTGCGCATACATATTGATCATATGTCCCAAACTGATCGCTGATCCAGGTCTGATTCACATCTGATCAATTACTGATTCGCCTCTTATCCGCGTTTAATCGATCCATCTCTCATTGAAATTTGATCCAGCCAAACCCGTTCGCAGTCATGTCACATTAGTCAAACACTCCCTTTGTCACTGCCATGGACTGCCGGCCTTCCTCAGGCCTTAGCCTTGTCCCTAATCCTTCGCTCCCAGACTCTAGTCCTCGCCGAGCCGAGCCACTGCGCCTCCTCCCTCGAGCTACCCCCACTCCCGGCGGCGGTGTCGCGGCGCGGTGTCACTGATACAGCCCGGCCAGTTGCGCCCCCGGCGACCGCGACAGGTCCTGGGTCACGCCGTGCACCCTCTTCATGTGGACACGCATGTTGTCCAGCCGGGAGAAGGCGCGGTGACACACGGTGCACGTGTGCTCAGCCTGACGCAGGTGGACGCACCGCTCGTGACGCGACCGGTGCGAGGCCTTCGTGAACCCGGCTCCGCAGTAGCGGCACACGAGCGAGGGTGACCCACCTGCCGGCACACAGGCACACCGCGTCAGCCGGCACCCCCACCACCGCCGCACACAGGTCCAGCACTTCAGCAGGCAGCGCGGGGAGCCTTAACTCCCACCGCCGCACACAGGTGCAGCGCGTGTGCGGCGCCGGGGTCACCGGGGTCTTCTCAGGCCGCCTCAACCGCCGCGCACACGGCCCAACGGATAACAAAGGACCGCCAAGGATCGTTGAACTTTAGGCTCGGACAACGATATTAGATGGTTTGCCATTGTGAGTGATGTAGTAGTTTCTTTGCCAATCCATACTAGTTGACTTTCATTAAGCGAAAGAGGAGAAATCAAGGCAAATGGAAACGCGAACGCTTTACCTTGGCTATTCTCTATTCGAGAAATGCAGCGCCCTTCACTCAACTTAAATGGCTTCAGTTGTCTTTTATTCATCAGCAGCGTCTTTTATTTTCCCCCCAGAGAGCGACATAGTATCGATACAAAACACAGAAATTCAGGCTTCACGCCACTCTCACCTCCGAGCAGGCGCCGCACTAGCCCTGTCGACTCGCCATTAGCACGTGGAAACAGACACGATCCTGACATTCGAAAAACGTTCAGGGATCTCGCACAACAGTCACCGCCTATATTGCTGACGAGAAGCGTAAAAAAGCAATCCGCTTCTCTCCTCGATCGCGCGACCATGAAAAACCTAAAAACACGGCAGATGATTCCGTCTCGGATCCAGACTGTCCTGAGACGCAGGGCAGTAGAGCGAAGCGGCCGTAGCTGGAAGTGAATAATTTGCAGTGTTGCGACCGACTGCACCGAGTACTCGTGGCACTCGTGGCTCGTGGCTTTCACATTTCGCCCTGTGGTGACGATGGAAGAATGCAGTGTATCCAGGAGTTTCGGAGTTTGCTCACTAGCCTCAACATATCGCGCATAAACGTTAGTATCCGGAGATCGACAGCACACCTTTCCGCATCATAAGAAACAACCATTTGCCGCTGTATTCAAACATCCCAAACCATCCTACACACAAAAAGAATTGGCAAAAGCTCAGGATAAACAAAATCCGCTCATTTGCTCGTTTACACGGAAGGAGGCCGACTCCGTTCAAAGCACATGCCAAAGTCAATCAGCTCGCGCATACACCGCTGACTGGAAGCTCGGGACATCATCCACGTCCTCGGCTGCGGTCCATCACATTTCCACCGCCCCTCCCTCACTGCATCCCCCGCCTCATCTGGGTAACATTGGCGGCAGCGGCTGATTCACCGGCGACTACTGCATCCCGTCCTGCCAGGGCGGCGGTGGACTAGCCGACAGGGGCGGCGGGTCGGCCTCTCCACTACGCAGCTGCTGCAGCGCCGCCACTCCGTGCACACGCCGCACGTGTGCGTACAGGTTGTCGCGCCGTCGGATGGCGCAGCCGCAGAACGGGCAGCCGCACTGGCCGCCGCCCGGCCCATGCACCGTGCGCAAGTGGCGGTCGCGGTTGTACGCCAGGGTGAAGCGAGCACCGCAGAGGTCGCAGGGGAAGTCTGCAACACCGCGTGCCGTGCTCAGTGTGGCGGAAGGGAGCGAAGACAAGCCCCATGGGT
Source organism: Amphibalanus amphitrite (assembly GCF_019059575.1). Lineage (NCBI taxonomy): Eukaryota > Metazoa > Arthropoda > Thecostraca > Balanomorpha > Balanidae > Amphibalanus > Amphibalanus amphitrite. Next base: position 45,109 of record NW_024882389.1, read on the forward strand.
CGAGAGGGCGACGCCGGCAATTCACGGAGAGGGCCGGGCGGCAGCGGCGGCGGCGGTGGCGGCAGGAGGACGTCTTCGCGAAAATTCGCATCTGATTGGAGGTTTGCGGAAGCATCCAGCTTTGTCCCTCGCCAGGGCCATTTTAGCCCTTTGTGTGTGTGCTGTGCCTGTCTTTTACGTCCTACACATAATCTTTACGTAATCTCGCCGCTGATAAAATTGACCGACCAACTGTGGCGTAAAATATTTTCGTCTCGGGTATGGTGTAGACAAGAACTTCTCTCACATCCCAATATTTTCATAACACAGATGGCATTTGGATGATCACCCAAAAAAGGACAAGGTGAATTACGTATGTACAAGGTGAGACAATACGAACGATTTCATGAATCTTATCTAAATCATCGGTTGCAACCAACTACATAGGTAGTCATTGTGATCATAAGGTCCTTTCTCAGCGCATTGCGCCGATTATTTCAATCATAGCCAGAATTTCACAAATAAAATCCCAGCCATGTCTACAGACTAAGCATTCATCGTCGCATTCCTCACAAGCTCCAGATCGCACATTCGTGTCAAATGCCACAAAGCTGGACCAGGATCCATCCACACCAATTCAAGCCCAGATTAGGTAAGACTGACTAACCCACGGCGGCCACCTCAGTCTCCGGCGTGGAATCATTACGAATCGACCTCCTCACACTATTCTCCACTCTCCTTCCTTCCAACGCAAGCTTTTTCTCCCGACCACCGAGTCCAGCTCAGCCTCAAAGTTCACCTATCCTCACCGCCTCACACGTCCCGCATCTGATGCACCGTCCTCATATGTATCTTCAGGTTATCGGAGCGGGTGTACGAGCGGCCACATACGGGGCACGTCACCGGCTGGCGGCCCTCGTGGCGAATCTGCTCGTGGCGGCGCAGGTTGGGCTTGCGATTGAACAGGGCTCCACAGTAGCGGCACGGGAACGCCGCCGGTGCGCCGTCACCGCCGCCGAGGCCGCCGGCCGCCGCTGAAACAGCCGCAGAGAGGCCGCCGTCAGCCGAGCGCCGGCACAGAGAGAACGAGAGGAGACCCAGCCAACCGCCGACACAGTGGGCCAGGCGAGACCGGCGGCGAGACGAGGGGAGGTTCAGTAGGAGCAGCGGCGGCCGTAGCAGCACCAGGAACTGAACGAAACACTCAAAAGTCCACGGCGGGCACCTGTAGTGAAGCTAAATTGGTTCGATTAGCAGGACCGCCGATAATTCGATAACTTTTTGCAGAGCGACTTTGAAAATGTGTGAGCATCGATCAGGCTTTATGGGAAAGTCCGTGGTTATTATAATCTAATCAAAACGCCCTAATACGCCAATGTGTCAACCCATACGGCAGAAAGATGTCGGTCACCAACTTGCAAGAAGGATGGATGACACCGCTCTTTGCCCAGTCCCGAATCTCGGATGCTCATCAATGCGACGCTAGCGACGCCACGCGTACGATGCGTGAACTACTATTCCCCTTGTCGGGCGAGAGCAGCGCTAGTGGAGTGGGCCATAACGAATCTGCTACCCATCTTGGCATTCAAACATGCCACTCGTGAGCCGCACCAGAAGGCTTCGAATAATTAGTTAGCAGTTCGTGAGCAGAGGAAAGATAATCATCAATAGTGCCTAATCGATGTTTTTTCGGAATCTAGGCCAAATGTTGCCAAACTGCGACTGATAAGAAGCAAACGCATCTCAACATTTTATTATTGCGGCTTGCAATGCTCTGTGTTTCATAAAGTATCCAATTACTGGTGATCACAAATGATAAGGGGGTTCAAAACAATAGCCATGTCAGTATCCGGTTTCCATACGAACGGCATAATGCAGACATATGAAGAAAACTGAAAATCACTGGTATGCGACATTGAATATTGATAATGCATCAAACACAGTCTCGGTAAAACGCGATCATTCATTCCCAACGGAACCCGAACTCCGCCTGCCCTGAACTGTTTTCGCACATCAACTGCCTCCCATCTCACTCAATAATTAGCAGTCCGTCTTATATGATTCGCAACTCCAGACCACACACAATGCAAGCCAGTCGCTTGGGAACTCCGATCATAACATTAGCGGCAAATGAACCAGGTCAAAAAGGCATGAGAGCGCCACTGACTGGTTTGTGTTGCCCGGCATACGGTTGCTAGTCGCCCAAAGACAGACATCTTTGGGTGACTAGGTCCTGCTAACTCGAGTTAGGAGCGATGATTGGTCACAGTATGACAGGCTGGTATGGGGGTGACCCCGAGTCACAGTATGGCCCGCTGGTATGGGGTCACAGTATGACCGACCGGCCGGTCAGGGTGACCCGGTCACAGCACAGCCGTGAGGTCGGGGTGGGCGGCGCGGCAGTGACGCACCAGGTTGGCCCGGGTCGAGTAATGCACGCCGCACACCGGGCACACGGTGAGACCGCGGTGTAACGCCAGGTGTCGGTTCAGGGTGCGTCTGCCCGCGAACTGGCGGCCGCACACGGGGCACGCCACCCGCCCGCCGCCGCCGCCTGCAACAGCGGCCGGGCGTCAGCGGCCGGCCTCGGACGGGACGGAAGCGGGTATAGGCGGCGGCGGCGGCGGCGGGGGTGGGTGGCGGGAGCCGGTAGTTCAGTCTGGACAGACCGTGTTGTATTGTGTGGTCCGGAGATTTGTATTGTAGGTGAGGCTGACTCATGGTCAAACGTCCCCGCAAAATTATAACTAATTCAGTATATTTGCGCAATGCTTGGCGGCTCGTCATTTGAGTTGCTTTGATGATCCAAGATCACGTTTTTTGCCGGTTGAGCAGTCATCTGGCAGGTGGATCTAACAATCTACAACGTCCAAGAATACTTATTTCAACGCTCTCCCACAGAACATACATACAACCATAGACCTCTGTATACAGAGGTCTATCATACAGAGGTCTATGATACAACCCATATCCTTGCCGTCGAAATATCAGCCTATATCTGGAGCTTTCCCTCCAGATGATCAGTCAGATCTGCGCACGACCGACTACCTCATGTGATGTTGCTGAAGTAGCCTGAGTACACTGATAGTCCTTAAAGCCGACGACGAGTGACGACCATAGAACAAACAAAATACATCTCGCTGAGGAATACGCCCGTCACCCAAAGAAACCTACTACTGACTTCTATTATACTGTCCATTGAAAATATCGCCCGTATTACCCAGTTCCCATCTACCCGAATCTCCGCATCTCTCTATTGCCGCGGATCGGTAGGCGCCACTGTATGATCCTCATCGACCACAGGCTTCACATCAGCGAACTGATCAGCCTCTGCCTGCGGCGGCGGCTCGCGCTGGGGCCCGCTGGTCACCGCTGAGGGCACCGGGTCCAGCCCTGCCGCCGGGCCGAGCCGAGAGGTCAGGTCGGCCGGCAGTTCGGCCAGGCCGGGCCCCTGTGACGGCAGCAGGCCGCACGGGTCGCGCTGCCGGTGCACGCGCAACTGATTGATGCGCGTGAACACGCGGCCGCACGTGGTGCACGTGGTGCGCCCGTCGTGGAACGCCTTGTGGTGCGACCGGTTGTACCAGTTCATGGTCTTGCCGCACTGGGGGCACTCCCAGCAGCGGCCAATGGATCGCGCCGACATGCCGCCGCCGCCGCCGCCGCCACGCCGCTCATCTGCCGGCAGAGCATGGGCGGCGCGTCAGAGCTACCGAGGGGCCGCAGTTCTTCTCCTCTGACCGACCCTGGCGGGTACCTACCGGCGGCGACGGTGGCGGAGGCGGCGGCGGCTGTACGGCGACGGCTGACCTCGTCGGTCACAGAAGTGCGCAGAATACCCGACGCCCAGCCAACGCGAAGTGACTATGTATCCCTCCCTCTTCCCACTTCAGAGGCGACTGTATCAGAGAGATAGCCCTGAAATAAATAAACCTTACAAACCACACAAAAACTACGCATTTACGCATCTAATTCTGTATTAATTACCTACAGCTATACGCTTCGTAAAAGTCAGCATGGTCTTTTCTCGGTCAGTTCCAAATCAGGGCTGCACAATGGCATCGTGCAATGCCTGAAACAGTGGCACTGCCAGTAACATGGGCACTAGCAGTGTGATAAGACGCTCTCTGCCTTTGCCAGCATTACATCATCAACTGAGTTGACTCAACTGAGAGATAACTATCTACATCAAATAAAAACACGCCCATGATTGAAAAGATCAAGGGATTTGACCAGCTACCACAAGTGTCCGTCACTGCACAAAGTCGTTCCAATCTCTGCGACATTGAATCGACGATGCTCACTCGACTTCCACTTCCCTAACTGCACAAGCAGTCAGCTAGCTACCACATTAGGAAAAGGTGCCGCGCCTAGTCCCTTTCCTCTCCGAGGCCGGGAGTCCGCCTCCACTCTATGGAGTACTCCGGGGGCTGTGCCTAGTGCCTCTCCTCTCCGAGGCCGGCAGCCCCTCTCCACTCCGCGGGGTACTCCGGGGGCTGTGCCTAGTGCCTCTCCTCTCCGAGGCCGGCAGCCCCTCTCCACTCGGCGGGGTACTCGGAGACCGGGGGTGCCGGCGGCGGCGCCTGCTCCCAGGCCAGCGTATCGCCCGACGCGCGGCAGTTCTCCCTGTGCTTGTTGAAGCTCTTGAGCGAGGCCAGTTGCCGGCCGCAGCGGGGGCACACGGTGCGCCCCGAGTGGACGGCCTTGTGGTGGGAGCGCGCCGTCCACGAGACCGCCTTGTGGCAGACGGGACACCGATAGAGCAGCGCGCCCGTGGCGGTCACCTCCTGGTGATGGCGGTCCGTGGCGCGCGCAGGACCAGGAGGCACCTCCGACCGGCCACCTGCGGCACACGGGGTGCCGTCACCAGCTGCCAGCGGACGGCACAAAAGGCGGCGTCTTAGGCCACTGGACGGCACCGACATCGGCATCATAATCTAGCGGACGGCGCGGACGGCAGCGTCATAAACCAACGGACCTCACTGACGGCAGCATCAATATCACCATACTGGACTGACGTTGGCGTCATGAACGGCAAGTCAGCCCTCGAATCTCTCGCCGTCAGCAAGCCTGTCAGAGCCAGCCTTAACTCAATGGACTTCAATGCGATATGTCGTTGATTGAATAAGCTGTTGGTTAGCCGACCATGAAACGTCCCAGCCCGATGGAATCAATTCAGATAATCACTCGTTCGCTCTGAAGCGCTGCGTGATGGAGAACAAAACATTTCAATTCAGTCTTGACCCGGGCAATGTGTTCTTTCTTGTCGATACCTGTGCCGATTGAAGGTTTAGTTTCAGAAATGATTCCTTTTCCCTCCCTACAGTATGAAAACGGTTGCCGATGCACCGCGACCAGCTACGTCAGAGCCGTTCCAGCCCGTCACTACTGTATGAGACCAGGGTCGGCCGGCCCGTCTCCCCTAAATCCCCTCCGCACTCCCCTCCCCTCCCTGCTTTCGCCGCACAAAGGCGCGTCCCTCCCCTCCCTCCGTCCCTGGGGATCGGCGTCCCTGCGTCCCTCGCGCCGCACCAACAGTCCACGTCTGTCGTTTTTGTTCCATACCCAGCGGCGACAACGACAGACAGCAAAGCCGGCCGTCGCGCAGGTGGCGCCGCCCTGGTGGCGCTGGCCGGCAACTCCACCCATACCGGTTGGACCGAGTGGCGTTCCGCCGAGCTGAGTGTCTGAGAGGCACCCTACACTCGGCCGAGCCAGGCCGTAGCCCTGTGAGGCCGGCTGCGGCGGGCAGCGCCGGCGCCATGTGAAGTGGCTCCTCTGCCTGGCTTCCCACTCGTCGGGCGATAGACGGGCGGGAGAACCGGCGGCCGCCGCTCGGCAGCTGGGGAGCCGCCCCACCGCGGCAGCTGCTCCTGGGTTATTGATCAGAGCCCGGCCCAGACAAGGGCGCCGCGCGGCTCGCGCCCGGCGGGGTGATTCGGCTGGCAGCGGGGTCGGCTCAGTTCAACCGAACGATGTTTTTGTTTGAGGCGCGGAATGGCATGGTTTCAAGACACCACTTTCTGAGCGTTCAAACACAACTAACGCAGCAAATAGTGGTGCGCTTCTTTAATTTGATCAAGGTTTCCCTGTGTCAGGTGTATTTTGCACCTATGCCTACGGACTCCACAACAATATTACGATGCATAGCCGTCTTGCCAGGCGAAGAATCAGTCACGTTCTCTTTACGCCACTAACAATGGCAAAAAAAAAAAAACTTTCAAAATCTGATGCCGTAAGTGTCAAGTGTGGGAACTCGCCGTAGCAATTCATTCATAAACCAAAAAGCACATCGAAAAAGGTAGGTATATTCAATGCTGCAATACTAAAACGCAACTAAACAACTAAGACAGCTAAAAGGCATCAGTGCAACTGTCCTGGCGGATTTCAGCTCAGTTTGTAAGCTAGGAACTGGAAGCTCGGTCAAAGCGAAGCCAATCCATTGAGTCTCCTGACCCAAAGCGGTCACTGCCTCACACCTCTGACCTTTTCACCGACCTCTTCACCCCGCTCTCAGCCCTCACAGGTCAGAGGTCACAGACGATCACCGGACGCCCGGAGGTCAAAGGTCAGCTCCGGGGTCACGAGACGCCGCCGCGCGCGGCGGGGTCATCACCGGAGCGCCAGAGGTCGCCGCCTGAATGTGCGAGGTCAGCCAGGTCGGCCGGCCGTTGGCGGCCAGTGTCAGAGGCCGCAGCGGGGCGGGATCTGGCGGAGTGTGCGGCAGACGCGCCGGGTCCGCGGCCAGCAGCCGGGCGCTGCACCTCTGCCGGTGGCTGGCGTAGCTCTGGAGACACGCCATCACCCGGCCGCAGTCGGCGCACGTGGTCTGTCCGCGGTGGACGGCCTTGTGGTGCGAGCGGCGCGTCCACGTGACGGCCTTCTGACAGAGGGGGCAGCGGTAGAGCACGGCGCCCGACCCGGTCACCTCGCGGTGAGCCGTGTCGCCGCCGGCGGCCGGCCACGCCACCGGACTGCCGCCGCCGCCGCCGCCTGTCGGCACAGCAGGGCTCGGCGTCAGGCCGGGCCGACGGGCTCGACGACAGGCGGCGGGCGGCGGTGGCGGACGGCTGGGTACTGTAGCGGGGGTTCGGACCCAGCTAGCAACCAGGAGTGCAAGCGGGCTGGCGAAGCGTCCATTGGCGTGTCTGTTGTTTTCCTTGGATTCCACCGGTCTTATCCGTTTCCCGAGAAAACAGTTGCCGCAATGCGTCAATGATAAAGCATGGATTTATTGTACTCGGGTCCGCATTCGAGACTGGCACAATAAACAACTGGGATAATTGTGAGTCATACAGATAACAGAAGTGTCGGCGACCTTCATAAAATCTTACAGGTGTAGGAGGGCACCATGTAATGCGCATCGCAGATACACTTCTGCACTTACGCTCGTCAAAACTAAAACTTTCACGAACTTGACCACCACCAAAGCCATCAGCACGTCCCTCAGCTTTCAATAAGTCTGAAAAGCAATCCTTGGAACCCATTGAACTTTTTCTCTACTCCATGCGAATTAATGGCTTAGCCAAACTCAAAGCAAAACCTCATCGCACATCTCACGGCTTCCATCTTGTCATATTATCTGTAATCAAGTCCTCGAAACTCAGAAGACTGGCCTCTGTTATCGCATCTTTCGCACGTTTGTAAAGCCTTTTTGGTCACATTTCAGCCTCACCACCACGTCCTCGGCGTGTTCATAGCACTCATGTTTTATCCGACGGCAGGTCCACTGGATTCAACCTGCACTCGCCACGACCACTAGCCACGGGTTGCGTGCACTCGCCACGTACCACGGGCCACGAGACACGTGTCTCTCGCCACTCGCCACGTACCGTGCGCCACAAGACGCATGCCTTTAGCCACGGGCCTTTCGCCACTCGCCGCGGGTCACCCATCGCCCGCTACACGACCGGTCCCATTTTACAGTTCATCCGGTGGCGCCAGAGGCTGGCCACGTTGACGAAGCTCCTGCCGCAGCGCGTGCAGCTGGCGCGGCCGCTGTGCACGGCTCGGTGGTGCGAGCGGTGCGACCAGAGCACGCGCTCCCGGCAGCCGGCCATTGGACACACGTACAGGATTCGGCCGTCAGCCGTCAGCAGCTGGTGACGCATCTCGTCATCGACCAACGCACCTGTCGGCACAGCGCACAGGGCCGCGTCACCGTCACTGGCGTCACCAGCATACCGCGCGTCACCAGACGCCACCGGCCGTAAAACCACCACGGCGCACAGGGCCGCGTCACCGTCACTGGCGTCACCAGCATACCGCGCGTCACCACCAGCCGTAAAACCACCACGGCCACATTAATTAGGGACAAGGGGTAAAACCGCAAGACGGGCAGCGTTGGCGTCATTGTCGGCATCGGAGCTAACCGAGTGTCACCGGCACCTCTGCCACTTCCGTCACCAGCGGCCGCCGCGTATTGCCCACCCTGAGGTTCGCCCACCTGTGACCTGACCGTCGGCCTGCCATCGACATCGCTACCGACGCCGTCCGCACCCGTCCATCACGGTTTTGTGGGCTGAATGAATCGCGTGGCGACGCGTGGTTGAATGTTACGCCAGTGTTCGTAGCATTCTACTTTGGCTTCACCGCAACGACACTGTAATTGCTAGAAGCGTCCCTCTTAGGCAGAAGACGACCTTTCGTTTCCTTTACTTTTTCATAGAGCGAGTCCGTAATTTACAAAGTTTCGTACTGACTGCTGAACAATTCATTGTCAATTCAAGGATGTCGAAGGGAGATGAAGGATGGCTAACTGTTAATCTGTGATGTGAATGTAACTATATTTGGATGAATGTATCAGGGAAAGCGTGAGCTTGAAGGTGACAATTTCCTAAGAAAACTTAAAAAAGTTGTGTTTGTTTATTGGGGCTATAGAGCGCGCCGACTACCAAGGTCATTTAGCGCCCATGACTTGACACAATTTACACATATTACGTACCATTGCCGACCGCTTCAGCCTTCCAGTCCGGGCCGTTTCTGTTGCTCTTCACCACAAATCACCGATAAATGCAATACGAACTCTGCCGACGCCACAGATGACAGAAAAAGGGGCGAAACGGCAGGTACCATTCCCCAGTAGCTGGTTCGTATGAACGGTTCAGTTCAGGCTGACTGATGCTTCATCACTGCTACAAAACACTTCATTTCACAGCGGTGACCGATCCATTTCACCAGGTCACTTCGTAATAAGAACCGCTGAGCGAGTTTTAAGCTGATTGAAACACGAACACTAAAAAGGTCGAGCCAGGGTTGTTTTAGAGCTTCAGTCAGGCCAAGTCAAAAAGCAGAATTGAGTATCGTCGTCATCTTTATTAAATGTGTGATACTAACAACCGAAATACCCAGATCTACAAGGAACAAATGTAAGAAGCTACATCAACGACAAAATGTCGTACATTGCTTTATACAACCACGTGCAAGAATGGGTCATGGTTTGGAAACCGTGATCGGGTACCCTTTCCATCACATATCGGAAAAAGTACGACGCCTTGACCAAATCAAATCCAATGAACAGATCATAAGCTACCAAAAAGGGCCCATCGTGAAAACACCGCCCCGCCGTCTATAAGCTGCATTGTAAGCTGCACCTCCCTCCCCGTCCTCTCCCGAGTCACGGCTGAGGACTGTTCATTCCGGACAGTCCCATTCCCAGTTGCTGCTGCTGCTGCGGCGGCTGTCCCATTCCGAGCTGCTGGAGCGGCGCCGGCTGCTCCCCGGCAGCTGCAGCTGTCGCCGCCGCCGCCGCGCGGCAGCGGTGGTGCCGCAACAGCCGGCGCGAGCCGAACACGTTGCCGCACTGGTGGCACGTGGTCAGGCCGCGGTGGATGGCCTTGTGGTGCGAGCGGTTGCTCCAGGTGACCAGTTTGCCGCAGATGGGACACTGGTAGCGGAGCGCGCCGGTGGCGTCACGCACGGCCGACAGCTGGTCGCACGGCCGGCCCCCTGGAGGCAGGCGGCGCACGGTCAGCTGACGGCCGCGCGACACCGGCCACCGGCGCAGCCCACCCACCGGGGTCGGACACGGAGGTCTGACCCACCGACCTCAGACGGGCTATAGAAGCCCCGCCGGGTCAGACGGTTCTGACTGACCCTAGCTCTAACACCGCCGATCGACCAGAGAATTCAACCCGTCCATTCATACAAATTCAAGTGAGGATAAGTCTCTTCAGCAATACCTATCCGTGTTACGAGGTTGTGTTACCCCATCCGATAGCAAAAGGGGTAAATACTTTTACTGAGCATCATACGAGTTCCGCCTTTATCTGCCAAGCACCCTTCCACCGGTTTTCCCAAGTGAGTGGTAATGCACCCGCACCGCACCCCACAAAACCCTTTAGCAGTAAAGTGATCTTGCACAAAACACCTCTGTTCAGTGTTCACCCCTGCACAGTACACCCCCCCCCCCACCCCACCCCCGTCGACCGAGTGCCGGTCAGCGAAGTGACTCTGCAGCCCGCGTCTACGATCGATTTGACCGGCGTGCGCCCAGTAGTCACCGACAGAACTCGCGGCAAAGCCCCCCCCCCCCCCACCCCCCACCGGCCCTCACCGGACGGGAGTCCATCACTAATTGCCAATTGACGGGAGAAGCGGAGACACTTTCCTCAGACACTGCGATACGTTTGAAAGGTTTGCTTCTAACAATGGCACAAAGCAGATCAAACAAACGTATCAAAATGCATTGTGCAATTTATTACAATATGTTACAAGAAATCCCAAAACCAGAGCATAATCCACACATTTGCTTGTTCGGGACCCAAAAGTATTAAGAAAATAACAGTTATTTTCATAGCTGTCTAAATACACGATTCAGTTCGATTTGGTAGGTTGCCAACACCACAAAGTAATGGTGGCATTACTCAAACCAATATAGTAGCATTCAAACTTCAACATGGAGCGTGAAAGGATAACCAGAGATACCTACGAGAAAAACTGAGCCCCAAGGTATTAATTAGGGACAAGGGGTAAAACCGCATGCACCCCGACAGCCTTAACATGGAAGGTAACTCAGCATCACTGAGTTCAGCTAAAAGAAAGCCTTCTCGACCCTGTGCCTACGACACATGGAAACGCGTGGAAGCAAGAGCACAACTCATGCAAAAAAAAACGAGATCCTTCTCGAATCTGTGCCAACAAAATATGTTGACACATGAACATAACAGTGCTCCCCAAGAACCAATCGCATGTTATGTTTCCCCTACCGACACCAATGTACAAAAAATGCACCCGTCTTCTCAAATCAATAACGTATTTACTTCGTATTGAACGCTCCTCATACCCTTGTATCCGCCCTAGTGGTTCTTTGCTGCGCTGAACTCTATCTATACCTGTCAATCGATCCGACGCAGGCACTCCTACATCGCATCCAGATTATCTGTAGATTGGTAGGGGTGTTCCTCTGTAGTTGCGCCCACGCTCTCGGTTGGACCAAAACCCTGACTTGTCTCCGTCTCAGTCTCGGTCTTCGTCTCAGTCTCAGTCTCAGTCTCAGTTTTCGTCTCCGTCTCCCTCACCGCCTGCTCGCGTACCACTGTCTCCATGGAAGCCCCCTCGTGTCTCTGTTACCGCGGAAGCCTGCTCGTGTGTTTCGGTCTCCAAGGAAGCCCCTGCGCCGTCGAGCGCACCCCGACCCGGCAACTCGTCAGAATTCGATGCTCCGGGTAACGCCATGGATGGTAGAACCTCCAAGTTCGACCGCTCCTGGTTGCTGAAGTCCCTATCACCCACATCAGTCGGAGTGGCTGGCTGAGGCTCGCCTGCCGCCACAGCCGGCGTGGTAGCACTTCCCAGTGAGCCGACTGGAATCTCATTCCGATCAACTGAGTGGTCGTTCTGATCAAACGACACCTCATCATGACCACCGGGCGTCTCAGTGAAGAAGTCCTTCGAGTATTCTTCTTCCTCCATCGGCTCAACTTTCACGCTAGTCTCTAACTTGAGATCCATATCCAAGAGAGGCAAAGGGTCGACGGGAGAGGCCGCTCGCTGATCACCGTCCGCAGCCACTGACACGTGAGGCTGTATAGGAGCACCCGCTGCCGCCGCCACCGCTGCCGCTGCCGCTGACGAGTCACTGGAGCTGTCCCAGTCGGCACCGGGCTCCTGTTTCACCCGCAGCTGTACGTGCAGGGTGTTTTGTCCGTCGCGCGGCGCTGCGCCGTCCTCAGAGACGGCCGGCGATGGTCGTCTGGCAGCCGACGTGCCCGGCTCGGCGCCGCCCACCGCCAGCAGCGGCTGGCACGTCTCCTCGTGCAGTTTGCGCTGGTAGATGGAGGTGCAGACCCGGCCGCAGCCGGAGCAGGTGGTGCGGCCGTCGTGGGTGGCGCGGTGGTGCGACCGACTGCCCCAGGCCACGGAGGTCTTGCACAGCGAGCACCGGTACCGCTGCACGGTGCGGATCTGGCCGTCTGGTGTGAGCTCGCGCTCGCTGATCCGCTGCCCGCCGGTCGCCGGCTCGACCTGCCGGTCCAGCACCCGACCCTGGCCGGTGGACAGTCCCGCCGGTGACGGCGGTGTCGGCGGAGTCTGACGAGAGGCTGTCGGTACCACCGGAGGTGGAGGAGGGGGTCTGCCGGTCAGCAGCGCCCGCAGCACCTTCCCACCCGGCTGCAGGGACGCGGGTACGCCGGGCGGCGACTGCGGCGGGGCCGCGGTAGACACTGGCGGCGCGGGCTCAGAAGTAACCGCACTGTGTACGGTCACCATCGGTAGCCGCGGTGCCTGGCGCGCCGACCCGCCGGGTGACGGCGGCCAGACCGGGCTGGCCAGCGCACTGGCCAGCCGGCTGATCAGGGTGCTGTACCGCGCGCCCGACGGCCCGGGGGAGGTCGCTGGGGGTCGCGGTGCCGGCACCGGCGGCGGGCAGCGCGGCCGCAGGTCGTGAGGCTGCTGCCGACCTAGTCTGTCCAGGTGTGCCAGCAGTGCTGTGGTCGCAGACGACGTGGCCGGGGCTGGTGCCCGCCACGCCACGGGACTCGCGCGGCTCGCCGGCGCAGATGATTGCGGTGTCACCACTCTGAGTGTCCTCACTCGGGGCGGCGCGGTGGCCAGGGCGCGCGCCAGCGTTGGCGCCTGGGTGGCCAGTGTGGGCGCCGGCGGCCGAATCCTGAGCACGTGGAACTCCTGGCCGGCGCGGGACCGCACCACGGTCCGCGCGGCCACGGCGGTGGCGGGGGCCGCCGCGGACGGGCGCCCACCTGGGGACCACGGCCGGCCGTCAGCGGATGACGAGATGACGGCGGCGGCGGCGGCGGCGGCTGCCCGAGGGCGGCAGGCGGACGGCACAGACACGAGCTGAAACTAACGAGCGGAGATAGCTGCGAGGACACAGACTGCAGAGTGCTACAGCGGCGCTACTAAGGTCACCAACAATATACCGCCACTCAATAGATGTTATGGAAGTGCGGTCCCAAGGGAACTGTGCAGCATTCAGACGCTGGTAGAAATCACTCATGCGAGGTATTTCAATCCAACTGGAGACATACTGGAGGGATGCTTATACACAGCATCGGTGCTTAGTTAGAAGTTTTGTTCATAAATAATCGGGTAAAAAATGTCTGAGATAAGCATGCAGAACGACCAATTCATGTAAATCTAATGCACCTTCAAATGCAAGTACATAAGCTATTTAGAATCCTTCTTGTTCATAATGAGAGCATCTGTTTGGAGGCGGTATAAACTGGAGCATAAACCTCTGTATGCAGTAAGTAGAGGTCTGTCATTGGAAGCATCCTTACCCCTCTCTACCTGCATATTAGTTAACGAACGTGTTTTTTGTAACATTTGCTATGTAACATTTCCTCGTTATATAATTGTTCAGTAACTGGTTATCGTGTTCGCCAGTGAACAGTTCTCACTGCACGGCAGCGTATAGCCTCCACGGGCTTTTGTTTTAATTCCACGACGCGCTGTATCGCTATATTCTTGTTTCCTCACCCGTGCGTCGCGCGGCGCTTCCCATCCCGTTCCCCGCACTATCCGCGCGTCCCGTCCCGGTGCGACTGCTCCCGTGTCGCGGCGAGCCGTCTGCCGGACCGTCCGGTCCGGTCCGGTCCGGTCCGGTCCGGTCCGGCGGGGGGCGGGGCCGCGCGCGGTCCCAGCCGGCGCAGAGCCTGCCGGCCCGCCACCGCCGCCGCCGCCGCCCGCCGACACACGCAAAAACACAAACACATACACATACACCAATGGACGGCTGCCCGAAAAGGAATGACGGCTCGGCATGAAGCTTAGTGTGCTTTTTAGCAGATAAGTGATAAGACTTCATGACAATCCATGGGGTAAATGACAGGAAGCGCCCTTTCAAAGACATTGTACTTTTTGGCCGCGGAAAGGAAAGAGCAATCTTAGCTGATGTGGGTTGCTCTGAGGTCCGAGCATCAGACTCAAAAGAAAAAAGTCATTACCGCGATAAGAAATGCAGTATGACCAACGAAACTCGTTGGTCAATGACAAAACAAAACTGGTGAGCCCAAAACCATAACTCCCTTTCAAGCAGCCAAACACGAATGCGAGAACAAGCCACCATGGCACTAAAAGGGTAGCACATAAAAACGATAAGTCAACTGACGCTGCTCAAAATTAGATTCAGCAAACACAACCTTTATAACGTCAGCCATAGAAGTTCAGTTGAAATTTCGACGGTTAACATACTTCGTAATCATTAACTACAATTCAGGCTGAAATGTTATCACTTCACGCTTCGGTGAGACGAACCAAAAAACAATGCGATTGAAGGAGGCCCTGAAGTGTGCCGAAGCGATCATTGAGCGATCCCATCTGTAGTGCCATGGTGGCGCCCACCCACATAGGTACCGTCCGGCGGCAGGAGCGTGCGGGGGTCCAGTGTCGGTCCAGCCGGCGCCGGTTATCAGATTATCAGACACGGTCTTGTAAAGCGTGCAAGGATTTAGGAATCACACTGAATCGAAAACATCTTAGCAGGGAAATTTTCACTGCTTATTATTTTGGTACCAATTACAGTAAGCTTTGCGGTATGAAAGACAACCATCAGAGACCAACTCGAGCCTGTCTGAGAAGCAAACAGGCACAGTGTCCACGTGACACGACAGACCACGTGAGGGGACCGAGGCACGCCCCCGCCGACGGACACGGACACAGACACCGCCGCGGCCCGGAGACCGGCGGTACGCACACAAACAGACACTGGTGGTATGGCCGGCAGCCGTCAAATGGACACCAGATAGAGGGACAGGAGAGATAGAGGGAGGAGAGAGACATATTTGACATAAGGATGTGGAAGAAGTTGATTAAAATATAGCACCTCCGTCATTTTTTCCACTGAATATGTGGTGATTGCTTTTCCGGTGAAAAGTAATAACCTCGGTTGGATATTACGGTGAACACGACGAGGATGAGGAGCTTACGATGAAGTAAAATGATCTGGCTATTCGTACTCTTAAAAAGTAGTTTGCTTTTTTGCCGAGCTTAAAAACCATCGGAAAAATCTACCCAAATGGTTTTCAAGGTCCTGGTAATC
Organism: Amphibalanus amphitrite; assembly: GCF_019059575.1. NCBI lineage: Eukaryota > Metazoa > Arthropoda > Thecostraca > Balanomorpha > Balanidae > Amphibalanus > Amphibalanus amphitrite. The sequence continues at coordinate 60,590 of NW_024882389.1, forward strand.
CATGAGGATATCCCTCAGGATTGGCGAGTAAAATTAAATTGGCTCGTAGTTACGCTACAAGATCACTCTGAATTAGGAACACCAGTTGATCATTTGTACCATGTTGCCAGGCGGCGTCAGACTATGACGTCACCGTCCGATTTCCAGGGAAGATCGATAATGTCGTTAGAGAACCAGCCGACCGGCCGACCAGTTGGATAACCGGGAACAGATGTCAGTGGGGGCAAAAGGGAGGAAGGTATGGAGGCAGCTTTGGAAAGGTTTACACGATCGGCAAACAAGGAAAAAAGACGGAGAGCGAGAGAGACAGACAGGAGAGAGAAAGAGGGAAAGGGAAGTGGAGGAGAGGGAGGGAGGGAGAAGGAGAGAGGGAGAGAGAAAGGGAGAAAGAGGGGAGACAGAAAGGGAAATAGAGGAGAGAGAGAGAGAGAGAGAGAGAGAGAGAGAGAGAGAGAGAGAGAGAGAGAGAGAGAGAGAGAGAGAGAGAGAGAGAGAGAGAGAGAGAGAGAGAGAGACGTGACGGTGCCATCTGACGGGCCCGGCCATGTCTCACCGACCTCGGCCCCCGTGCTCGTCTGATCGCTGCTTTATATGTTGGTCTGGTCCTCAGATAGAGAGCGAGTCGACGGAGGAGAGAATGTAACCGAAAAAAAAAACTGAAAAATTAATTTCGAATAAAAATTAGAATGGGATATGCCCATCGCAATATTTTAGATACTAGCAAAACATAGTTACCGAATTACCCATTATCGGTTGGAACACTGAGTTCCGCACGTCATGACCGGGGTAAATAAAATTGACAACTGCAAAGGGTACCAGAGGTCCGGCGATAAAAGAGAAAGTTTGAATGTTAAGGGATTAGTTACGGTGTTTCAGGCAGCAGATCGTCGAGTAGGGAGGCCGGGGCGGCTGGTCGCGTTCGGAGTATGGGAGCTCGACCTACCTGGTGTGGAACTATCCGAGAGGTCTTGTGAAGGGAAGCCCGATGGACCGGCGACTGCCGCTAATAGATCTGTGAACACAGACACGAATGTGAAGCCCGATGGGACTTGGAAAATCAATGAGTTACAACGACAATAAAATCAAAGGGCAGCAGATGTGCAAGATCTTTAAGGTCTAACCAGTAACTATACGCGATAAGTTACTTCTTCCGTGCACGAGACTTTGTAACAATCTCATTGTTTCACCTCTGCCCTGACCCGTTTTCTGCTATCTGCCGCTCCCATCCCCCGCCCCCCTTCAGGCACTGACCTTCGTCCTGGAACTCGTGCGCCTGAGGATGGGTGGGCGTCCCTGTCAGGAAGCCCATGTGCGGCGCGTCCGAGTCGCCCAGCAGCGGCATAACGCCGCCGCTGCCGGAGCTGTTCTCGCCGCCACCGCCGTGGTACGAGTCGTCACCGTCCTCCAGCACCAGCGGCTCCTCCTTAACCGAGAGCGGCTCGGAGCCGGGCCGCGGCAGCGCCGCCTCCGGGGCCGCCGCCGGCGCCGGCTGGTCCACGCTGCGCGGCCGCTTGGGCGTCAGCAGCGCGTGCTCGCCGGAGGAGGTCGGCGGCGGCGACAGCGGCCGCTTGGAGGGCGGCGCCGCAGCCAGGGGCGGCGGGGGAGGCGGCGGCGGCGGCTGGGGCGCGGCCCGGTGCCGCGGCGGCTCCGGAGATAACCGCGGAGGGGGCGGCGCCGACGGGGTTGAGGTCTTGGTTTTCTTTGGGGGCTGAAAAACAATAAGTCAATATAAGTCTTGGTCTTCTTTGATATCTGTTTTTAATATCATCACTGTTAACTCAAAATGGTGTATCAAAAACATGACATAAAATTATTTCAGGCTTGTGGAATTTTTTTCAGTTCACCATCTTTAACTGAACATTGCAGTGTGCCTCACCTCTGGCTGTGCTGGCTCGTCATCTCCTGTCAGACCCCTGACCTGCAGGGTCTCAGCAGTCTTCAGAAAGGAGCCCAGCTCACTCTGCGCCACATTCACTTTTCCTCGGTACATAAACTCCACAATGTTTGACAAGTCTTTGAATGATATATCACGCATGAAAAACACTGGATGTGTTCCAAGGTTACCCTGAAAGAGAGGTCATGTTGCACATTAAGAAATCAAAACAATGTTGATATGGAAATAGTTTTGCTTACATGAGGATTGATAATCTGTATGCAGAGAGGCAACCATGCAAGCACAACTCATGAAAAAGAGCAGTATTAGATGACCTGACACCTTTCAGGATATAGCTTTGAAATTTGAGTGTAAAAATTTTGTCAGTCTTATCTGCAGACTGCAAAGCATCAAAGCAATTAACTTTTCCAAGCTCAACCACAGTGCTTATTCACTTAAGTCCATTTGCCATGATAGCTAAAATGTTCTTAGCTCACCTTAAGAACATCCCTGAAGTAAGGACTGCAAGCTGAAAGCATCATTCTGTGTACTTTGATTTGCTGGCCTTGAGCACACAAAGTCACATCGACCAGCTCCCCATCTCGCCTCAAGTCATTGAAGAGACTTGTGACACTTGTCTGGTAGCTGTTCCATTGGAGACAGAAATTCTGTCCCTCATCCATGACAGCAGCTCTGAAAATACGTGGAGCAAATGTGACCGTTGAAACCTATGTCGGCACATGCAATCCCTGACTTTGCAAGGAAAAGGTCAACAAGAATTTACAACTTTGACCTTGCAACAATGGCATTACCTTTTCATTATCATTCATTGTGCTTAAATAGGTACCTGTAACCTACCCAATCACGATTGGTTAGGTCAACAATGATTATTCAAGTAGAATCAAGTCAATGCCAGGGTCTTCAGAAAATGCCTAATCAAATTTCCATTGTGTCAAAAATTAGCACGCATCATAATATAAAAAACGAAAACACCTTCACATACCAAAGAGACTGAGACGAAATGCAGGCTCGCACCTACGCATTCATGGGTCACGTTCACACGCCAACTAAATGTTCCCCATTCCAATGCAGCTCGCTTTGTCTACCACTGATATAGGCTCTTCGAGGTTAGCAAGGTTTTAGAGAAGAAAAAACGGTACAAAGTCAAACAACCCAACCTAACCCACGCCCAGCGCAAGCACGATTTCCACGCGCCGGAAATGCGCGACGCCGATTTTGACGTCAATACTCAAAATGGCGCATGTGACTTTGAAACAAGTACTTATCAACAGTAAGACAAGAACCACCATTTCTTGAGTGTATAAAATAAAATTTATTTCAAAATGGCTGTAAAGTGCTTTATTTACGATATTTGTTTTAAAAAAATGCTGATGTTACATGCATTTTAGGCAGGGAAAAAGTACTCTAGGCTACTCTTTGGCTAATCTACCGAGTACCTACATACTCAACTTTCTACCTAAACTCGAACAACTGACCCGCTAGCCAACTTTAACATAAACAATTTACCAAAGTAACATTTTCTATCGGATGGACTTGAATTTGACTGAATGATGCAGTTATGTGCGAGGTTCAACGCCGTCGACCATGCCATGCCAAAGCTTATCGTCCGTGTGTAGTAGTGATGGGTCAGTGTGACCCGCTTTCAATGGCTTCAACTTATTTTCTGTATTTTCTTACAATAGCGGACAGTAGTATATCCAAATTTCCAGAAAAAGAAAATGCAACATGTTAATGTATTCATAATCCACACGGGTCTGACATCGAAGTTTTTCGACAGGTTAGAAAAACGGTCAAGCGAAAAATACTGCCACTCTAATTAAAAATCAGATTATCATTTTTAGCCAAAATGTTTTGAAATGAAAATTATTTTTCTTTCAATTTCCATGAAAAAAAAAACAGAGAGAAAACTGTTCCAATCGTAAGATCAAGGCTATGCCTAAACCAAAAAGTGGTAAAGTGGTGCATCAGCAACAGCTGAGCAGATACGATTTTGTACACATTTGGTAAACATAATACCTTGAGTGTAAACAAATATTTTCATTCATAGGGCGCGCCGCGCGGCGTTGATGGATAGAGATAAGTCGTCTTACCGCCCAATAAATTGTCATTTGAGGATGCAACATTCACAGTGCACCAGTGAAATAGCAGTTTAATGGTGAAGTCATGATGTGAAGCGTTTGCCGCTTTTGTAAATGCCCATGGACTGAACTCAAACTGAAGCTGTTACAGTTACCGGTTGAGGTCACAACACTCACACGGTCTCGGTTCACGGTTGTTTGTCGTGAATCAAATCAGAGGAATAAACTCAAGAAATGAGATGGCTGTGGGAGAAGCATGGACGTTCACTTCCAACCTACAGAATGATCATGTTTCTCTTTTACTTTTTAATCCTGAAGATAAAACATATTTGTTCAAGAACATGCAAGAGAGGGAGGTGCCGCACGGAACCTTCCTTCCGGGTGGGCCAACCACCGTAGCATTGAATACATGGAACAAGGTCATGCAAAGCAAACTTAGCGAGGTATAAGTTCCTTCTTTTTTGTTGTAGGATGGGATTGAATGGTTGAATTGATGAAAGGTAAATGTCAAGTTTAAGTCCTAAGAAGATTTCATTGATAAATTTTTCATATTTTTACATTATTTGACATCCTGAATCCAAAAATGATACTCATATGTCTCGCAAATAAAAGAAAAAACATAATCAAACCTGACCTAACCTTACCTACTTACATATAACCTACCAACCTACAACCTACAAACCTACCCTAACCTAACCTAACCTACAAACCTACCTACCTACAACCTAAAACCTACAAACCTACAACCTAACCTAACCTAAAACCTAAAATTTTTGCTGTTTCATATTCGTATCAAAAGCGCCACAATTGTAGTTAGGACCTAAACTTGACATATACCGATGAATGACATGACATTGGGACGATAATTAGGCAGGGGCCAGACCATCGCCATACCAATGCATCAATATTGCAATCTTGTGAAGATTGGAGATCTGAGGCCAGTTTTACCAGCAGGAGAATAGTCGCCTGCCAGAATGTATTGCCCAAAGACCGCTTCACACATGGTAAAGCCCTATCTGCTTACATGCCGATCATGTTTATGCTCTGTATGTGAAGGGATCTTTAGGCAAAAAAATTTGGCAGGCAGCTATTTTTCTGTTGATAAAACTGGCCTCTGTACTTTTGAAGTCTTTCTAGATTTTAGAACAATAACTTTGATTGAATTGTTGCTTTAGATAAATTATCCATCAGTAGTCATTTTTCTCATGTGACTAAATGATCAGGTGCAATTGGAAAACATATCAGTTGGGCAAACTAGACCTTTGGAATCAAAATATGGAGGCATCAAAAGATTGATTCCTTATGACCATATTTGGGCATAAATGCAGACCATTTCTAACTTACCAATCACATAAATATAAGAGAGTGTTTCAAGAAGGAGCATGCCTGATCTTGAACAGAAATGTTGGAACTATCTCCTAAGCAAAATAATATTGCTCCTTTCATAACAATTTGAATTATATAGGTAGTGAAAGGCAATCAAGGAATTGATTCACTTTAAACAGATAATCATAATATTGATTCCCCATCAGCTGGCTAATCATTATTTTGATTCACAGGTAATGTTAAGAGATAGGCAACAATGACTTGCAGGAATACATCATTTATCTTGCTATTGTTCTCATTCAGTGGAATCCTCAGCACCACAACAGATACCTATAGCATTGTTGTACTTAACCTTCACTACATTTGATAACAATTCACAATTTTTAAATGTCAAGAATACAAAAACTGAAGCAACAGGTAAAAACCATATAATAAATATAAAAGCACTAGAACAATGATAATTAGGGGTTAGAAAATTTCATTTTGCCATTTTACACAAATACTGATTGTTTAGTATGTGATTCATGATACAAAAATAACATACAGTGTGATTTCCTCAAAACAGCTATACATGATGGACAGTGGCTCTGTCTTTTTCCCATTCACAAGGCCAAAGGGACAATTTCTTAGTGTTGAGGTAACACTTTTTGGAAACCTACCACATTTTTCTACCTTTTTAAAGAAAAATATCACCGTCATGGGCCTTTTTTCAACCGTAACGATACATTTGAAGTCAAAAGTGTACCCAAATGAATCAAAAAATTGATTCCATGCCCATATTTGGTCATGGCTCCTCCCACCAGAATCAAATTATTGATGCCTCCATATTTTGATTCCAAAAGTCTAGTTTGCCCAACTGATATGTGTAGCTGACAGTGCTCTGTATGTTACAGGTTGCTGGTTCCTGTGATATAAGTCCACATCTACTGAAAATTCAGAGGTTCTTCATCCCATGCTTGTCCAGAGCTATCAGCCATGTCATCTTCTACATGCCAATCAATGCCAAGATCAAAAACAGAACAAAGGTACACAGGCATGCAGAAGTGATCTGCTGTTGAGTAATACCAATGCAAGGAATGAGTTAGCTATCAAGAATGCTTAAAAAATAGGTACTTCTTATTTCAACGAATAATCTTGCTCATATTTATACCTACTGTGATAGCAATTCCTGAAAACTGGCCTATTCATTTTCATGATAATTTGATAGCCCATCAGCTTCATGTTATGCTTTGTCACATATTTTTTTTTTGCCTTTGTTGTTTTATGAAATGATCTTCTTTGCTTTATTCATTCAGATATCTTAAGGTCTAAGGAAATCGGTTTAATTGTCAGCCTCCAGCTCAAAGCTCAGATCAGCTTAGTATTCCTACTTTGAATGCTAAACTTGCTGAAAAGCAGTCATCGCACTGATGTTTCTGACCCATCCTGGCTCCAGGCCAAGCCCGGCCTGCGGTGGCTGACGGCCGCGCAGGCGCGCGCCTCGGTCACCGAGGGCCAGCTGATGGCAAGTCCCGAGGTGCTGGACTACATCCAGCTGGCCGAGGCGCGGCAGGCGGGTGCCAGCGATGCCGCCGGAGGCTCTGGAGACGTCGCCCTGGACGAGAAGGGTGGCAGCTACATCTACGTCCTGCCGGAGGACAGGGCGGTGAAGCTGCCGCATGAGGCGCTGCTGGAGGCTGCCCAGCTCCTGAAACTGGGTAATCATGGGCATAGGCTTTGGTATGGTCGGTCGTAAAGTCGGTGAGCGTAGCGATCGGGATCTGACTGTTTGCATCGTCTTTTCGCCGTGTGTCCATAGTTTAGCGATCGATCAGTAAAGACGGAGACGTGCACGGCAGTCTTCTGCAGTTTCACATATTTTGTTCTGATATAAAATATTTCCTCTTCCAAAACGCTAGAAATGCTGTGGTCAGCATCTTAATTTTTATCGAAATCGCCGATATTTGTTTCGGTTCTGTTTCGTTACGCATCACCTCTCCGTCCTGTCTGTCCCCAGAGCAAGGTCTGCTGTACGAAGAGTTTGTCCGCCGCTGCTTCCCGTGCCTGTTCATGAACTTCTCTCGGTTCTCGGACCTGGTGCAGAGTCTGGGATGGGAGCAGGCGACGCACAAGGACCTGTTCAGGTGGGCAGCGTTGTTCCGTGGGGGTGGCACAGCTCGGCAGCGCCCAATCAGGTAAAGCTTTGCAGTGGATGAATGGGTTATGCTCGATTTTTCCCACAATTAATCGCTGAATCATGATTGGCTGCCGTGTTATTATTGTCCAAAATCGTTGACCTTTGTTATTTTTTCTTTCTGACCCATTTCCAGGAGTATAGACTCACAGAGCCGCGGCGCTCTGACGTACCGTGACCTGTTGCTGACCCTGTGTGACCCATTTCCAGGAGTCTGGACTCTCAGAGCCGCGGCGCTCTGACGTACCGTGACTTGCTGTTCGGTCTGGCGGCGCTGGAGCCGTGTACCCAGCACGGCGGGCCGCCGGCAGAGATACGCTGCCGCTACATCTTCCGGTGAGCACGCGGACGGTGAGGGTGACGGAGGAGAGATGGGAGGAGTGTCAATGGAACTGGGAGTGGCCCGGTGGACTCTGCAAATTCCTGCCGATGACAGGGAGGACTGTAACGTACGTGTTTTTGAAGAGGGAGCTGAGTCATAGGGGCACTTTTCGTACTGCGATACGACCGTTTCAAAGCATTTATCACACGCTCTTGTTCTCACAGGTACTACGACAAGGATAACGACGGCCGGCTGGAGTTTTCCGAGTTCCGACAGATCGTCAGCGACATCCGCCGCTTCAAGGGCCAGAGCGTGAACAAGGAGGAGCTGATGCTGGTCACCGAACAGAGCGCCAAGTGAGAACGTGATTACCTGGTCGGTGTCGACAGAGGGAGGGGGCATGGAGCAAGTGAGATGGTTTCTTCTACCTCGCCGGCGTTATGAAACACCCCCGGGTCGCCTGCTTTATGAAAAAGGTCCCGGCCTTGCGAGGGTTAATATTTTCCAGTGTTCCTGGTACTCCTGGGATAGTTGTCGATATGGGGTAGTGCGGCGTGCATCCATTCCGTGTTGTAGTTAGCTATCGACGGGGTAAGCGATATGGGACTCGGGAGGCGAGGAAAATCGGTTATACGGGTGGGTAGATAATCGCTGCAAAATGTTGTCCTTCTTTGCCGTGGGGTGTGAATACTCGACTCCCCACCTGCCCACCCGCAGGGTATTGGGTGCAGTAAGAGTAGGTTAACTTCGGAGTGGCTCCGCCCAACCTTGATTCTGATCACTACCACTCTGGTTCTCTGCCAGTCAGGGCTGCGGAGTCGGAGTCGGAGTCGGAGTCGGTCGGAGTCGACAGTTGTGACCGGAGTCGGAGTCGGAGTCGATTTTAGAAACCCGAGCCGGAGTCGGAGTCGGAGTCACCGAAAATCTGTCGAGTCCGCAGCTCTGCTAGGTCTGCGGAGTCGGAGTCGGGAGTTGGAGTCGGTCGGAGTCGACAATTCTGCCCGGAGTCGGAGTCGGAGTCGGAGCTGGTTTTTAAAAGCCGGAGTCGGAGTCGGAGTCGCCGAAAATCCATCGACTCCGCAGCCCTGCTGCCAGTGGATGTCACCACTCACCAGAGTACGGTAACTCTCCCACTCCCCTCCCACAGGGTGTTTGGCGCCGAGTCCAGTGAGAACCTGACGCTAACCGAGCTCCTACCCCCCCCCCCCTCCCTTCCCACAGGGTGTTTGGTGCCGAGTCCAGCGAGTATCTGACGCTAACAGAGCTCCTACCCCCACCCCCTCCCACAGGGTGTTTGGCGCCGAGTCCAGCGAGTATCTGACGCTAACCGAGTTTCTGACGGGAGTCGGCCAGTTGAAGTTCCGAGGTACCTCGCTGCTGCTGCGATCTCCCCAGTCGGTCAGCGCCTTCCTCAAACAGCGACAGAGGTGGGTTGGTGGAGTGAGGGGTCGACCGTGGAGCAGGGGAGGCCGGTGTGAGTGTGTATGGTGTGGGGGTTGTATTAGGCAAGGGACAAGGAAATGTGTTTCATGTGCGTTGGGCGCTCATTTTACGTGTATCGGGCAAGGGGCATCATAATGTCGCCATCTGTACTCGGACCTCTAACACACCGCTCCGTCCCCGCAGCGCTGCGGACCGCCCCGGCTCGCCGGCCGGGGGACGGGTCTCCCCCCGTCCGTCCGTGATGTTTGACCGGTCACCGCTGCACGCCACAGACGGACCCGAGAAACTCGAGGAAGGTGAGAACGGATAACGGCAAGGGAGGTGGTGTGAATTGTTAGCTGAGTTGAGGAAACAGACGTGAAGCAGAGTGTGTACTGTCAACTTCAACCTGGTTTACTGCAAATTGTGCCGGAGCTCCATGAACACTGAACATTTGTTACTCTATCATCTAAGCCTTCAATAACCCCTCGAGCGCCAAAGCCCCATCCGTTGACCGCCCTTCTCCCCCTGACCGTCAGTCTCGGCGGACGGTCCGTTCTTCAGTCCGTCGGCCGGCTCTGAGGGAACAGAGTACGAGCTGGCCACGCACTCTGTCCGGGTCCGGCGCACCGGGACCCTGCTGGACATCAACGCCCTCTGGGACATGGAAGGTAGGCAGTTTAGGCACCCTCCTGGATATCCTGGCGCCCTCTGGGACATGGAAGGTAGGCAGTAAGCACTCTGCTACGTTCTATACGACAGGGAACCGTGCCCGACTTCGAATTCTCTCCAACAAAAAAAAAAATGTATTGACAGCTTTTTCATGCTTCATTTTCAATACAGCGCATGTTGTTTGAGTTATGGGTCGTGATGTTATAGCATATGCTTCTTAAAACATTTTTAATGATTTCCTTTGATGCGTTTGTTTCCTGATTGTGTTGTGAGCAATTCGTTCTCTCCAGACGAATTATGTTCCTGAAGAGCGCTGCATCTGCTTCGAGTGATAAGCATGTATCTGCATCCCCACCAGCCAGCGTGTGTCAGTGTCTGGCTCCATGTACCCTTGTGCGTGACATTATATATTGATCCACCGCCACTGGTCCAGATCCGTGGTTCGAGAGCTTGTCGCTGGGAAGTGAGAGAACGAAGAACGGTCAGTGGGCACACTGTCGTGTTTATGGGCAGTGCCTTAGCTCGACTCAAAAATCTATAGACCTCTAGTGATTATCTAGTAGTTAGCCCTCTTGGAATATCTAGCTCAGCTGTTCTTTTTGACGGTCGTTGTAGTCGAGAGCAGCTGTATTTTGGGGTAGGCAAGATGTTCCACTTTTTGATAAAAGAAAGCATAATCATTGTCGCATCGAAGTATGCGTACCTTTTAATTAGCAGTAATTCAGCATACACTTATACAGTCGAAATATTCTCCGAACACGTCGTGTACGCCGAAGTCGGCCATGAAATAATTCGGCTTATGTTGATTGCCTGCAGGATATCTGGTGATTCCTGTTGATTCTATAGTAGCTTCATAGTTCTTCGCAGTATTGGTATTTTATAGTAATGGAAGTGTCACTTTTTTCAGTCTGGGCACCATCAGGTAGTAGAGGTTTCGATAATTTGTGTTTCAACTATTGTACACATTTTGATGTATTTTCACATGTTATTGCATTCTAAAACAAGTAAGTACTTCATTTCATTTGTGTCTTATATTACATACTTGATTCCATGAAACTCTTACCCGAAACGATTGCTTCGTGGCATTTGCATTGCATCAGTAACTGCTCTAAGTGAATGTTGAACAGCCTTTAAATAATGTATTTTTCGTCTCCACCGTCCCATCTCTTTCTACCCACACACTCGCACACTTCACCCTTTCCCTCTTCCCCATCAGACTCGTCCACCATCTCGGCGTCTGCCCGGCTCAACAAACGCTCTCGCTGGGAGCGTATCTCGTCTGTGGACAGCTTCAACCAGAAGTCTCAGCCCAACGAGATGCTGAATGGGCTGCGGTACTTCGAGCGTCCCGTGAGGACGGACCAGGCCGCCGGAAAACACGCCGCCAAGGAGCCCTTCCACTGGGGAAACGTGAGAACGGGGGATTTATTTACTATTTACTATTTACACAGGAGACATGGGAGAGCACAGAGAGTAGCTCTCCTTGCTCAGATAACTCGCAGCGTAAATCGCTGCGAGTTACGCTACGGAACTCTGAGAGCGGTAATCCTTTTGCTGAGCATATTAGTGTGCCTTGCACTAAGAAAAACGATGTGGACGAGGCCGGGCCGCAGAAGCCTGTCCACTAGCGAAATGAGGGTATAGGGTTGGTTATTTATTTTGTTTGTGGGTTTTCACTGGTGAGCTCATACGGAAACTCACTGCTACGGAAGATAAAACTGTGCAGTAGTGATTATAATAATATGGACCTGAGTCACTTATCTACCTTTTATTCTACTTGAGCTGGCTGCTGAGTTCGGATTGTCGTATGACCGCCCCCCCCCCCCCCTTGCCTCGTTCAGGTGGACCGGTCGGTGCTGGCCAAGTGTCTGCTGCAGATCTGCCACCTGGTCAGGGACATCCTGGTGCAGGAGCCCCGCCTGCTGCAGCTCAAGTCGCCCTGCTACATACTCGGTACGCTCGCTGACCCCGACTATTTGGCGGTACGGATATGCCATGATGCGTCATGCAATTTGCATGAATATCAACATTTCGACTCTTTATTCTATTAAACTTTGCTGATTGTGATTTGTGGTGTCGAAGAACTTTATTTTTTCATTCGTCCACACATGCCCGCGGTAACAAATTGCGAGAAACTTTTTTTGAAGCGTGTTGCTCTTTCTTGCACCAAGTTCAACCTCTGACCCAACCGTCTCTCGTCAGGCGATATCCACGGCAACTTCGAGGACCTGGTGTGCTTCGAGAAGTCTCTGTGGCGCCTGGGGCCGCTGCTCACGCCGGCCAGCTTCCTGTTCCTGGGGGACTACGTGGACCGCGGCGCCCACGGCGTCGAGGTAGGGCACGTGGGTATGGGGAGGTATGAGATTAATCAGATCGAAGTATGGCGCAGTGAGGCGTGTATGCTGCGATCAGAGGACTGATTGTGAAAGCAGGGAATGTTTGCGGATGCGGTTAATGTCATCAGTCATGTGTCGGAATGGATATTTTGCGTGAAAATGTGTGTGATGACTGGTCCGTGTTATTATTTATAAAGGATCAGACTGACTAACCTCTCCCTCTTGAACTTTAGACGGTCATGGTCGACCTGTTCTCGTAGACCGTTTCTAAGCTCGCTCGTATTTGTCAGGTAGTGTCCTCTCTACTTCTTCCCGTAGACTGTCTCTAACATCTACCTACCGTCTGTTCTGTCAGGTAGTGGCCTACCTGTTCTCGCAGAAGCTGCTCTGTCCCAACAAGTTCCACCTGCTGCGGGGAAACCACGAGGTCCGCGAGATTCAGCAGACTTTCACCTTTCAGAAGTGAGTGGTCAACCACCAGGTGTTATAATCTCTCCAATGCAGTGTCAAAATGGGACATCCCAGCATTGACTTGTCAATATGACCAACGCTTTTACTTGTTCGACGTGATCATGATATGGAATGACAGCAATGCGATCGGTAGATATTGCGGTGAGCTGCAGCCTGTAAGTGTTCTATGAAGCATTTACTTTCGCGCTCTCCCCCTGTCCCACTCATTGGCTATGTGTCAGGAACTCAGCCCGACTGTTCGATTCCCCTCTCGCCTCTGGCCTTTGTCCAAATCAAATCTAACCAAAAGACTGTGGATTTGGCTCCTCACGTCTTATTGCCACGATATGGTCAAGCAAACAGACAAACAAAACTGTGCAATGCAATGACTTGATATTACAATGTGACTCGAATGCGACATGAGCGCAGACGCTACCCGTAAATTGCCTCCTTGAAACCACGGTGAGGCCATGGGTACGAGTTAATTGCCGCAAACATGTAAATTAGATTCCGGTAGCCAAAGGAGGATCATGTTAGAGGTAGGACTGCAGTCCCACCTCTTAAGATTTTGGCTGTTCGGCGCAATTTAGTTGGTGAGCTTCGAACAGGACAGTAGTCCCATTCTCAACAGCGTGCAACAAATTACGCCGAACACGTTGCCGCGGAGCGAGCGGACAAAAGCCGGCACATCAGTCCGACTCCGAGAGCCACACCACACGGACAACGTCCCGGTCCCGACCGATTCTCCTGCCAGACTGCGCCGCCGCCGCGGCGCCGGCCCCACATCACCGCCAGTCACGTGATCCACGGGTCACCAATCAGCGACCGCTCCGCGCGGCGCGGCCGAGCGCCCGCCGGGTAGACTGCGCCGCAGCGCTGCTCGCTGCAGCAGCGGCGGCCAGCCGGACGGCCCGGCGGCCGTGAACAAGTAACAAATACTAACATTTCTCCCCACCAAAATGTGGGAACTCTAAAGTTAACACATTTTCAACAAAAACGCGCACACATGTACATGCAGGCACACTTCACTTCACTGGCCGCACGCGAACTTGGTTGCGGCTATCGTTGCGGCAGTCCTTGCGGGCCTCGTCAGTCCTCCCGCAGCTGGCCATGGGTCCTTGGACCGGAGGCCAGCGTCATCGGCTGCGTCCTCTTTTTCCTCCTTTTCCACAGGCGTGGGAACGCTGGGAAGTGATGCGGTGCTTCCGGTGGTGCAGGCGTCCTCCAGCTCCGACTCCACCTCCGTCTTGGGTCGTCGCTCCTCCAGCGGCTCCGTAGACGTCGTCTTTTCGGAGACGGCTGCCGGCAGCCTCCCAGTGTCGGCGTTGACAGGCACCGTCGGGGCCGCCGGGGCGCTACAGCACTCCGGCTCCGGCCCATCCCGCTCACAGCAGATTTGTCTATCTCCCCATGGGGAGACGAGGAGGGCTGTAGACCCTGACTCCGGGCCACAGCCCAGGAGTTGTGTCCGCCCGGCGACAGCCCGGCTCCGCCCTCGCCATTTTGCTTTGGGTCATCATTTGTCCCCTTGACGGAGAGAGTCATCTCCCCACCTTTATTTATCAATGTTTTATGTTGTTCACCACACAGGTGAGTCTTTTCTGCATTGAGCAGCTCTGGCTGCGAGGTTCGCGCCTTTGCGGAACCATGATCGGATGGTGAGCGCTCATCCGACGTCAATGTCATCGTCATTTCACTGGAACAGCCCACTGGCTCGTTCCAGCGTGGCTCAGGCAGCATGCCGTTCACTTCCATGGCGGCCTCATTCTGGCCGACCCTGGTCTCAGCCAGACTCCTCACCTGTCTCAGCTGACGACAGTGGGAATTCTGGTGACCGGGCTGATTCAGCGAATCATTGCCGTGGTACCCGTGAAGCGCGTAGCCAAAGACCGTCTCTATGGCCCGCAGACCCTCTCCGATCTCAATCTGCCTCCACAACACGACACGATACAAATAATCGATGCCGATTAGGAGATCCACCTCCCCACCGTCAAAATCGTCGGCCATCAAATCCGGCAGTCCGGAAGGCCCAGTGGGTGGTGAGGTGGCTGGGAGGGGTGAGCATAAGGTCTCCGTGCTCCACATCTTTAACGTCACGGGATCGCCACCGAACCGACTTCGGAGCGTCACTTCAATTCGTTCGTAAGGTCTGGCTGCTTCCGTCCGTTCCTGGAAGCCGGAACAGGCAAACATGCCCGTTCCTTTTACAGGGAGCCCCAGCTCCCCTGCCAAAGAAGTTCTGATGTAGGAGGCGTCTGAACCTCCATCAATGAGGAGGCGTGCCTTTCGCTTGCCTTCCGGTCCCTCGACATCAACCAATGCCGTCAGGAAAAACGTTTCTTTTCCAGACATGCCTGTGGCATTGTAACGTCTGTGGCCCTGGAAAGCTGAGTCATCGGCTTCGGCATCGGACTGACCACCCTCAGTTGTGGCCTCCACAGGGCAGAAAGGTGGAGCCTCAGGCGACAGCCCGGGCCTCTCTTCACCGATCTCCTCATGTGGGGCAGCCCTCGCAAAGTGAAGCAGCGAGTGGTGCTTTCTGCCGCAGATGGCACACGAGTCGCCACGACAGACTCCGGCCACATGACCCGTCCCGAGGCACTGATAGCAGGCTTTGGAAGCCCTGGCGCTCTTCCATCGGGCCTCCACTGGGAGCTCCTGGAACTCAGCGCACTGGTCCAGCCGGTGGGAGCCGCGCCCGCAGCACCCGCACAGCGGCGCACTGGGCTCTTTCCCTGGGCGCGCCATGCGTTGGGTGTGCTCACTGATGACGCCAGACGGCGCCGAGATTTGAGCATCGGGTGAGACAGCATTAGCTTGGCCTCCCCTGGCCGACTCTCGGATTCGCATCTCATGTTGCAGGAATTCCAGAAACTCTGAGAAGTCGCTGCTCTCTCGTCTGGCCCACTCGAGACGCCAGCTCTCTGGGATTTTATCTCTCACGACCGGCAGCATCAGACTGGAGAAACTGTCAGAACTGACTCCCAGGGTCCTCAACGCGCGAGTATGCGCCATCAAATGATCTAGGAGAGACCTCATCGCCTTCAGGTCATTTTGTTGGACCGACGGCATGCTCAACATGTCTCTCATTAAGGTCTCTCGAACCAGGTCATCACGCTTGAAGCGCTCTTTGAGAGCTGACACAGCTTCAGCATACCCGCCGCCTGAGACGGGTATGCCCTCAACGCATCTCAGAGCCACTCCAGCCAGGTGCGATTTAAGCACCACAAATCTCTGGATATCCGCGAAGCCAGGATTGTTGTGGACCGAGATTTCAAATAGTTCCCAGAACTCAGACCATTTCATGATGTCCCCGTGAAAAGTAGGAATTTTCACCGAGATGGAAGACTTAAAATCAGCGTTTCCCGACACAGTCGGTGGCTCAGCCTTTTCCTTGGCTTCCTCAGCCCTTTCAAGGCGGGTGAGGAGGCGAGAGCCAAGAAACACCTCATCCTCCATGGTCTGCATGTGACCAGAATCATCTGCCTGCCCTAGCTTGTCGAGCTCAGCCTGAGTGCTGTGCAGCTCGCTCTGCACCTTCTGAACATGGTGGAGCTTGAGGGCAAGTAGGTCTGGGTCCAAGTGTTTACGATCACATTCTCGGTAAATTCGAAGCTCATTGCACAGTTTCGTGGCTTTTGAACGAAGTTTTGTTCTCGTACTCAAAAGTTCATCCATGATGTGACAGGGATCCAAATTAAACTTAAATTCAAATATAAAGCGGACTGTATGTAAAACAAATTATAGCAAAACCATCTATCCGGACATCAATCCGATCAAGCGGAACAAACCTCAATTTCATGAGAGGAGAATTACAGCAAAGTAGGAATCAAAAGTCAGTCCAATCGCCAAGACGGTAGTCCCAACGAAAGCCAGCCCAATCGCCAAGACGGAAGTCCCAACGAAAGCCAGTCCAATCGCCAAGACGGAAGTCCCAACGAAAGAAAAGACGATCCGGCCCGGAGGACTTATGTCAGGAACTCAGCCCGACTGTTCGATTCCCCTCTCGCCTCTGGCCTTTGTCCAAATCAAATCTAACCAAAAGACTGTGGATTTGGCTCCTCACGTCTTATTGCCACGATATGGTCAAGCAAACAGACAAACAAAACTGTGCAATGCAATGACTTGATATTACAATGTGACTCGAATGCGACATGAGCGCAGACGCTACCCGTAAATTGCCTCCTTGAAACCACGGTGAGGCCATGGGTACGAGTTAATTGCCGCAAACATGTAAATTAGATTCCGGTAGCCAAAGGAGGATCATGTTAGAGGTAGGACTGCAGTCCCACCTCTTAAGATTTTGGCTGTTCGGCGCAATTTAGTTGGTGAGCTTCGAACAGGACAGTAGTCCCATTCTCAACAGCGTGCAACAAATTACGCCGAACACGTTGCCGCGGAGCGAGCGGACAAAAGCCGGCACATCAGTCCGACTCCGAGAGCCACACCACACGGACAACGTCCCGGTCCCGACCGATTCTCCTGCCAGACTGCGCCGCCGCCGCGGCGCCGGCCCCACATCACCGCCAGTCACGTGATCCACGGGTCACCAATCAGCGACCGCTCCGCGCGGCGCGGCCGAGCGCCCGCCGGGTAGACTGCGCCGCAGCGCTGCTCGCTGCAGCAGCGGCGGCCAGCCGGACGGCCCGGCGGCCGTGAACAAGTAACAAATACTAACACTATGTCCGACCGCTCAAACCGGCCGTTTTATATCTCCCTAGTATCAAAGAAACCCCGATGCCCTAATATATCGTCACGAATTCACCATTTCTACTCCTGTCTTTCACCAGGGAGTGCATCACCAAGTTCGGCAAGATCACCGGCCCGGAGGTGTGGGAGGCCGTCAACGAGTGTTTCGACGCCATGCCGCTGGCAGCAGTCATCGACAACAAGGTACGACGTGTGTCCAGAGTGTTTTGGGTGGGTGGGGAAGCTGAAAACGTCAGAGACCGGTGCGGGTGCGTGTTTGCGGGAGGCTTTGACTTTGGATATTTTGGTTAGCTTCTAAATCGATATCTTGATGCTTTTGATGAGGCAGAGGTTTGTAAACAGTGTCGATTCCGTTCTCAGATATTCTGCGTGCACGGCGGCATCCCTCCCCCAACCATCGACGGCGGGAAGATATCGGCCATCAACCGTATCCCGTGCCCGCTGCCGCGTCCCGAGACGCAGAGCCCGCTGGCCTGGGAGATCATGTGGAACGACCCCATCAGGTGAGGGCTGGCGCCGATGTTTGGGAGCGGGGTGGGAGAGAGCTGCTGGTTTGCGGTGAAGGGCCATCATTGGAGGCTGGAGCCTGGAGCTGTGGTACGCAAGATTGTGCTGTGCTTGCAATGATGCTCACAGGAAGCGTCTGTGGTTCTTGGTCCTATTCTGTGTCATGCTCGCCCTCCTTTCATCGGGGGTGTAGCTCAGTGGTAGAGCGCTCGCTTCGCATGTGAGAGGCCCCGGGTTCAAACCCCGGCACCTCCAACCGTGTGTTTTCCGTTTGCCGTGACCGCTCGTCCGCTCGTCTCTGATTCTCATAGTTCGTTGAAATCTGCTGCTTGTGGCTCACTTTTGGTGCGGTCATCTATTGAAATTAGCCCGTAAAACACTCATTACAAGCCGCTCCCTTTTCCGGCAGTATGGGGGCGGTCAGCTCTGAGACACTGGACGAGCTGCGGGAAAACGACGGCTTCATCGACAACTACCGTCGCGGCACGGCACACATGTTCAGCAGCGAGGGCCTCGACCGGTTCCTGGCCCGCAACGAGCTGTCACACGTGGTGCGGGCGCACGAGGTGCAGCAGGCCGGATTTCAGGTGGGTGCACGGTGGGTGAGGGTTGCGGAGGGGTGTAGGATAGGGGATAGTGCTCAGCGTGCAGATGGGTGCGGGCTGTGGAGGGGAGGCCGGGTGCATATGAGACGTATTCAAGCGTTTGCTGTGTGGTGCGCAGGAAGCGTTAGATGCCGACGAAAGTTGTATGACCTGGTAGCGGCTACATACTTGTTATCTGCGTGTTCAGTACTGCAGTGGCTGCTGCGCAGGGCTCAGAGTGTGTGGATGCGGGAGTTCAGAACGTCACGGATGTCGTGCTCGAGGTGCAGACCAGTGGTGTGTCGGGTCCGGTAGCTCTAAATGACTGCTAACGAGTCGGATTCTGAGGAAGCCGATGCGTCGCTTGTAAGTAGCTCGCAGAAGCTTGTGACAAACAGCGAGAATTGGACCGGTTTTTGAGGTTCCCAAATCAGATTAATGATAATGAATGTTTTATTTGTACCTTAGTTCTATATGCTGCTGAATAGGGTGCAGGTCTCGCAGAAACAGGTCTCTCCACTTTCATATACTTACCATCCGAAGGTACAGCCTTGCGCCTACTTTGCGAGCTGCGGCCCACCCTACCCTTCACCAAACACCTTGACAGGTCGCTCCCTGCTTCAACCGAAAACCTGTGCCGAATTCCTCCAGCGATCCTCCCTGCGATTGTGGCGTCGCCGAGTCGGAGGCCGGGCAGCCAAACAGCTCTGGGCGCCTATCGCGCGGCCGATCGAACCGCTTCGCTGTGCTCCGGAGGCAGCCCCGCCGCCCACCGTCCGCTGAATCGGGAGGGTTTCACGCCAGCCGGCAGTGGACGCCAGGAGATCATACCCATGCGATGGAAATGAATGTGGTGGAGGTTTGATCTTGCCGGCGCTTTCCTTGTTTCGTGTGGTGGATATCAAGCAGCTAAGAGGCAACAGTGGAGTGTTGCGTGAGAGGATTTTGTGGGATCGTGTTGGTTTTCGCCCCTGTAACCTTGGCAAGGTTGTTCACTTCATCCCGCTCTGACCTTATCACCAAAGCTAAGTGTAGCGTGGAAGCCTTCGTATTCTTTCGTGCCTGAATGATGTAGCAGCGTGGCATTGACTTCAAAATATCGCCGTTCGATAGACGCTATAGTTCACTGCATCCCTAACAATACAGAGCGAGCTCTTAAGAGTCCGACCGTGTCTTATCACAAATGTATGTATCTGAGCCGAGCTGAGCTGAACTTTGTCTTGTCAACGGCGATCTGCCACCTTCGCCTATGAAGGGGGGGTTGGTGCGACCCCCCCCCCCTTGGCGTTTGAAAACAGAGCGTCGTAGAGCTTAGCGGAAAAGACCAACGGATTGCTCTCGCCGAGATCTCGCGATTGGTGGTATATTTTTTGATCCTAGGTCAGCATTTGACCTACTTTTGACCGGTCAAAGGTCAAATTTTCGGAAAATAGACTTTTTTCAAGTTTCCGCGGCGATTGCGGCAAAATGGTGGGAGATAGCGACTTGAAACCTTCACTATCGTGTTCCTTGATCTATTCCCTATCGTTTGGTATGTATTTCGTTTCCCTAGCTCTAAAAATGGCGCGTTGGGAGCGCCGGAAGTCGGCAAGGTCACAGTCGGCGGCAGAAATTCGAAAAATCAAAATTTAAATTTTTGAAATCTGATTGTATTTTTGGGATTTGGGAGGTCCATTTGCTCCCTATAGAAGCTAATATTGCTGCATATTCCCATTGAGGTGACAAGAATTAGCAAAATAGTGGTTCGGGCGCTTTTCAAAAATAGTACCGGACGCTGTTCCTCTTGTGACGTCATATCTCCGTGACCTGACCTGACCCGGTCAAGTTTCTTATACCATATGATATCCAATACTTGCCCCAACATGCATGGGAAGTTTCATCACGATCCATCAACCGATGTCCGTACCACCGGCAGGAAACCTCGGGCGTTGGCACTCAGTTTGTGAAAATCCGGCCGGAGGCTGTTCCCTTTGTGACGTCATAACTCCGTCACCTGACATGACCCGGTCAATTTTTTTTTATCAAAAGATGCGCAAGGTTTGCCCCATAAGGTACCCAAAATTTGGCGGCGCTGCGCGCCGCCGTTTTTGCACTATTTCCGAAAAGCCTCAGGGGGGGTTGCACCAACCCCCCCCCCCTACATGGGCGAGGGTCAAACCTACGATCATTTGTAAAAAAAGCACCTAGCCTACCTCATACCTGCTGTCCGTATCCTGGGAGCACCCGACAGCACCACAATTACTAATTTGGCTGCCTCTACCGCTGACACAGGCCGCTGCCGTGCCATGTTTTATTGATTGGGGCGGTACGGGTATATCGGCGACGATGTCGCCTGTCGGAGGCGGTACCGCTGCCGCCGTCTGCTGATAGTGACGTCAATGGAATGCTCGCTGAGTGCCGAGTGACCTCGCCTGGTGCCACCCGCTCATTGCTGAGTGCCAACCGACCTCTCCCCTCTGGAATTTCCACCGGTGGACCCCCTCTGTCGAGCGCTGGAGGTTCTCCCGCCTTGGGATAGTCCGGTACCGTCCTCCGTAAGGCGCCGTGCACCCCGTTTGTGTCGTCTCGCCGTGCGTCACTGGCGGCGCCCGAAGGGAGTGGCCCGCCGGTGATGTCACGTGCTAAGCAGTTGGGGAATGTCGGAGCCGGCGACACGGCGAATGGCAAGGTCGCCGCCGGCCGCCGCTGGGCGCCGCCGGTGTTCGTTCAAACCAAGGCGGAAGGATGCGGGATTTTCCTCGTGGTGCCGGCCGCTCGGCTAAGCTCCCGGCTGCGGCGTGGATTTCTTTTCAGAAGCGTTCGTGTGGGCTTGGTGTGGTAGCTGGCGGACCTGCGATTTTTAGGGAGCCGGCGACTATAAAGTGATTTTTCGTCAGATTATGAACGGTAGCCTTGAAGGACGTTGCAGCAGTTATGATGTGCATTTTAAAACAATTAATATTTATTTAATTTCCCCTTACACAGACATGTTTCGGACGAGGTCTTTGCCGGGTATGGGGTGTTCCTGGCTCTATTTTCTCCCGTTCGTTCATGTTGCCTGTCAGGGGCCGGCGTTTCTGCGTCGCCCGGAGCTGTGAGAGGAGGGCTGTATTGTAATGGTGTTTGTGGGTACATATTGCCGTTCTTAGCTTGCAGTGTCTGCGTCTGCCTTACAGCCGACATTGCTACTTTGTCTGTCCCACAACTGACTGTGTTATGTCCGTCCCTTATCTCACAGTGTTTTTGACCGCTCCACACTAACAGTACCCGTCCTTCAGCTCACAGTCCACAGTGTGTCCGTCCCTTAGCCCACAGTGTCTGTTCCATGTCTCACAGTGTGTTTGTGTCTCCAATGGAGACACAAACACATGGAGACTCTCCATGCCTCAGTGTGTCTGTGTCTCCACGCCTCACAGTGTGTCTGTATCCGCCCCTCAGCTGCAGCAGAAGGGCCGCCTGCTGACTGTGTTCTCGTCGTCCCGCTACTGTGGCGGCTCGAACGAAGCCGCCTGTGTGCTGGCCGACTGCCACAAACTGCGCACCATCCGGCTGGACACCGCCTGAGGGCACCGCGGGTCACTCGGGGTCACCGTCAAGGTCAGACGAGGTCGGAGGTCAGCTGAGGTCACAGGGTCATATAGAAGGTCAGCGCAGACTGTTTGACGATGGGGCAGGTTCGCCGAAGCTGTTGTTGGAGAGTGACAGTGAAGCGGGGCGCAGTGCGGACGCGTGTCTGGTGACCTGGGAGGGTCATAGTTCAGCAGAGGTCAGTTGTGAAAGGTCAGAGGCGGACTTGGGTCTTGTGCCCAGCGCTGGCGGACAAGGATAGTTTGGCATGGCGTGATTGGGGATGCGACCAGAGACCGCCGGTTGCAGGAAATGTGAGGAAGGAAAGAGTAGGAGCAGATTCTGACCCGGCATATCCACGAGATGCACCCACGGATGCTAAAAGGTGAAGTTTTGCGGTGTTGCTCTCTAGCAGGTATGATTAACTTTGTGATATCCGCCATGAAATAGTTAGTTCGACTTAGGAGTAGCTTGGATTGTGATCATGTTGAATAGTTCGATAAATGAGATAGCAATATGAGAAGTTCAAGTTACAGATTTCACGGTTTTATGGCGGGAAGGTGGCGTCGCCGCTGAAAGTAAATTTTGTCGTTTTCTATTGAAAGATTCACATGGTGCCATGTCGAAACTTCCACAGGGGATCAGATGATTGTTGTTGAATGTTGGCATTTATGATATTCCGCTGCTCACAAATCTGGAAAGGCTTTACTGTCAAACTTTTAATGCTGTCCTTAACATTAAATCGCCTAGAGCTTTAACCCTCGCCGGACCTATTGGTTTTCTACATACGCGCCGGCCGAGGGGGGGGGGGGCGGGTACGACCCCCCCCCCTCGCCGTTTCGCCCCTGGTGGAGCTAGCGCGTCGCGGAAAAAACGAGCGTGTGCGCCGTTACGAGACGCAGAGATTGGTACCCGATTTTAAGGTCCTAGGTCAACCGGTGACCTCTGAGGTCAGGTCAAGTGCTCCAAGGTATGGTTCAGTTTTTGGTGAATACCTTCGCAAAAAACGGCCGCAGAGCGCCGATTTTGGCAGCATCGTGTTCGTCTCGCTCAGGCGCGTCGAATGATATACTTTTTGTCCGGGTCAGGTCAACTTGGGGTGTTGACCTCAGGTCAAGGTCAGGTCAGCACCCCCAGGTCACGAAGTTGGTTGAAAGAGGTCATGTCGCATATCATTCGATTCGGCAGGTCTTCCTGAGTCCATTGGTGGCTTTCCCGACTCGCTAGCTCAATTTGATCAAGAGTTATTGACGAAAAACTAATATGACCTTGATGACGTCATAAATGACGTCACGCAAGGTCAACATTGCAAAAGTGACGCATCTAACCTTGCAAGGAGTGCATAAAATCACGATTCTGTGTGCTTGAGATAGTTGGAGATCGTTCCCGGCGCCAGAATAGCAGTTTGAATTTTTCCCCATTGACTTATAATGGTGAGGTCACGAAAATGACCTGACCTCATATGACCTTTAGGAAAAATCCGAGATATACAAGTTGTGGGACTCATAATGGATACTAGATCCTGCAAGTTTCATTTCCCTGTGACATCTCCTCTGGCAGTGAGGGCGTTGCGAAGTTGCGACATCTGAAGACCGTGCAGAGGTTCACTTATGACGTCATAGGTCAGTGACCTGACCTGACCCAAAAATGCGGTTGGTGTCAAAAGATGCGGCTTGGATCAAAGGTCAGGTATGCCAAGTTTCAGCTCTCTATCGCCAGCGTGTTCGGAGCTATCGCGAAAAAACCCTATGGGGGGGGCGGCACCCGCCCCCCCCCCCCTCGGCCGGCGAGGGTTAACAAGGATCTTTCTATGATCGTGGGTCGACCGAGGCTATGCTAAGCAGCCCTGAATGGACTCATTGTTTTAGTGTGTTGTCCAAAGATCCGATGTACCCTAAACGCTCAGCCACCAATTCCTTACAGGGTAAAGAAACTGCTGTGTTTAGTGCATCGGTATTCTATGCCATATGTCTGTGAATGTAAAAATCTGCAGTTGCTGACCTGCTGGCCCGCATATCGCCTCTTTTACTGGCCAAAGAGTCGAATGAAAATCATTATCATCGTGATATTTCTCGTCACCTTAACCACCGTAGCCATATTGATAGTTCATGATGGTCTCCACTTGAGGCAGCGCATCTGAAACTCTGCCCGTGCCAGCTGCTGGCGCGCTGTATGAATGACTAGAAATTCAGCATTTAATAACAGCCGCAGCTACATCGGTTCATTGTGTAGTGAGAGTTGTCTGTGTGAATGATTTGCTGTCAGTTGGCTGCACTCGTGTATGAATGGTATGTTTTAATCCATAGTTGCATCATTGTTTGTCCCAGCACACCTTTTTTTGTGATGATTGATAAATATCGCCAGACCTGACGGAGTCAGTGATAAATATCGCCAGATTCGACAAAAGCTGTGGTAAATAATGTAAATATCTCCAGATCTGAGCTGTGAGCTCCGACTGTGTCTGTGGACCATGCCGATATCCACTGATTGTGACTAGAACTGATTACGCTCATTAATGTTGATTAACACCAGCTCACCGGGATACAAACTGTTCATGTTCAACTGACGAGCTTCAAACCAATGCGTGATTAAAACCCGTGTTCCACTGTGCATTAATTAGTGAAAGTGTTCTATTGAAGTGGCACTTGGTGTTCACACAGCCACGTGACATCACGTTTGTCCCCCTAACGCGCCCTCACGGGCTCCTTCTGTTCACCCAACCCATGTGGTCTGTTCTTGTTCTGCTGTTCAGGTGTTCTGGGGGCGGTCTGTGAGCTGCGTGGTCGGATCACGTGATCACCCCCCCCCCCCTCCTTCACCCCCCTCGTGTGGCTGTGACCGCATCGCGCGGCACCAAATACGGGTGCCAACACTAACTCTGACGTGCGATTGTTCGAGAATATACTCGGAGACATGCTTTGACATGGGTTTGTGACCATTGATGGGGCCGGTGTGGTAAAAGATGTGATCTGAATAGTCACGAAGTCGTGATAGTGGGACGATTCGTCGTGACTGCAACTCGACCGTGGGAATGTATTCAAACGGACGCCAAACGGCGGCTGTGGGTGTACTCACACACAGCCTAAGCAAGACCTTACGCGATACCGTCTTCGCCCCAGCACAGGCCCCCTTTCCCGACCTCCGACCACCCGACCCGAAACGACCCGGTTGACCTCCATCCTCTAGTTTGCTTGATGTAGGTCGCTTGTAAGCATAAAGATCTACGCGAACAGCCGAACAGCTACACTTGTATGCATGAATATAGTCTAGTTTATATGTTTATTATGCTTCGACTTAATCGGCAATACCTATTGCCTGCTGCGTTCTCTTCATCAATAAGTAAGAACCGTGCTCTATTCGCCTTTTGTCAGTAGCGGCGGAATACCTTCAATTAAGGGGGGGGGGCACTGCCGAATTTTGGTCCCATTCTTTCCATCCAACGCCCATAGGGCTAATGTTAAAATGCCAAAATTAAAGGGGGGCACGGTGCCCCGGTGCCCTCCCCGTTCCGCCGCCTATGCCTTTTGTGCCAGAAATCAGAGGTGCGATCGTGCTCAGTTCACATTCAAATTGAATCCAGTCCGGGTGCCGTTGGTAAGCGACCACCGCAAGAATGTCGGGCGGGTGCATCCCGTGACTCCTGGCACTTACATAATGATGTAATCTGGGTGCCTGCTCTTTATCCGGGCCATACCGGCCGACTCCCGGCTGAGACACGTGGCTAGTCCGTCTGCAGTAAGGTCGAACACCCCGGCCACAGGTGCGAGAAACTCGCCCTTGTTGGTGTGTCGGAATCCCAAGTCCCTGTGGTTGGTTTCGGTAAGCTCCTGAGACAGCTCTGCAGGCGCTCTGGGAGTCCGATTGAGTGGAGATACACAGGAAACAGGATTATGTCATTGAGAGTGCTTTGATATGACCGAAACGATATCTGCAAGGAACACAATGCACAAATAACCCTTACAAGTTACATACACAACGATTTGTACCTTGCCACTTTTGGATCCAAGTTCACCTTTCCACTACGAACATTTACACATTTTAGCTCAAATGAAACGTGTAAAAAGCAAACCTGACCTGGCTGTCGGTACAGTTCGTGATCGAGAACTTACCTCGGAATGTGGCCGTGTCACACGACACGACAAGCGATATCGGTCGGACGTCCCGGGTCTGCGACCGCGGGGCCCGGTGATCACGAAGGAATGAACCGGGTCGTCCTGGTCACCTTTATCGCTGCTCAAATCTCCGGATCGTCTGGTGTTTTCTAAAGGCGTCTTCGTGGCGCTCTGGAGATGCACCGTTACTCGGTGTCTGAGAGGCTTTATCGATGGCAGGATAGGCAGCGCTGGAGGCTGGAGAATGGAGATCTCTCGGTGGTCTGAAGTCTAAACTCGATGAAGTCTGGCCAGGGCGCTCGCTGGCGGAGCCAAAGTGTTACAGGCTCCGTATGAGCCTCGTACAGTGCCGGAGACTCGGCGAGACGCAGTGGTTGTATCGGTCAGAGTTACACCTGTGTCGTGGCTCATTCCGAATTTATGATGCTGCATTGTTGTCTGAGTTATGACACCTGGCGAAAGGGCTTGTGCTGCGAGGCACTTGAATGTATTTGCATTGTGTTCCAAGCTGCTGCCGCGCCTCAGTGGGTATACAAAGAGTCGAGTTTTACTACCCAACAGCGAGCTATCCATAAGGAGCGGCGCGCCGTGGATATCATTCATACCTGGTTCCCACTCAAATAGCCGCTGGCGCAGACGATACGTAGTCGTGCCAATCTCGCTTACATACATGGCCGCTGGCGTAGACACTGATTCGTAGTCTGGCCCACCTCACAATTGGACGAGAGTCCCACCGACCCTCTGGTATCACGGCAGGCGAGACCCTCGACCCGCTGTGGGGCGGCCGGTGACGGCGAGACGAATTCCTCCTAGTGTAGTCTGTCGGGGAGTTGGACTGGACGACTGGTTGTTTTGTAGAGCCGATAGCGACGATAGCGAGAAATCTGATGAAGATGGCGTGGCAACAATTGACGAATACACCGCATAACTAATGAGAACGAAACGTTCCATGAGCGCAACAAAATTCAACAACAAAAGGTCCTGGTTCTCCTCGGCCAGATTCTGGTTCTGCAGAGAAAGTTCAATATTTTATTGTCGCTGAGGACGGCTGCATCTGACGATCCTCAAGCTGGAACCGAGCTGGAGCGAACTGGCGGGCTCCTGGGCTCAAAATGAAGCAATTCAAGAATATCAGTACGCCGACTGAACCGGTTTATGTAGCTCCGAATTGTTGTGGACCGTTTTGGTGATGCTAACGTGTAAAAGGCGGTGCTGATGCCAGCTGTGATTGCAGACTATACGCCCGTGAGTCTGGATGCCTCGATCCTTTTCGGGCTTAGCGACTGTCTGCGCTGTGCTACAGCTCTCTCGACCTACGGTTTGAACGTCCTCGACCCCAGACCCTCTGCCTACCCCGCGGCCGTGTGATTTATGCTGTTCAATGTTCGGTGACATGCAGCGGTCCGATGCACCTTGTGGCAGGCAGGAGCTGCCGGTCAGTAGCTGTGTTTAGCATTGGTAATACCTCTGGTATTGACACGACCCGGCTGCCCAGGTGAGAGGTGATTTGTTGTCGTCCTCGACTGATGCCGCTATTTATGACCGTATTCCAACGTCCACCGTGGAGGCAGAAAACAAAACGACTCCTTTTGAGGACATGTTACCGACTGGCATTTTAAACGCTACCTGGAATTAGCGGCCGTGCACGGAATGTTTGTGGTTTGGAACATAGGAGGTGCTTTTATGAATAGCATAAAAACGGCTGTGCCTGTATCGGCGGAGTTCCGCCTTTGGTCGTAATCCGTCTGTGTCCCGGCGCCGTGGCGCGCAGGGGAGCGGAGGGGGTGGGAGGGGGACGGAGGCCGCCGGTGTCTGGCGCTGATCGGTATGTGTGCATGTTTGAGGTGTGTGCAGCCGGACGGCCGCTCGGCGCGTCGCCCTGCATCGCCAGGAATGCCCGTCGAGACCGGTTTACCGGCGCGCCGGAGCCTCTCCCTCGCCGACTGCACGCCCGGCGACTGACATAATACCCGCTCAGCGCGCCGTGCCGCACCGCACTGTGGTGGGGTGTCGGGGTGTCCGAGTGGGTAGGACAGGATGAGGGGTAAGGTGGATGGCCGATGGGATAGGACGGGAAAGGACGGGGTGGGACAGAAGAGATGTTTTGAGACAGACGGAAGATAGACGGACCCTGGCGAATAAGGACGTTGTGGCACTGAGATTGCCAGTCTGCCAGATTGCAATGTTGCGGCCAGACTTGCTTTGCAGAAATATGTAGAGAAAAACGACACCATGGGGCAGTGGCGAAGGCATGACAATGACTGAAACAAAAGAGAAAATGATTAGGCGGTCCCTACCGGTCAACCGGGAATCGATACAGAGAAGTCCTTGTTGCACGAAACAGTTATTTCCAATGACAAAACTGAAGAGCTCATTGAACCGGAACGTGACAGTTTCGCCTAAACTGGACGCCTAGGAAATCCTCACCGATACGACATTAGAGAGACCATGGGATGGAGCAAACTCTCCTGCGCTGTTCCCTGTCCTAGCGAGACTAGACGAGCCTCACTGGTCTGTGACCTCTCATACCCTGGGGTCTACCCGCGCCGCTGCGGCTCGGTGCGGGGTCACTGCCGCTGTGTTCCAGGTGACGTGTCGGAGGATTATCCCGGCTGTGACGCGGCGGCGGTCGGCGCCGGTCGCCGCACCACCTCTCGACGCCGGCCGTGCCAGCCACGACCCTGCACGCGCCCGGCGGCCGGTCGGTGCCGAGATAAACCCAGCCGCATTCTTGTCGAGCGGCGGACGGGGCGCGGGCGGTCCGCCGGAGGAATGTCCGCCGGAGCCGGGTCAGCGCCGACACTGCACCGCTTTAGGAGCTGGCGGGGCTCGAAGACGGAAAAACGAGGCACGAAAGTGGTTACAAAAAGATGTCGGTTTAACGGTTATGCAGGAAGAGCGGGCTAGTTGAAGGAATTTGGATTATTTTTCTGATGTGAATACAAAACAAGGTCGTCACTTTCGGCTAAATGTTTGTCAACGTATGGAACTGGCGATTAAAGAGTTGGCTGGGTCTTTTCTAGGCCGGCCTTTACAAGGACATAAGGCCAATACTTCCAAAGTTGCTCAAGGGGCAGTAATCGCCACGCCATTTGTGGATCGCACACGATCGTAAATACACTACAATACAATACAATACAATACAAAGTCCATTCTCAATTGATTAGCAATCTTGTACCTATAACTAGGATGCCGTTGAGTTTAACTACCGCATGAACGATGTGGTCCAGAGAATCTGGGTGCGTCCATACCTTTCATTTCCATCAACCACCCCCGTGCCCCCGCCCCTCGTCGTCATGGGTGCCATGGAATGCCAGACGATAAGGCGCAGCCTCTGGGAAAACCCACGCGACATCCTTGCACCTCTGAGGCGACACACCTCGCCATGCGGACGCATCTCCTTATCGAGCAAGGTCGCGTTGGCAACTTAGGAATTCCACTGGCATTTCAATGCCTTGCGGCCCAGGCTGGTATGCATACTCATTCGGTGTCCATTTTCGGGCGTGGATACTGGATGAACAAATGCTAAATTTGACATCGCGCTCACTTAGACTGACAGTGAAATCAGAAGTCGCATGAGGCGAGAATCGAGCGTTTGAATGGTTTGGAATCGTATGCGGGAACATTTTTAAGTTTGTATCCAAAATATCCGTGAATCGCTGCCTGTCTTTATCGATCTACGCTCGAAAAAGGATGTCTGATATCGCACAGCGTCTCACATGAGCTCCACCGACCCACTCGTACATTGGTTTAATTTCAGCCCAGATCAGTGGCGGGACCGTGTCTCCACCCAGCTTTGGCGGGCTTTATCAGACAGTGTGACAGGCTCGACCAACTCCGCCAGACAGTCGCGCTCTGCACGCAACCCCAAATAGCGCACCACAAAGCCCGTGACGTCCCCGACGTGTCTCGCCCCTCCCACGGCCGCCAGGGCGATCGCACGCTCAGACGGACGTGCCAAAGGCGGCGTCAGGGTGTGTCCCCACTTCAGGAACGGATGAATGCGATTACAAAGTCACCCAACTGAGGAATGAACAGAGGATTTGCCTGGTCGACGCTTACCGCTAAGAAAACGGCTTTTCCGTTAGAGAGAGGACTTTGCGAGTAACGGTTGCAGAGTTTTAGGTAGAATACATGACATCGGCATGCAAATTAAGCGACGAATGGCTTAGTGGTGCTTTTTTGCCACGTTCTTAGATCGGTTGATAAAATATGGCGTAGCTGGTTAAAAATGTCTGCAACAGTTAATTACTTCTTTCAAGAGAACTGGCATGTGTACAATGTACATATAGATACCGTATTATGAAAATTAAATTAAAATGGCTGCTCTTTATGTAGTTAGTTGAATTTGCCATGCAGTTTATCTGTACCTTTATATGTAGTTGCTTCTTTTTATTGCTGTCCTGTCCCGTCCATTATTTTCCCAGGACCGGTTTTATTGACACCTGTGACTGTATGCTAAATTGTGATGTCTTTTACTCATCAGAATTTAGAGTGGATCGTATTGCATGCTGAGCATTACATTGCAGACCACGGTTTCGGTCCTTATCTGACAGAAGACAGATGCCACTTTTATCACTGTATAAGTGTCGTGAAGTACGACATTGAGGCACACGATAAAATTGTTGACACGACATTATAAATTGTCCACACCACTCCTAAATATACGAAGCTATCAAGAACTTGCAAAAATACTCTTCCAGGCATGGATGGTACATTACAAGCCGTAACCGAATTCTGGGCGACGGCGGTTTCGTGCTTGGAGGAAAAATGTGGGCTTTCCAGTTTCCATGTCACTTTGGCCACTGAAACTGCCCATGCAAGTCATGGCAGCTTACCAGTACCGCGACTGTTGCTACCAGCTCTGTTGCGAGGAAATGACGGCCGAATCTGAACCGCGCCGCGGTACGGGACACGCCGTATCACGTCCATCGAATGCCTAGAGACGCGCCCATATGGCCACTTATCGTACTGGACAAGGAACCGACAGTGTTCTCATGTCAGCGCGGGACAGGCCGTTTGCACATACCTGGTGAAATTGCGACTGGGGCGCTCGGCTTCACCGGATATGCCGTTCAGTTGAATCATGAAGCTCCGATCTTATCAAGCTTCGGTACCTCATGTTTAGTTACAATAGCGTGATGACTTTCTAGCACCCCTATCTATAGCGCATTCCAGCGGGCTTTTGTGAGGCTCGGAATGGGTTGTTTTGTTAAAGACCGATTATTTTTGTGTCGAAATTTACAATGAAACTTGACTAGCGATAGGCACTTGGATTATTTTTTGTGTTTCACAAGCCATAACAATAACGATTATCATCGACATTGTGCATTTATCGCCGTGTATGCTTATGCCCACCGCCGCTATTCATGTGCTCGCCTTTTTATGAATCAGACATGCGCTGTGGATAGGTGTGCATTAGGAAAACGGGGCCGGTGTATAACGGCCGAGTTATCGTGCCGGCAGTTTTACCTGTCGGAAATATTGGCTCAGCGATCACTAGCTTCAGGGGGCGCCGAAATAGGTGCAGCCGGTACACCAGCCAACGCGCTGGGTCATTCTAGGCCCGGGTATAGTCAGTTAGAACCGGAAGGTGGCTAGGTTTGTGTGGAAATCTGCAGGCGAATAACTTGCTATTCTTTGGCTAGGTGACTCGAGTCGGTGCTGAACGATATTCCGACGGATTTCCCTGCCACATTGTCGAGGTTGGACCGTCTATGACTATATAGCTTCAACTGTAGGTATACCTAAAGTTTCAATCATGCGACAGGGTTGAATTCTCCGGCACATCTGCGTTTCATCACGACCACTGCGCACAAAACTTGCACGAGGCGTAACAGGTCATTTTGGCCCCGTAAGCTGAAGTTTTACAAATGAAGAGTACACTCGTTTACTCACCTTTCTCGTCGACCGGCTGGTTGATCCTGCCTCTGTGAATGTTCCGCCGAGACGCGCGCAGCCGTCACACGTTGTTGAGCCCACCCTTCCATTCATCCGGCGCTCCCCGTCCACCCTCCACTGTCCGACAGCGGCTCGCGTTTGCAGTCTGCAACATTGCACGGCTGGCAGGCCGGCCGGCGCACCCTCGCCCGTCCACCAATCACAGTCCACTGCAGCTGACCGCCAGCCAATGGCCGCGTCCGGCCGGCGCCGACTCTGCTGACCGACTGACGCCAAGGACGCGACCTTCGCCGACGGCTAGGCCGCGCCGCGGCCGCCGCCGCCGCGCCGCTGTCTGCCCCCAATCGGCCGATGTCACATCCGGGCCGCGCCGCCGTCGACGCGGCCGACTCTCTCGTCTGGTCCGGGTGAGAGCGGCGCACCCCAGACGCACCGACACGCGGCCACATCCGCCAGCGAGCACTCTCACTTTTGGGCCGCGGCTGCCGCCAGTCGACCGGCCCGGTCGCCGACCGTCGGCCCATCTCGACGCTCGGGCGACATCCGTGTGCTGGTCGAGATCGCGCGCCGGAGAAACGACTCCCGTTTCCGGGGGCGTTGGCCGCGCCGCGCCGGGCGGCGGGCGGCGGGCGGGCCGTCACGTGGTGCAGAGACGGCTCCGGCTCCTCGGCGACCGGCCGCCGGAAACCGACTGGACGTCGGCTGATGTGTAAATCACGCCGGCTCCATCCCGGATCTCCATGGTATGAAACGTAATAGAAATCGACGAGCGACTAGCTGCTTTCGTTTTACCCGCCAGCCCCACAGCTGGTTTGCGCAAGGTGCTAAGACGTCTTGTTTACAAAAAAAAAACGTTTTAGGTGTTTGTGAGAAAGTGAAATTGTGACGAGTGAGTTACGAAGATAAGCGTAAATGAAATGGCTCTCTCGTAAATGAAATGGCTCCCTCGCCCGCACATGAGGGGGGTGGTTGCCCCCCCCCCTAGGTAGTCTTTCTGCTCTGCACTCAACATTTTTAGAGCTAGAAGGCTGATTTTTCGTATAGCTGCTCCTCTATCCTTTCTTGATGTCCACTGAAAATTTCAAGTTTCTGTGATTTTTGGTTTCGGAGATATGACCTTGTTTTTCAGGTCATGTCATGACCCAAATGGCCAATTCTCAACATCTTGCGTTTGCCATGGGCCTTGTGAGCTTTTGATACCTTAATTTCGGCCTTTTTTGCCATTCTTAACTCCCACCTAATACCTATCATGGAACATGTTGTTCGACGATGTACAGGTGTCAAGGTCAGGGTCAAGGTCAACCTAGGTCATCTAAGATAACTGCGTTTTAGGCAAGCTGAATTTACTTTTTTGAAGCTTTTTGACTTCATTTTTGGTAAAAGGTTCTCAGATCATGATTTCATGTAATATGGACACAAAAACAATCGGTGCACACATCAGTATACACACAGACACACACAGACATACAAACACATATAATTGACCTTGACCTAACTTGACCTGAAATGACCTCAGCAGCAAAAATCTGGTCGGGTAGTGTGACAAAGAGGTTCTAGCTGGCTTGGCACCAGAAAACAGCATCGTCATCGGTATATGATAAGCAACGCACTTGATATCCAACGGTGACCCAAAACAGCAACATTTTTTAGTTTGACCTGACCTGGAAGGTCAATGACTGACCTGAGAAGGTAAAACTGGGTATCATTGGATTCGTCTCTTCCCAAAGAATCTTTTTGGTCTTTACCGCTAAGCTCTATCTCCAACAGGAACGAAATGGCGCGGGGGTGGCACCCCCCGTGCGTTCTAGGATGGGAAAATGACATGTGCGGGCGAGGGTTAAGCACATGAAACTTTTGCGTTTATTTTTTGTTGTACGCAGCAGGGTGCGATAAGTCGAAGGCGGTTGAAACCAGTAAAAAGAAACGGTTGTCCGAATCATCACAGGAACATTTAGAGAAGCTGATACGGGTGTCATCTGCTCTACGTGCAAGAGTAGCTGTTTCATGCTGTTTCAAAGAGAATGGATGGACTATCCACAAAAAACAATCGTTGTTTGGTTGATGATGCATTGATATGCCTCGCGCAGCCTATTTGTGTCTCATGGCGCTAAAATGGCGTCTCTTGTTTTTTATTCACTATCATGCATGACGATTGATGCGTTTTTTATTTGATTGCTTGTGGATAGATGTGATTGAATATAGCTACAAGTGGAAAGACCTCAGGGTATGAGAAAGGATAAGGAATGAGAAATACTGCAACGTGAATCGACGCATTGCTGCTCTTTTAAGTGTTTCTCGTGTGTGGGCCATAGCGCATTATCTATTATGTGTGCGCCGGCAGAGGTTATTTAGCTAAAAAAACAATGCTCAACAGGGCTGAAAATACCGTTTATTGACGTGGGTTGTTGAAAATCCACGGAAAATAACAAACGCTGCTCTTAGGAGCGTGATTCCCAGTTGAATTTCAGTCGTGCTATCTTTTTGTGAAATACTGCAGTCTCCATGCCAAAGCAGGCGTCACTTGTGTTATGCTGCTAGACAGCAATGCAGTCTCCGCCGCAACCCGTTACTGGCGATCCCGTTCATGCGTGTGAATCTCCTGCGTGGGTATACTGTGCCGGCGGCATATCAGCGATGCGGAGCAGTATACCAAGTCAGGCGCTAAGTGTCCGACGGCCCAAATACCAAGGGAGACTGCAGAGCTAAACAAGAACATAACAGCAAGATAAAGGGGTTGTGTTTATGACCGATTCTAGCTCGTGACTTTATAATAGTGAAGGTAAAAAATAAACATTTTGGGCGCAATCGTTCATCACAAAATCAAAATCATGACACAATGTCATATGACGTTTTTGACAATGCCTAAATTATGAACAACATAGTTTGGGCCTCACGCAATTCCTAAGCAATCAAATGAAAAACGCCAAGATTGTCGTGACATCTGGTCTGGTTGTTCTATGTTCATTATCCAACGCAGGTATTGCGAGTTTTACATAATTGTTAGTTGTTGAGCAGTAGGCAAATATATTATGAGACGGGTAGGTATACTACGCATTGGTCACGTCTCATGATAAAATGCATACTTCTCTATGTTTGCAGTGTATTATGTATACCTACTGTGGATAAGCGTTTAATTAATTACCTATTTTGGCATGACCTCACAGTTCATCAATTGACTAGAGGCCTTTAATTGGATTTCAGTCGCAGCAAGCGCATGTCGTAACGGCACACCTGCTCGTTTTTTGCGAACCCCCAGCTTGATCAGGGGCGAAACGGCGAGAGCGTCTTGCCCTATCCCTCTCCGCAAGTGTTAAACCCTGTATGGTGCATAATCGGCTAATCTTGCCCGGTGTCGAGTCCTTACCATGCATGACAAAGACGCCGAATATTCGTCCTTGACTAATGGCAATGCTTAGACGTGTGATCTGTCTCGCTTTGCAACTGCAAGATGCAGGCGAGATTTCCAACGAATGGCATAGCGATCAGCTCTCTGCAATCTCTCAGCACTCTCAGTCGCCACTCTGCACTCACACTCTCCTCTCTCTCTCTCTCTCTTTCTCTCTCTCTCTCTCTCTCTTTCTCTCTCTCTCTCTCTCTCTCTCTCTCTCTCTCTCTCTCTCTCTCTCTCTCTCTCTCTCTCTCTCTCTCTCTCTCTCTCTCTCTCTCTCTCTCTCTCTCTCTCTCTCTCTCTCTCTCTCTCTCTCTCTCTCTCTCTCTCTCTCTTTACGTCTCTCCTGCTCTCTGGTTCTCGCCGGCCCCGTCGTCCGGGTCACCACAGGTCAGCTTGAACTCATCTCCGGCTTTCCCGGCCGTCTGTGCCAGCCGGCGTCAGGCACCCCTCCCCTCCCCCTCCCCCGGCGACCCCAGCCCCGCCCTGGCTGGCGTCCGGGTCCGCAGAGCTGCCCCAGCTCTCTCACGAACCGAGCTGCAGACGGCGCTGCACTGGCTTCGCTCTGATTCGCAACGGTATACGGGTGTGCTGGTATTTGGTAATTGGTGAGGCGTGTCGATCGTAGTGTGCAGGAGTAAAAAACGAAAATAAAGTCAGTGATGAAGGTGCCGGTGTTTTAAGGAAGAGAGAGAGAGAGAGAGAGAGAGAGAGAGAGAGAGAGAGAGAGAGAGAGAGAGAGAGAGAGAGAGAGAGAGAGAGAGAGAGAGGGAGAGAGGAAAGAGAGGCTGTGTCATCTCTCGATACGTCTTCGCCATATCTTTGAGGTGCCGGCTTAGCACCCACCGTTGCCCCCAGTCGTGATGTCCGACTGTAACTATTTGCCCGTTTCTTAAGTTTGCATACGCGGTAGGTATATGCAAACTTATGCACGGTACTCCATTCGTCGATCTCTGCAGTCCATTTATCACCACAATACTCCAGCAAAGGCGCTTTGAACATTTCGTATTTTTATTTACACATGTTTATGCACACATTGCACATCACAATCGCGCTACACCTACATTTACTATATCACTGAATGTACGGCTATCTACTATACCATTTGTCTATACCTATTTATGTATACATTGATAGAATTGTGAGCTCCTACTCAGCCTTCATGCAATGGAGATTTACCTTAGCTAAACACAACTTAAATAATTGTCGATAATGAAAGAGACCGTATAAAGAAATTAAAGACATATCGCCCACGAGCTTGTTATGGCTACGTTAATCTGCATGACCGAACAAAAAATACGTTTACCTAAGAAATGTTTTGAACAGGGTTACCATAAGCAAGCTAAGCCAATTTCGCGTTTTCCCTATTCTAAAAACCTGTAAACAAGATCAATTTCCGCTACCCAAAAAGTGCGCTCTACCTGGCACTGTCACGTTTCCTATTCGCGGTGGAACTTCTAGCGCTGCCATGGAAAACCTATCTCTCCGCCTTTCTCTGCCTCTCCTGACACGGCCCTTCACTCCTGGCCCTGTTCCTCCACCTGAACCGGCACATCCCTCTCCACCGGCTCCTCGGCTCGGATATACAGGAACCCGTCGGCCGCCAGTCGGGCTATGACCTTTGACCCGGGCCGCAGGGTCGCTGACCTCGTCAGGGTCACCTGCTCGCCGCTGTCGTCTGTGTGCGCCGCCGAGACGCGCAGCTCGCCCTCGCAGAAACTGACGCGGATGTCCTCAGGGTTGAACCGGCGTGTGTCGATGCGGATGGTGTTGGTCTCACTCTCGGTAGTCTCAGGCTCGGCCTCATGCTCAGGTGCGGACGGCGGCACTTCCTCGCCAGTGTCGCCATCTCGTGAGAAGTCTGGCAGGTCGAAGTTGAGCAGCATGGCCACCAGAAGGCGATCGTCGAACGGTGCGTCGAAGGCGCCGGGCCGGGAGCTCCAGCGGCGAGGCCCAGTTCCGAACGGCCCCCATCCCCAAGGGCCCATCCGACCCCGAGACCCGAACCCGCCCCTGGCGCAGGACCCAAACCCACCCCTGGCGCAGGACCCGACCCCGCCCCGACCCCGCATGGGACCGCCGCCCATCCCTCCGCGGCAGCCGCCGTGGAACCCACCCCGTGGCCCGCCGTGGTGGGGAGGACAGTGGGGAGCAGGGGGAGGACCGCAGTGGGGAGCAGGGGGAGGCGGACCATGATGATGACCACGGTGACCATGCGGACCATGATGCGGACCGTGGTGACCCCAGTAACCCCACGGACCCATACCGCGGGCACCCCAGCCTCCCAGCCCACCGCCGCGACCGCAGCCCCCGAAACCCCCTCTACCGCACCCGCCGCGACCTGCCCATCCCCTACCGAACCCGTGGGGGCCGTGGAACGGGCCGCCCCAGGGCATCTCACTGCACACTGGCATCGCTGTCACCTTACTGCCACCGCTGACCGCTGTCACCTTACTGTCACCTGTCACCCCTGTCCACCGCTGTCACCGATTGCTGTCGGTGTCACCGCTGTCCGCTGTCGGCTACGCTGAGCTGTCTCTGCCCGCTGCCGTCAGTTGCTCCGCCACTAGATGTCGCTCTCGGCTTTCGGTCCGACCGACTGTGCGCCGGTGGGCGGGCGGCGCCGTTTTGAGACCAAAACATGCAAGTCATGACCTTCCGTAACGTGGTGCAACCGAGCTTCGCGAAGCTTCGGAATGACGCAACCGGTGTTGCGTCATGCGCTTGGCCGACGACCCGACAGTGGCGGTCCCAGGCAGGCTACGCAGGAGGGACAGGGGTGAGCTGCCCTCGGTAAAAAAAAAACCCTAGGCTAAACCTATGCAAAATAACTACCCTCGTTCAGGGTAATGTTAATGTCTATCCACCTTCGCAAGTTCAACCACGTCATCCCTCTGTCGGTGCCTGTCTGCGCCACTGACATGTGATAGTGGTCTGTTTTGAAACGTCATCCTGTGGCCGCAGCTCAGCGGTCGGAGGTGACTCAGAGTCACGAGTCGGAGGGAACAGACAAACACGAGTTGGAACACGTTCCGAAACGTTTGACCGAAACGTTTCCGGCAAAACGTTTTGAGTACTTTGTGACCAGTTTGTGACCCAGGCAACGTTTGTATACGCATTGACATTTGTTTTAGGAAATCGCGAGTGAATGGATGGTGGATCTGGTCGATGTCAAACATTTCAGAGATGCAGGGTCACGAATGATGCTGAAAAGGCAATTCAGATGCATACGAGTTTCTCGGGACCATTGCTGGAGCCTGGAACATGGTTAGGGGCCGCAATGGGAACTCGGCTAGGGCTGACATTTCCACAAACCAGGACAGAGAGGCGAGCGGAGATCTGACCGGAGGCAAGGAATCCAATCGGCAGGTCACATTAGGTGATCACACCTCAAGAAAACAGAACATGCTGCCATTGCTCCTTTGACGAGATCACGACTTGGTGACAGAATGTAAAGGAATGTGTTTGATTACTTAGTTCGATTTCCTATTCAGGCGAATTTCGCGACCCCTCTTTCTCCAATGCAAGTCTTAGAGAGAAAATGCCAGACCCTTCTTTCGCATGAACCATTGTAAGCACTCAAATGCCATGCACAAGATGTTTATTGACCCTGTGACCCGTGACACTGATAGGAAAATCACACAGGTGACCTAACATTTTTATCTTCTGATACATTCTATGTGCATACTAAAGCGATGAAAACATCTCGGATGTGCTCATTCAATGGTTGACCTAAGGTCGCATCTGAGGCCACATAAGTCACAAAGCTTGCGACAGAACCATCTAATTATTTCGATGACTTTTCATTTGTTTACAATCATGACCAATGTGGCCAAACATTACAATCAGGAAAATTTAAATTTGCTGACCTCTGGTGACCTGACAGGTGGCTTGGCGTCACCTGGCCCAGGACCCGAGTAAGAAAGGGTGAACGTGAAAACGACTGGGGCGACACCCGTTATTGGCTCGATGACCAGCCACAGCGCCGTTGTTATTCACGCGGTCTGAAACGTTACTCAGGATAGGATTTTGAAACTGAAGATTTTTTAGATTTAGGATTTTAAGAATTCCAAAAGTTCTAGCTCTGGTAAAATCGGTTTAAAACCACAATACCTTTACTCAGATTGAGCATTGACGATTGATTTTTCAGCCCCGTCTGTTAATCCTACCTGGCCCAGCGTATTTTTAACTTGCTTTATAGCTGAGCCGTTCTTAGACCATTCGCCAACGATGCGACCCAAACACCCACTTGGGTGTTATGGACCCGAACACCCAAACCATGCATCTCAGACGATATCCTACCCAAATGTGGCGAAAGTAAAGGCAAACAATTGGTGCAATTTGTTCGTACGTTTATATGTCAGATTTCAGTTCAAGCAAAACAATAGCAAATCTATACATACTTGTGTTTACAGACCCCGTCCATTTGCTACCCCATTGTCATCTGCACTTAGCACCGCGACAGCCGTGCCTCCTAGCGTCACTCAGCCACACCTCTCACTCCTCACTCACCCGCCAGAGTTTGACCAGGTTATCGTCGCCCGCCGACGCCAGCAATCCCCGCTCCGTGGGGCTCCAGCTGACGGCGTTCACGTCGCGGCCGTGGGCGCGCGGCACGGACGCCACCAGGCCAAAGGACGGCGCGCCGCCGTCGCCCGCGCCCGGCTCCTCGGCAAACACCCGCACGGCGTCGTCCCCGCACGCGGTGGCGAGCAGGCCCGTCAGCGGACACCAGGCCACGTCGTATACGGCGCGCTGGTGGAAGCCGGAGAGGAGCGCCACGCAGCTCCACTGGTCGGGCGGCTGCGTCTCCGCCCAGATCCGCACCGTGCCGTCGTCGGAGGCCGAGGCGATCCGCTTACCGGCCCCATCCCAGGCCACCGCCCACACGGTCGAGCTGTGACCTTTGAGCACGGCGCCGGTCACCCAGTCGTCACCGTCGTCACGGTACAGGCGAACCGTGTCGTCATAGCCGCACGACGCCAGACGGTCCTCGACCGGGCTCCAGGAGACGCGCTTCACGTCCTGCGTGTGCGCCATCAGCACGGCGGCGCACTCAAAGTCCAGCTCGCGGTCGTCGGTGAGCTCCCAGAGCCAGACGGACTTGTCGCGTGAGCACGTGGCGAGGTATTTGCCGGAGCGAGACCAGGCCACCGCCTTGACCTCGCTCTCGTGTCCCTCCAGGGTGGCGGTGCACTCCCAGGCCTGCTCGCGGTCCCAGACGGCCGCCGTGGAGTCGAAGCTGGCCGACGCCAGCAGCCGGCCGCTCGGCGAGAACGCCACGCCGCGCACGGTGCGCTCGTGCCCGTCGGCCAGGATGGTGGCGCAGCTCCAGCCGGCGCCGGTCTCCGACCACAGCCGCACCGTCTTGTCGGCCGAGCAGGAGGCCAGGGTGCGGCCGGCCGGATCCCAGGCCACCTGCCATACCCGGTCTGTGTGGCCGGACAGCGAGCACACTGGCTCCAGCTTCCGAGACATGGCTGCGGAATAAAGGTTTGCAGTTATGTTTGTGATTTGACCCTCTGCCCACAATGCTGCTCATGACTTGAGAGTATTGGGGTTACATGAGTAAGAACCTATGCAATAGATACAACAATGCTTACATTTTTAACAACACAAACAGGGAACAGGCAGCCAGTGACAGAGCAAATAGTGGTATAGGTGGTCTTCTAGCGATGAATGTTCCAAACGTAATATATGTATTAAAACAATGATTTGAGTAGGTTGCCAAGCAAATAAGCAATAAATTTGTAAAAATATGTAAATATGAAAAAAGTAATTTGTGATCTTCAACAGCCAACATTCTCATCCAAGACACGTACCTATCATGCTTCAAACCAGTCATTCAAAGCATCAATGAAAGTTAATAACGTCAATTCCCACACACTTAGTATTAATGTAATCTACGCGAAATAATAATTTTAAAAATAAACTGAACAAATACGGCATTTACCTCACTCAACCCCAAACTGTCGCGTCGAACCCTCAAATTATTCCACAAATTGAGGAAACTGCGCAGCTGTGACAAAATTTGTATTCAAAAGCTGAACCAATCGGTCGTTGCTAGGCAACATGTCGCTAAAATCATGCAGAAGCTTCACTTTTCCGCAAAGGTGCCTGGCAACTCGAAAATAAAGACCGGAGGCCTCTCTTGCCTGAACAGCTATAATAAAAATTATTTATTTTAGGGTTCCGCTCAGCTCCGCGCGCTTGTCCTTCCAGTCGCGTCTCTGAAGATATTCTGATTCGTGTGTTGGTTCTAGCCTCTAGGTACGAGAAGTGAGAACTACTGTGAAAATATAACGATTTACTTGTTGAATGATATAATCAAGGTTTGCTGCCTCAGCACCGACAATATTTTTAACAATTGACAATTGGACAATGCTAGGCTCAGCCCGACTGGAAAAAATGCACGCTTTCGTCGAGAACTCGAGCGTAGTTGGGCGTTTGCGCCGAAAATTTTCGGCGTACTTCGGCGTAAATCGACGGCTTGCGCCGAAATTTTCGGCGTACTTCGGCGTAAATCGCGAAAAAAACGTCCGTGGGTGGCACCAACCCCTCTCGGCCGGCGAGGGTTAAATGTCTTCGGGAGTTAAACATCTTAAATATCACTTATCTTGTCTCGTGTTCGTCTCAGGGTATTTAAGTCATGTTCAGTGAACCTGATT
This sequence comes from Amphibalanus amphitrite, assembly GCF_019059575.1. Taxonomy (NCBI): domain Eukaryota; kingdom Metazoa; phylum Arthropoda; class Thecostraca; order Balanomorpha; family Balanidae; genus Amphibalanus; species Amphibalanus amphitrite. Next base: position 102,679 of record NW_024882389.1, read on the forward strand.
GGGACTCTCCCACGGCGGGAACAGTTCACCGATCCAGAGTGAGGTTATGGATTGTCGGATCCCCTAGTTCAGATAACGTATGCTATCGTGTGCGTATTACTATTGACCATTGTGATTCCTGTATTTCCGGCGTGTGGTTTGTGAGCGGACGCTGGCAATCGGTCCCGCGTGGCCTGGTATCTGCCCGATCCCATCGGCCGTGCTTGCACCACGCCTGTTGAAGGCCCCGTCAGGCGTCAGTCACCGGCTGAGCACTACTGCTGATCAGAGCCGGGCAACAAAATAAAGGTTACGTTATGGAACATGCCAGTGAGTTTGTGAGTCAGGAGATTTTGTGATAGCGAGCCCTGGTGCTCGGTCCCGCATGGCCTGCTGATGTCTTTTGTCTGCCCGATCCCGTCGACCGTGCCAACAACCGTCTGTGGACAGTAGTCACTGGAAGACAGTCACACACACACACGCCAGCCCCCCCCCCCTCGACGAAAAGTGCGTGGCTACAGCCTGCAGCCATCAGTAAGCCTTGAAAATTTTCGGCGCATGAAGCATGGCTCGGTAAAATAATTTCGGCGCATAAACCCTTGCGCCGAAATTTCGGCGCATCACCTCCGCCGAGAACTTCAGCGTAGTGGAGGCATTTTTTCCAGTCGGGCAGTAGGCTGGAATTTCTAGCCAGCAGTGGGATATTAGCCACTGGCTATTAATTTTGAACATTTTAAATGCATGTGTTCTTATTTCAGCATTGTGATTATTAGCCTGTGGATTTTCAGGCCATAGGCTGCATAGGCGGCGGAACGAGGGGGTATCGGGGTACTGTGCCCCCTTTGATTTTGGCATTTTAACATTAGCCCAATGGGAGGTGTATGGGAAGAATGGGACCGAAGTCAGCAGTGCCTCCCCCCCCCCTTAATTGAAGGTGCTCCACCACCACTGATAGGCTGTCAGTGCTGCCTGCTGTGGCAACCGGGACAGATGGGAAATGTGACCGAGGGTGTAGTGTAGGTATGTATTATAACACAACCCCTTTGCGCCGACAGTCTGTGATGGCATCTCCACGCTCGCCGTTCCTGTCCTCCCACGTGGAGGACTGTGACATGGACGACCAGAGTGACGAGGGCGACGGGGAAGGACAGCCAGTGGGCTCCAATGATGAGGACACGGACGACGCCAGCGAGACAGAGTCACAGCACCGGCCAGAGGGCGAGATCACGGAGATCAAGGAGAGGTGAGCTAACATGGAGGATGGATGAAGTGATGGGTGAGAGTCTGCTTTAGAAAGGAAAACTGGATGAGTGAGTGTCACAAAATTGATGTGGTGTGACGATACTTATCTCATCTCGCACAGGATCTATCTGGACAAGCTGGCCAACCTGAAGGCCCAGCTACAGCAGCTGGCAGAGGGAACACATCCCGAGTACAACAAGAAACTGAAACGTCTCGATAACCAGCACAAGGAACGGTTAGTGGCCGTCTCACTGACGTACCTACTAGGACCTTCGATACGCTCAATAAATCGCAGCTGTTTTTTTCTTCGATTTAGAGTGTAGTAGTTGATCTCAAACTAAAGCATATTAATATGGAAATCATAATACAAACAATAATGCATTATCCAGGTCCGCAACTTTGTCCCTACATAAGTAAGATTGAGCAGCTTAGTTTGGTACGTTATTCAGTCACTGCTGTGCATAAAATGCCACCACATTTCCCATCTCACCTTTTTTACCACTCTCACCGCACTAGGATCCGGCTGACGGAGCTCTGGTTCAACTACGAGCGGAAGCTATTCGAGTCAGAGTGCGAGCGGGACCGGCGCGCGCTGACGCGAGAGCTGGAGGAGCGGCGGACCGAGCTGCGGGAGTCGCTGATTGCAGAGCTGGAGGATAAGAGACGTCTGGTCGAGATGGAGCGAGCGAGCATGGAGATCACCGGAGACAGCATGGACGTGAGTTGGGAGATCGATGAACAGTGGAGTATGCAAATTAGAGGACAGTATGGGTGCATGAGAATTTGAAAAAGTGAAAACGTGGGCGATAACGATGTTCGTCGATATTATTTCAACTTTCTGATAACTTTATATCATGCGCCTGATTACTTTTATTTGTTTCGTTTGAACATCATCCACAAAGCAAACAATGTCGTCCCCTCCGATCCTTTACTAGTATCCTCCGATCCCTAGGGATTCTGTCCAAGGAGTTTAGCTCAGGAAGTTCCTCTTCTTACACCCTTAACCACGGGTTCACCACACCGTGACTAACCCGGCCCGTTTTCCCTGACTGCGCAGATGAAGCCGCCACCGACCCGTAAACTGCGCCGGCGGCCCAACGATCCGGTGCCGGCGCAGGAGAAGCGACGCAAGCCCGTCTCCAACCAGCTCAACTTCCAGCTAGACGAGAAACAGATGGAGGACGACCTCCGACTCATCGCCAAGGGCAAGCTGCCCACCCAGCAGCCCGCCAAGAAGTCCAGTGAGTATAGTTGGATTAGTGTGGGCACGAACTTTGTAGAACTTTGGGAGTCGGGTAGTGATGATTTTCCCGCGTTGCAGCATTCTTGCACAATGCACACAGGCCGTTGATAATGCATTTTAATGCCGTAGAGTGCAAAGGTAGCTTCCGCACTCGTCAGCTACGAGATATCTCTGGGCTAGCTGAGGATCGCGTGGACGGGGTACAAATGCACCCTCAAAAACTTTGTATTTGCTAAGCCAAACGTCCGCCCTTCTCCGAACCTCTGTCATCAGCGTCTCCCTCCCCCGGCAGGTTTTATGCCCGAGTCTTCCGTCTCCCCGGCGGCCGCGGCCGTCAACAGCGAGATCCGCATCGAGGACAACAAGCTGTTCCTGGAGCGCAAGTGGTTCCACCGCGGACAGCCGGTATACGTGGAGTCGCGCGACAACAGCCGCTACAGCGCCGTCATATCGGCCATCTCCGCCGACGCGGTAAGTCTGGCGTGTGTTAGCTGCTCTCACCGTAATTACTCGGATGATGTAGGTTATTAGCACATCAGTCCTCTGGCCTCAAAATTCTGACTAGTGCGTGAGAGCTCTGTGGGGCAAATAATCTTTGTCGGTCGGATATCGGTGAACGCGATGCGATAAGTTGACTAGATACGGTAAGTTGTGAGTCATTTGTAAGTTATCGGCGGTCGGTTAGCACTGGTAGTATGTTGAAGTTACGGTCTGAAAGATACGAGCTGATCGAAAGGGAACGGCTTAGTGGTATGCGAGTCACAAGAAAGAGCTGCTCAGTGATGTACCAATACAAAACGCCCCTTCCTTGCAACTGGTTCTTACTTAGCTGCCCCGCCCCTCTACCCACCAGGTCTGGGTGAGAAAGACGGCCGACAACAGCAAAGCACGCATCTACCTGTCGCACCTCCAGCGAGGCAAATGCAGCATCAAACGGCGGGCCTCGTGAGCTGCCAGCTACCCGGTACCTCTGCTGCTGTGGTGCCTCTCACCCTGCAGCAGCTGTGCTGACTCGGTACGTCTGCTGCGCCGGCCGGCCGCCGCGGCAACCACAGCTGAGTCGCGGTATGTCCCGCCTCCCTCTCACAGTGTGATCCTTAGTCTTCGGGGCCTCATCGTGTCTACCACAGTCCGTGGGCTGGTTTACAGTGTAAAGTACAGTCCATGTGACGAGTCACAATGGGTATTACTACTCCGAAGTTTCACAGTGTTACAATCTAGGGCTACTGTGTACACCACGGCTGGCAGGGTGCTTGGAGCGTTGGTATCTCCTTCCCAGGATATAGTGGTGTATCACTTCCCCGGGATAAGGTGGCACTGGCAGTTCCGGGTCGGGATCTGAGAGCCGCGCCTCGCGTTACTCTCATGCGTGTTTTGTTTGTTGTCTGAGTCGGAGTCATACCCATCATCATCATCGTCATCATTATGAAGAACCTGTCGCTGTAATTGTGGAAAGCTCGCTTATCCGTCTGTCAGGAGGAGCCTGTTTTGTTGGGTGTGTGATTTTTGGTTGGTGAGCGAAGAAAGTGTTTGGTGTGAGCTGGCGACTGGAGAATGTGTTTAGTTTGTGTGGTGTTTGTGGAAAGGTGGGATGTGAGTGATGCTGCGCTGTGCGGTTGATGAGATCTCGCTCTTCGCAAACGGCGCTTTTTCCAACCAGGAACTCGTGAATGGTTCTCTTCTGGCGTTCATGTGTTCAAGTGGTGTCTAATTTTCCTTTACATGGCTAAGTCGACTATTGGATAGCAGCCTGCGTATTTTGTTGGTCAAAAGTGAGGATTGGTTCAGAAATCGTCACAATGACTTTTCCGAAACACTGGTGTGAGTACTTAAAATGGAAGCATGATGTGTTATAGTGATATTGGAAACTAACTGTTCAAGATCGTAACGCCTATTTTGCTAGAATTATGGTCCGAATAAATGCAAAGCCTTCAATATTATATCTTTCAGCGCACTGGACGAATAATCTGTCCTGCGGCATAGGCGGTGGAACGGGGAGGGCACCGGGGCACCATGCCCCTTTGATTTTGGCATTTTATTTTTTAACATTAGCCCTATATGCGTTGCATGGAAAGAATGGGACCAAAAGTCGGCAATGCCCCCCCCCCCCCTCCCCTTAATTGAAGGTGTTCCGCCGCTACTGTCCTGCGGCCATAGTAATAGGTTCTCCACGAATAGTTCGCCTACACATAACCGATTGATGGTTATAACAGCTTCCGTCGAATCCTTCAACTTACGTCGGTTCTTTTTCGGATTATCCTTACCTCCATAACCGAATTTTATTTTCAACCAAGAAACAAATATTGCATTGTTTCAACAATATGCGGCTCGTCCTCAACAGCTTGAGCTCGGTGTTCGTATTATTGAGAAATCAACATTCGAAAATGAAATATCTTGACCAGTTGTTTCTACGCATTTACGATTGTGCTCGTCAATAACTTACGCTAACTGAACATGCACACAGGAAAAGGCATTTAAGATCAGTTTACAAACAACTTTGACTAGTGACTAGAATATCATGCTTGGTAGCAAGCTGACACTGGCTGACACATGATGTTTAGCATATTTGCTACTGACAGATACGCTGAACGAATAGGGTGTCTCAGCGATTTGTCCACCATCTAACAATGTCCTTCAAACGCTAACAACACACGAAGGCACGCACGGGAAGGAGCACTTTTCACTTGCTCGAGGTCACGCCTCCGTCTCCTCGGGCTCGGTTTTGATTCGCACCTCCACCTGTTGCAACAGCTCAACGCACTCGTCCTGGTCCCTTGGTTCCTCCTTCACCTGCATCGCGGCGCCACAGTCGCCACTATAGGTGTCGCTCTCATCGCCACCGCACAGCTCGCCGGGAGAATCAACCTTCTCGCTGCCGGCTGCGCGCTGTTGTTTCATCTCCTGCATTTTGGCGTCGAGCTCCCTGACGACGAACGGCTGCAATCCGGCCTGCATTTTGACCTTGCTCTTGAGAGGCACGCGGCTGGGGTCGATGGCCCTCAGGTTGGTGCTGAGTGGGGTCATCTGGCTCCGGAGGCGGCTGCCGAACATGCGGCTCCAGCGGCTCTGCGGGAAGGAGGGAGGTCGTTAGAAAACGTACTGCGGCAGACACGTAACTACGAATCTTTCAAGGCAACAGACGACGCAAGACGCAAGCTCTGTGGTCAGTGGACACAGGACTGTGCATAGGTATGTGTAGTATTTTATCAGTATAAGCGCTCTTTTCAGAAAGTGTTTGTTTTGACCAAAAAGAACATAATTGTCGCATGCGATTGATACACGCGGCAATGCAAGATGTACGACCATATTTGGTGTCGGCTATTGTCACCGAATGTCTACTGGCTCCGTTCTCCCCTCCCCCAAGCAGGTGTGCCCTGTCCGTCTGTCCGGCGTCCCGTCGTTCCCCGCGCACCACCCGCCGCGCTGGAGACAATCCCGCCGCACCGCCGGCTGTCTCTCGTCTCCCGGCGACTAAAAGTGGCGCTCCAGCGGCGCTACTGGCGCGTCGGCGACGGTCCCGGCGCGCTCGGTCTGTGTATCTCCGCCTGGTCCCCACCTGGTCCTGTTTATGTTTCGAGCCCGGCGCTTGGCGAGTCGACACCGACGCAGCGGGTCCGACGCGACGGGCTGGCGGCCCCAGCGAGCTCCAGAAAAAAGAGGCCAGAGTCCAACATCCACAGCCCATACATACAGCCTGCATATACGATAGCTGGTCTATCTAACCCTTCACCGTCGTGTCCCTCGCAGCTAAGAGCTGTTTTATCCGTTCTCTCCACTAAGGCTCCAGCCTTCCATCGACTTTCGTGCGCTCCCCGGCCGGCCTACCTTGACGTTATTCTGCAGGACGTTTATTTTGACGGGGCTGTTGGAGCGCCGCTGGTTCTGCTGCGCTGCCTTCAGGGTAGGAGCCGGGTCCGGCTCGATCTTAGTGAACACGCACGTCCGACATTGGCCCGATTTCCTGTGAACAGAGTGACGAGGGTCTGTCAGTGAAACTTCGTAAATTCAACTGTCACCTTATAAGCACTACCACGGACCGCACTACGATGCGGTCTTTCGCCGTTCACTTATTGAACGGCTCCGTATTCAAGGCACAAAACAGAGAGAGGCGTCATGATCGCACGATAACATATGTGTTGAACAATCGGAACTTTCCTCACATACCCACCCCGGACATCCCCATACAATTATAAGAACGAATGACGACGATGGAGCCAGAACCCCGCTCGTGTTTCAGCCTCACCTGTACCGCCTCTGCGACGTCGACGAGTGGTAGTTTCGCACGTGTTTGTAGTAGTCCAGCTCGTCCAGGTAGATACAGGAGCAGGCGTCGCAGCGCAGACAGTTCTGCAGCGCCGGGGGGATGTAGCCGCGCGGCACCGGCTCTGGGGACACGCGTCAAATGACGTCATCGGTGGAACTGGGCGAGCACGGGGCAGGAAACGGTGAACTCCACTGTGTATAGTGATGGGTGAATGTGATGTGTATCAAGGACTTGTGAGTAAGCTGTCAATGCACATCAAGTCATCAACAAAGCGACAGTACATACATATATAATATAGCATGCTGATTTCCTGAAGCCAGGACATGGTCATCACAGGTAGGTACCCTACTTCTCCGATGTCCTCTCGCTCGTTCCTCAGCCCAAACCTTCAGTAACCTCCCACAGTGTCCTATTGTGCTCCCATCTGTCATGCTTTGTGATTACCGCTACAGTAACCTAGTCAGTGTATGTGTCAGTGGTCGCTGGTCAGTGGTGTACTTCATACATGCTATGGGTATGTTGGTGCTCGCCGTATACCATTATCATCGTGTTAACACCCATTACTGTCACTTCCATCCCTGCAATCATCTCGTCTAGCTGTCACTGATCTTGTCACCAGTCTACTTCTGTCACCACCGCCGCTGTCACAACTCCCAACCGTTATATGCAGCTAGTCTAGCGTGATCCGTGTGTGGTCAATTCATGGCCTCCATCTACCTACCTATCCCAATGAGTGAGCCCACTGGACGTCAGTTCGGGTCAGCTGAACGGGAATAAAGCTCTGAACTCCGCCCGGTCGCTGTTAGTCAGTCCGGGGGTCGGTGGTGTGTTATTAGTGTCAGGAGGTGGGAGGTTCTGTGGGACTGTGATGGGGTAATAGAGCCGGACAACAGAACCAGATAGTGCTGGACAAGAGGTGGACACTAGACAAGTAAGAGCTGAAACGAGTCCGGCTCGGTTATAGTTCGGTGAGGAACAGGAGGCAGCAAGGGAAGAAGTAGGTACTCCGACAGTATCGGAACGGTGTTGATGTGTTGGCGTCTGTTAGTCGTCCGAAACTGAAACTGTTGATTGACGAACCTGTTGGTGAGTCAAAACGGGAGTGACTGAGTGATGTTTGTCTCGCTTTCGGTTTTTATGACGTGGATTTCGATTGTTAGGTGCGACCAATGTGCGACAAAATGAGATGTTCTATGACTTGTCTGACACAATCTCGGAGCATCTGGATCTATCCTCCGCAGGCCATCCACTCACGTTTCTGCGGTGACCCCTGCTGATCGGTCGGCGACTCCGGTACCGTCTTCGGTGACCCCGAGTTGACCTCTGAGAGGCCTGGCGAGGTCAGCCCGCCGTCGCTGTCTCGGGCGGCCGGTGATACACAGCTCGGTGGGCTGTTGTCCCCGGCTGCCGTCTCTGCTGCTACCTCTGCCGAGAGGAGCAGGGGAGGGGTGAGTGATAAAAATGGCCGTGGCCTCCTGCAAGTCCTCGGTCTCAGGCTAGCCCCGTCCCCTCCCATCAGAACATACTGTCCTAGCCCCTGACCCTTTAGCCCTTTAACTTTCAGCTTCATCGGCACAGCTCCCTGACTAGTGCGGTTACGTGCCAACTCGAGCCGAGCTCCCAAAGTTGTTCGCTTTCCAGCTCGGTGCGTTTCGCGCGTGTTTATGTTTATGCATGGTTTGAGGGACTGTACCGGCCCAGCATGTGAACTTTTGGCTGTGTGAGGAAACGGGAGAAAGGGGAGGGGTGGGCCTGGCCGCCTAAGAAGCCCCTGTATACCAGCAGCTGCGCTATATTTATCACAGACCAGACCCGAGGCAGGGTGCAGGGAGTCGGGACGGTTCAACGGAAGTGCGCGGCAGGGCGAGAGGATTTGAAGAGAGCTGTCACTGAGAGATGGAATACGGTGCGTCAGCGAAGGCTGTGTATAATGAGGCGTTAAACCCCACACAGTTGTTTCGTGTGGGCCCTCGGTCATCCGCTAGCGAAGTGTTTTATCAATATTCTCTGCTCAAATACCTTTCGCCATCCCATAATTATTGGCACTAAATTGATGCAGATTGTCTGACCATCCATGGACGCTGGGCTTTCGGAGAAGGAAGCTACGGCCGAGACTCATAAGAGGCCTACAACTTGGGAGATGACTGCCACCAGGAGTAGGTATGCGGCGCTACGAAACGAACGTTCCTGAATCAATACGCTAGGCCTGGTTCAGCGTCATTGAAGTTGTAAAGACATCACTTTGAAGCCGGTGGCACGTAGCTTTGTGATAAGAAAGATCTTGCTGAACGCATTCTAAACCAAGCCATTGTCCCATGAAAAGGGCCTCATTTACCGACGTACATTGAATTGAACTGACAAGCCTCAAAATTGAATTCCACCGTACTGAGCAAATACACGCTGATGAATCCCTCCCAGTCCTCCTGCGACCCTAATCCCTCCCAGGCCAGTGACCGTTCCCATTCCTATGGTGTCCTATGGGGCAAACAGACCCGTCCATCCCCGCCCCTCCCCGTCCCCAGTTGGGCGGCCATGGGGCGGCGGACCGCCCCTGTGTTACCAGCTGCCGCGGATTACAAAGGCCCGTGCGGCGGCCAGGTGTTCCCCAATCGGAGGGGAGGGGAGCGGGAGGGGTACAGCGGGCGGCCGATCGGAGCTGGCCGCAGCTGATCGCAGGCGGGGCGCTACTCGGGGAAACTTCCGCTGGCCACGCCGGAAAGGGAGCAATTCGGGGAGGGAGGGGGGAATGGGGGGCTAGGTTGTCGGAAGCAGGGTCTGTTGGGGAGATTGCCGATAAAAGATGGGTTCTTGTTCCAATTATAATGGTGTTGATGTAACTATACGGCAGCTGGCTGTAGTGAACCACTCAAGGGCGTGTAGTAAGAAGGAAGAATTTGCCCCATTACCCAAGGAGACTCATTTATCAGAAACGGACCCAGGCCAGGCGCGGATCAAAGGCGTAAAAACAATTGTGGTATTTCCGACAAAAGTCCGAGTTGGTCTAGTCTTCTATTTCCATTCCAACGCCACCAACACCACACACGGACCCGTCCTCTCGCCTGCGCCCTCTCTGCCCGACAGCCGCCTCTCACCCCGTCCACACATGGCCAGCAGGCGGCTTCCGCCCATGAACAACGTCGCCCTTCTTCCGTCCCTCCACGTGTCTCTGTCGCTAACGAAACAGTACTAATTCAGGCCCACTCGCCGACGCACAACTAAGCTAGAATGACACATTCGAAACACATTCCCCCCTGTTCCTAAAGGAACACATTCACTCAACCGTCTCGCTCGGGATGGGGTCACCGTACAGCTGTGTCGCCCGTCTCCAGCGCCCACCCCTTCTCAGTGTCTCACTATCGTTACACGGTCCACCCCCACCTTCCGCCGGTCCCTCAGCCTCATCCCTGCGGTCACTTGGCCTTTCATTTTCCAAAGCCGAACCTTGGCCTTCGGTGTCCGTTTCCAGTTTCACGTCACCTCCCGTCTCAGTCTGCGGGTCCCCGGCAGGGTCGTTAGTCGGCGCGACCGTCGGGGCCGTCGCCGGGGCCTCAATGGCCAGCCGCCCGGGCGCCCGGACGGTCGAAACCGGACAAGGGACGTCATTGTCCATCTGCCCGTGCTCGTCCTCTGTCGCAATCACTGTCGCGTCATCGACCAGACGATGCCGCACGTTTCGGACGTGCCACGGCACACCGTCCACCTCTATCGTCTGCGGTGAGACGATTTTAGTGACCGTGCCTTCCCTGGACACCGCGGTGCACCGATCACCCCGTTTCCGAATCCACACCGCGTCTCCGAGCTGAAATACGCCAGGCTGGCGGGCAGTAGGAACAGATGTGCCTCCATGTGACCGTACACACAAGTCCCTACCAGCCTGACGGTACACGCCGTGTACGGGGGCCGACGCGATATCACAGCCGTCCTTGGGCGTGACATTATAACGATGCACAGCCTCCGGCACGGTGCAGCCCTGACGGGTGGCCATCACTTTGATGGTGCGGTGATGGCGCTCGATGATACCATTCCCGCCAGGCTCATATGCTGCGCGGTACCTCAAGTTCACGTCCCATCGCGCCGCGAACGCCTTCAACTCTCGTCCTTTGAACTCCGTCGCGTTATCCATCAAAAGCTCGGCCGGCGCCCCTCGCTCTAAAAAGATGCTTTCTAGCTGCCCGACGATCTCGCTGCCGTCAGAGCGGCGAATTTCGCGCCACATTGCGTACCGAGACGGTCCGCAGTCGATCACGGTCAGGTAGGTCTTGCCACGAAAATGTGTGACGTCCATCGCCAGCCGCTCCCAGGTACGGTCGACCTCCAGGGTGCCGTGCTTCCACCGCGATGGGGCAGGATCGATGGACGCACACACCTGGCACGATTTGACGACCGCCCGGACCGCCGACTTCGTCACGGCCCCGCTGCCCAGCTCTCGGTGCGCGTACCACCAAGTACGGCGCACCCCCTGGTGGCCCACGCTCTCATGCACCGCCTGTATGTCCTCTGCACGCGCTGTCCTCACGGCGGCCACCACGCCCACGGCCTCTGGCGGTTTGACCTTCAGCCACTCCCCTGGCACTCTTGTCAGTTCATCGGCTCGGTTATTCGCTGACGGCACAAGTTCTACCGACACGGCAAGACCGTACTCCGTCACCAGCTGCATGAACACTGCCACCCGCCGCCGTATCAGCATTTCAGACTGCGCCTTGGTGCGTAGCCTGGCTCGGCCTGTCAGCGCGTCGGTAAGCCAGCGCTGAACGGTCACGGAGTCCGTGCGCAGGTTCAGCCGTCTGAAACCCCACGCCACGGCCATGTTGACACCGTTCAACGCAGCATCTAGCTCAGACAAGTTGATGTGCATGTCGGTGTCCACCTCGGTGCGCAGCCACGCGGCGTCTTCGATCACCTCGCCCGTGTCAGGGTCACTTAGGACCACGCCGCGGGCGATAGCACTGGCGTCAGTCCACACGGTGACAGATTCGCCGGAGACGCACCACTGTCCCCGTGCTGGGTCGCGCTCCGTCACCCGCCGGGCCACGTCAGTGACCTGTTTGAGCAAGTCATTGTCACCGATCGGCGAGTCCCAGTCGTCACTCGCTTTGTTCGCCGTCCTTTTTAGCCAGGCAGCGGCTGGTCGCAGCCACCCGGCAACAGGCATGTGTGACGTCAGCTGACCTGCCCAAGCGAAGACCGCGCGCCTGATCAACACCTCAGGTGGCTTTGACGGTGTCACGTCGTCCCGCGTCCATCGCAGTGCGCCGTCGAAGCCCTGTTTCACGCGCAGTCCCAGCATTCTCGCTCCCGCTTCATTTGTCACGCGCTCCGGCGGCTTACACTCCAGTCCGTACCTGGCAAAATGCTGCGCTACCTGCTGGGACGAGACATACGTCTCGTTCACCAGCAGGTCATCAGCGTAGGGTAGCACAGCCTTTGCCATATCGGGGTCCTGATCTAATACCTCCCTGACCACTGCTCGCATGACGTCACTTGCAATGCACAGACCGAACCCGACGCGCGTCAAAGCATATCTCTGGCCACCAACAATCACTGTCTGGAATGGCCACAGCTCTGGAGCCACGTGTAGCTGCAGAAAGGCCTTCTTCAGATCAATCACAGCAACATTGGCTCCATGACGGCGCCACTTGCGGAGCTGGTCACGGCAAACATCGGCTTCAGCCGTATGGGGCACCAGATGCTTATTTAACTCTCTGTAGTCGAGCACCGGTCTGACCTTGTTCTTGGCCTCCTGAATCGCCACCATGAGCGGGATCAAACCGCGCACCGGTCCGTGCTCTCGTTCGTCGTATGGCTGCAGCCAACCTTCATCTATCCACAACTGCAATTCGTCATCGAACTGTCCCTGCGCCTCGGCCGGCACGCGATACTGCGGCACAGTATTCGCGAGCCTCACAGGCTCCTTGCCGTTGGCCCACTTCCACCACACTGTCCACTTCCCTGCACTGAACTTTGCCAGAAAGTCCGCCGTCTCGATCTGTCTGTCCCCCGGACCGCGCGCCTTAACCACAGCGGCAGATGAACCACTCGATTCAGGCCGAACACCTGCATATTCCGAGCGCTCCTCTCCCGTCACACTGCCGTCCCCGAGCCCCGGGCCGCGCGCCTGAACCACAGCGACAGACATATCACTCGACTCGGCCCTAACACCGGCACACCCCGATCGCTCTTCTCTCGTCACACCGCCGCCCCCGAGTCGCACCTCTCCTGCCCGAACAAACACACCGCCCAGCGCCTCCAATCCGGTCATTCCCAGCAACACATCGACACCCATCAGCCTTTCCGCTACCACCACAGCACGTACCGCAGCTCGGCGGCCTTGTGCTTCCAGACTCACATCTGCCCTCCCACAGCATCGCACCGCACTACCATTCACCGCCGTCATATTTATCTCACACTGATCCCAGTTGTTCAAACACCCAACAAACACCACAGTTTCCTCGCAGCCCGTGTCCACCAGCGCGTGACACGGCCGTCCGTTGAGTAGCATGATGATCACCGGCGCTCTGCTGCCGGCGCGGTGGGCGGCGGAGGAGACGCTTGCGCTGATGCAGCTCCCCCGCCGCAGCCGTTTGGACACATCCGGGCGACATGACCCAGCCGGCCACAGGTCCAGCAGCGGATCGGACCCGGCCGGCGAGCCGACCTTGAGATGTCACTGTGATGGGGCGACGGGCCGCCCGCCGCCGTCGCCGCTGCCGCCGCCGCCGCCGCCGGCCCCGCCGCAGTGACCGTCGCCCTGGAGAGCACTGCTCTCGCCCGGTCCAGGACATACTCCAGCGTGAAGCTCTCCCCGAGCCCGTCACGGACCGAGGCCTGCACAGTCTCCGGCAGTCCGTTGACGAAGACGATCGCGATGGCCCTTTCGGGGAGACCACCCATCAGCTCAGCGAGCTGCTGCAGCGCCGCCAGATAGACGTCTGCTGTTTCTCCGGGACGAAGGTGGCGTCTGGTCATCTCGGCCTGTGCTGTGAATGGGTCCATGGCGAAGGCCCTCAGTAGCTTGGCCTTCACACTGGACAGGTGATGGCGAGTCTCCGGAGGCATTCGCGACCACACCGCGAAAGCACCACCGCGCAGCCGAGTCGGCAGCACCGCCATCAACGATACCGCGCGTAGCTCGCACAGGAGAGCAGCCTGCTCCAGCCATTCCACGACGTTCCCAGTTCCGTCAAATTCCGGAATGGTTCTGGCGTCGAACGCCGGCGTCGCCTCCATCACTGCTCTTCCGGTGCCTCCGTCACCAGGCTCAGAGCTCTCACCTGGCATCTCCTCACCGCTTGAACCAGAAAAATGCCGAAATAGCTTGTGGTATTTCCGACAAAAGTCCGAGTTGGTCTAGTCTTCTATTTCCATTCCAACGCCACCAACACCACACACGGACCCGTCCTCTCGCCTGCGCCCTCTCTGCCTCACTGCCGCCTCTCACCCCGTCCACACATGGCCAGCAGGCGGCTTCCGCCCATGAACAACGTCGCCCTTCTTCCGTCCCTCCACGTGTCTCTGTCGCTAACGAAACAGTACTAATTCAGGCCCACTCGCCGACGCACAACTAAGCTAGAATGACACATTCGAAACACAACAATGTATGTACATATTTGGGCGGCGTAATGAACGAACAACAAAACACTCTGACCCCGGATTAATTAGCTCATGATGCCATTGTGACCCTGCCATAAGCGGTGACAAATACCTATTGCGGTTTGCTTCCCCGCTGAGTCACCTATTACGATGGAATCACGTCGGATGTCACGCTAATCACGTCCTCCCACCCATATATGGCGACTTTCCGTAAGTATTTCATGAACATCGTACAAATCCTTTAGAACTAGCATTGAGCAATCGAAACATCTTACGCATACACATCTCTAGCCATACAAAATGTCGCAAATAAATGAGAGACGCTTTTACTTCTCGTAGCTGATTGTGTGAGCTGACTGATTCCTGACTTACCTGTCATGTCGATCGGAGTCGCTCCCCGGACCAGCAGTGGCTCTCCTCTCCCCACGGCAAACGGCTCGCGAACAACCATGGCGGCCAACTTCTCAGCCAGAAGACGCCGAGAGCGAGCGATTAAAAATAGCCGCGCACCAGAGGGCAGGTAGGCCGCGCACGCGCCAGCCGCCGCTACCGACGGCCGTCGGAGACGACGGAACGCTCGGCGAACGGTGGGAGGTCGAGCCGCGTGGCTCGGCGGTTAGTGGGCTCTGAGAGGTGTCACAGAGACGAGCCACAGAAAAGGACACTAACACAAGTCGGCAGTGAAGTACGAAACCCGCTGTAAGCGCTCTACACCATGCACGCAAATGTGTAGTCCAATCTTCAAACCGTCCTCAGCCAAACCGTCTCACTGCAACGTCTCCCACAGCCGTCTGCGACCCCACGCGTCCCGCCGCGTGCGTCGGCTCTGGACCACTGTACGACAGTAGTGCTCTCTCCCCTACCACGCGGCAGATACCCCCCACCCGGCGACAGCTGGAACTCCCCTCCCCTCCCTCCCTCCCGACGCCCCGCCCCCCAATGCGGGCCGACCCGGGTGAAAAGCGGGCCGACGCGCCCCACAGACAAGGACGGTCCCCTGTGAGCGGGGAGGGGAGGGGTAGGCTCAGTAGCGGCAGGCTGGGAGACCCCAGACGGCAGCGCGAAATCCGAGCCCTGTTGACGAGACCGAGCGGAACGAGGGGGAGGGGAAGGGAGGGGTACGCGGGTTGGTGGCGATATAACACGGTCGCTTCAACACGTTCCCACGAGTCAATTCATACTAGTCAAGCAGAATCTCAGCATTCATGGCTGCGTACATTGAAGCATCGAATTCCTACAAAAGAATATTGCTTGCTAAATGAGTCGAACAAACATGTCATTTTCCGATTCCAGCAGACCGTCCCGGACCGTGCATCGTGATTGCGGTCTCAATCTCGTTAAAGATAGCTAAGAAACAGTCCGAAGGCTGGGTACTTTTCGAATGTATTCCATTCGATCAACCGGTGAAGAAGTAATGCAATACAGTGTTGCTTACGTGGATGATCGACAATTAAACGGAAACACGCTACGCACTAAACACTGGGTATTCTCAGACCAGCCTTAGTTGGACCTCATTCATAGGGATCGACCATGTGTTCCGTGATGTTAGCACAGATTAACAGATGGGCATATCCAAATGATATGATACACCACATACATACAATACAAAAACTCTCAATGCGTCATCACATTTCACAAGTGTTTCAGGAAACCATCGATTCCTGGAACCGGAGGATAGAATGCAGTCACAACGCTACAAGAGCGCCACCTACACAAGGTTTCGGTTCGACCCTCACGCAGATGACGCTCTATGTCCTACTCGTACCAGTTGGTGCTCCTGCCTTGAACGGCGTCGCTGAACTCACAATCGACAAAACAGACGAGCGGCTTTCCACTAGATCACAACCACCAGCTCTCAAACCACCTACCATATGACTTCTAAAACCGGCGCCATTGAAAGATCTTGCACAAAGTTCTCACAGACCTTCCCATTCAGCACAGTACATAACACGGCACAGCAGTGCACCCCAGTGACTCACGTCCTCATGAGGTGAAGAAGTCGGCTGCCCGGGGCCGGGTCGGCAGCTGCAGCAGGTTGTCTGTGATGCTCGCCTTCCCTGACAGGCCGGTCGGTGTGGAGGCGGGGGTGAGTCGCACGCCGGCCGGGGTCGGGGTGGCCGGGGTAGACCTCGCCGCCCGCCGCGCCGGGCTGGGCGTGTAGGACGCCCGCAGCGCCTTGTCCGTGGTCCGGCCGACTTTGGCCAGCCTGCGCGCCGCCGGCGACATGCCAGCCAGCCTGTCCGAGAGCGCCGGCGACACAGCCTGCGCCTGCCGCCGAGCCGTCTCCAGCGCGCGCGCCTTTTTGTCGCGATGGCGCGAGGAGGCACGCTCCGCCAGCTCGTGCGCCAGCTTTTCCCGTTTAGACGCCTCGAGGATTCGGAAGGAGGGCGTGGCGGGCGCGGAGGCCGCCGCCGGAGTGTCTCCACCGTCCAGTCGGAACGGCGTGCCGTCGATCTGACCCCAGGTCATCAGAGGCGACTGGTCCACACCGGGGGCGGGTGACGGGGTCCGCACGAGACCTCGCCGAGTCGGCTCCACGTGCTCACGACCGTCCACGTCGATTTTGCCGCCCTTCCGCCGAGACTGGGTCTGCGCCACACGATTGAGCACCTCGCGCTGCTGTCCTTCATTGAAAGGAGTCACCTGGAAGCGCGTGTTCTCTGTCAGAATCTCCTGCCCGTGTTTGGCCCGTTCGATCTTCTCCGCCGCGGTGAGCGCCAGGCCGCGCGGCACGTACATGAGGTCGTTCTCGGACGTGTATTTCCAGGTAGCGACCTGTCCGGGCCGCTGGCCGCCTCCGGCCTGCTCCTCCACCGAGGGCAGCTCCAGCTCCAGCAGCTTCTCCTGTCGGTCGTTGTGCGCCGCCTCGGCCTCGTAAAACCACGGGTGGCGCACCCGGTGCCGCCGCCGCGCCTCCGACATCATGTCGCTGAAACTCTCGTCATCCTCACTGGTGTGCGTGGCCAGGTACTGGTTCAGCGACAGCGGCTTGGCCGGGTCGTCCTCCAGGCCGGCCTCTGACGCCGCTGAGCTGCCCGGCGTGTCGCCCGGCCGCGGCGTGTCGAAGTGACTGGGCGTGCCGACTGGGTCCGTGGACCAAGAGGCGGCCGTGTCGGGCCGGCGCGGCACCTCGGAGCCGTACCGCTGGCGCAGCTCGTGCAGACGCACCGTGTCGCCGCTCTGCGCCGCCGACAGGTAGTCATTCTGCGCGCGCAAACGGCGCATGTCCGGGAAGAAGTCCCGCTCCACGATACCCTCCAGCTCACGGATAAAGTTATCCTCGTCCAGGACTGTCTTTCTGAAGCGTTTTCGTTTGGGCGCCGCTGCCAGAGGTCGTTTGAACGTGTCCAGAGCGGCTGCAGCCGGCGGAGCGGGTCGTTTCTGCGCTGCTGTGTCCGGTGACGGACTGGCAGCAGCGGAGGTGGGTTCGGCTGGCAGGGAGGTGTCTGAAGTGGGTTCGGCCGCCCGGACGTCCTCCTTTGGACTGCCCACCATGGTCTCAGCACCACCAGTTGGCAGGTCGGCAGACGGAGAGCCCTGCAGCTCCGGCGAGGAGGGTCTGACCCCGGCGGTGACAGGGTCAGTGTGAGGCACCTCTGCAGCTGGTGGAGGCTGATCTGGTGTGGTGGCCGCAGCATCCACCACAGGCTCCTCAGGGCTGCTCATCTTCAGCTTTGGGCTGCTTCAGTCCAGCACACTGAAAACAGACAAAAATGTTAGGGTTAGTCAAGTGGGAGGCATGCCTCAAACATTTTTTCATTCTCTGCAACAACTGCTAAGCTAGAAAAACAGCACATCTTATCTGATTAGATTAAAGGAAGCAAATGAAACAGGGCACAATCACAATTTTGCATTGTGAATACCAATCTTTTCATGTTGTAATGTTCTATTTCTTCTACCGGGAGTTCCTAAATAAACAGTCGTACCGTAAAATGGGGCGACTTTGGACAGTTTTGAGACTTATCAGTGAATATCTTGAAAACTACTGTAGATAGAAATCTGAAACATGGACTATTTTGTGGGCTGAGTCTGGCCTTATCCATCCATGGTGTCAACAAAAAATTAGGTATAGCCATTTCCCTATTAAAAAAAAAAAAAAAATGTCGGGTGTTCAAAGTCACCATGCCATGGGGTGACTTTGAACAGTCTGTGTTTTTCATCATTTATCTCATTAGGTGTGCAATTCCTCGTGCCGGTTGGGGTGGCTTTGAACACCCTGATGCTTTTTAAAAAAGAGGCCAAAAACAATTTATGCCTGCAAAAGTCCTCCTGGGGGTAGTAGTCAAAACAAGGCGAGCTCATCAAGCAAAAAACACAACTTCTTGTAGCAGCCTCTGCTGATGAATCAAACACCATATTCACAGAAATTAGCACACAGACAGTGAGTAAAAAGAAGCATCTTTCATGGCAAACACCTTACTTACTCACCTTAACACTTGCATAGGCACTGCAGTGGAGCAACACTCACAGGATATGAAATCACTCGATTCAACTCAACTCAAGTGTAATGCATGCACTCGACTAGGTCTGTGCATGAAATACACCTGAGAACACCTGAGTACAGAGTATCCTTGGACACAGTTAACACTTGACACCCGACTTAACACCTTAATACTAACACTTAACACTAGGTACACCTGCTAGCGTCAGAAAGTCAGTCATGAGTTTACCCCAGCATCAGTTTGTATGGTGAGAGCTCCTCACTCCTGAAGTGGAGCCTGCCCCTCCTGTCCATGTCAGGCTGGGTTAGCTTGCACACCAGCTGGTCGATCTCTGTTACACCCTGTTACAATGTAACAGGGTGTTACAATGTTACACCCTGTTACGATCACTGTTACAATGTATGCAGTGTATTTTGGTAGGGCTACTTTGAACAACAAGTCTTTTGAACAACAAGTCAGGCATGCATGTCACCGGGGCTACATTGAACACGTTCAAAGTCACCCCAGCGAAATTCCAAAAATGTCATGCTTTTACAAATCCCTTCACAGCATTTGCCATGCTCAAGCAAGCTAAAAAATTATGATGGGGCAATGTAGGCCAACCATCGAGGATGGCAAAAATATGTCATTCCATTCCATAACCATAATGACTAGTCCATGCCATATCGAAGTTTACGGGCATATCTCAAAAAGCTAAAAACATTGATTTAGTTTTTGATTTTTTACTCCTATGTACTAAGGTACATATCTTCCAATATGTCATGTACATTTTCAAAAATGTGCATTCTTATCTGTAAAAAAATATTGCTGCATATATAATTCACATTTTTAAGATATTTGTGATTCCCTCTAAGAAGTGAACGGCGTTCAAAGTCACCCGGAAGTTCAAAGCCACCCCAGTTTACGGTATTTAAAAGCTGTATATTATCAGCATGGAAGGCATGACAAAAACGAATCACTTTCTAACATACACAATAGTCGATGCCATTTGACGTGATACCATCTTCTTTTTGCTATCTTTTCATTTGCGGCCACAGAGGACGTGTTCCAGATGAGCCCCCTCTCGCTCCACACACAGCTCTGCGCGTCGCCGAGCGGACTCCACCGCAGCCCGGCAGATCTCCGGCCGCACTCGGCGCACCGCGGACGACACGGCCCTCTTGAGGTCATCTGTGGTTCTGGGGTTGCTTTTGTAGACCTGTGACTTCAGGTGACCCCAGAGAAAGAAGTCAAGTGGGGTCAGATCCGGAGAGTGCGGGGGCCAGGACCGCACCTCTCTGCGGGAGATAACCCGCGAACCGAATCGGTTCCGCAGCCATTCTCGAGTCGCAACGGCCGTGTGCGCCGAGGCTCCGTCTTGTTGGAACCATTGTTGGTCCAACAGCTGCCTGTCTCCACCCAGCCGCCTGTTCAGCGCAGTCCAGAACTTGGCTAGGACTTGCCGATAGCGCTGAGCGTTGACGGTGACAGACTCCCCAGCGTCGTTCTCAAACCAGAAAGGCCCGATAATGCCACTGCTGCTCATTGCACACCAGGCTGTGCACTTCACACTGTGCAGAGGGGCTTCCGCGACCAAATCGGGTGGCTCCGTCGACCAGAATCGAAAATTCTGGGAGTTCACGCGGCCATCCATATGAAAATGGGCCTCGTCGCTGAACCAGATTCGGTGAATGAACTCATTGTCCTGCTCGCAATTTCTCAAAAACTAGCCGCTGTAAAGAAGCCGTGACTGTTTGTCGACTTTCGACAGTGCTTGGTGAACGGAGACCTTATACGGGAACAGCTGAACGTCGTTTCTGGCCAAACGGTGAGCAGTGGTTTTGCTACAGCCCAGTTCCTGGCCCAGCCGTCTGAGTGACTTTTGTGGGCTCCTCTGGAGAGCTTCTCGTGCCTTTTGGGCGTTTAGAGGCGTCCTCTTGGTTCTTTTTCGGCCACATTTACCCTTTTTTACGTTCTCCACACTACCTCTTGCCAAAAACTTCTCAACTATACTTAAAATGACGGTTCTTGATGGCACTTGGGTCCTTTTTACGTGTCGGCGTAGCTTACGTTGTGTTGCAACGATTGACTTTGTCTCAAAATAGAAATGTACTATTTTTGTTTTTATGTCTGTACTATACGGCTGCATGATAGAAAGTGATTGATTTTGGTATGAAATAAAATGGCATTGCACGTGCTATCATCACGTGCAATTTGATTGTTGTGATTTTGTTAGTTGACGCCACTAGAGGCAAAAATAATTAGACTGTTTATTTAGGAACTCCCGGTATATCAGTGGATATAGAAGAAAAAACACTACAAAGCTGAGATAAATCAGTAAATCATAGAAATAAATTGTACATAATATCATGAATCACCTTCTCAATTAAAAAAAAATATTGATTGCTGACAATTTAGCTGTGCACAGGCTAAGGCGGGGAATTCTTGTGAGAATGAGGTACACCATCATGAGTCAGATTTAATTTCCATCTCCAGTCTCCAATATCACTTCACAAATACCATTTAAGCTCCTGCAAATGCTCACAGTACACTGCAGTGGCATCACACTGGTCCAGGTTGCTGGACATGCACAGGAAACATGCAGTTGCAACACAACACCTAGTACCTACTGTATTGCCTGCCTTGAACAGGTCAGAGCATTGTTCAAGCAATAGTTTGAGCAGGAGTGCCAAAATCCAGACAATCAAGCTCTTACGGCCCACTTTTTACTTTTCTGCTGTTTCAGAACCACTTTCTACTGTTGCGCTGGTTGCTGATATTAATAACATTCCTAAGCAGTCTAAACCTGTCCAATACACTTAATTGCTTTCTCTCACCTACCAAATGCTTTCCTAACTGGCACTTTCTTGCCCCGTGTTTGATGTCTCCTGGACGACAAAGATTCTATGTCGTCCGCCCTATCACGTTCCATAACCGCATCCGAGCCCCCACTGACCTTGAATGGGATTGGCCAGACGGCATAGAATATTTGTCGTCCGAGAGACATCGAACGCGGGGTTGATAATGGTAAAAAAACATTTGATTGACCAGGGCCCTGTTCGCTCGATGTTTTTATATCAGCATGCTGTCGGTTTTCCCCATATAAGGAAGTTATTGCTGGCGCTTCTTGGCCTCTCATTAGTCTAATGAATAGACCACTTGAATTCGACCAATGATGAGCCAAGAAGTAGCACTCAGCATGCTCGCAGCCTGCTGAGCTGATAAATAAACGGGAGGCGAACAGAGCTCAGGAATCAGGATCCCAATCCTGCATGCAATGGACTCAATCCCAGCAAACAAATACACCATTTGATCAAAAGTGAAGTCCTACAAGGAATGATATTGGTTGAGACTAAAACATTCTTAATCCCAATATATAACCTCTAACTTACCCCAAACACCCAAACTAATCCGATTTTTTTTTTACAAAAAAATACGTTTTGCGTGTTGAAGATATTTGCGCATCATACGCCGCAACATTAAGGTTGCTTGAAAAGGTAAAATATTATTTGAAGAAGGGCTGAAAACAAATGACGTATTTATTGACGTATTGTTTTTGTACATTAATTTTTTGCACGAATATATATGATACAACCTAAAAATGCACCAAAATTTCTTCTCCTCACATTTATGGTGGAACGTTATTGCATATAAAAAGCATACCAAAATAAAAATTATAATTGCTCACACATGACCAAGGCGACCTTGAAATTCAATCAACTCACCTAGTCAACTCACCTAGTAGGTTTCCCGCCTCAGCCATATGAGTTGGACAGGTATTGGATGGAGGTGAAAGGGAAACCCATTTCGGATAGAGACACGCCGGCTCGATGCATAAATATATGTCATTTGTTTCAAGTTGTTTGTGAGCCGGAGGTGTGCGTCTGCAATACAGATGTGCTGTCGTATTCACAGTGTTCAAAAGTTGGACGAGACAAGTAGCGCCAAACGCGCAGCGCCAAAACGCGCAGCGCCAAAACGCGCAATCAAGACAAGCCAAAAAGCAACGACGAAAATGTGTGTAGCGTAATGGGACATAACGGTGGTTATTGTGGGAAAATTAGGAATGTGGAGGATTAGTGTCGGGAACCGTGGTGCATCTTACCTCCACTTCTCTTGGCGAAGTGGAGGCGCCTCCCACGGCAGACAAGGGCTAAGGTTGGCATATGCAAAGGAAGCAGAAGGTTGAGATATTTGACTAAGGAATGAACTCGAATAACCTGTCTTCTAACGCCGCAGCCAGCGATGTCTTGAACTGCTCAATGGTTTCGGAACAGACTGTAGAGGCGGGCAGGGAGTTCCAATCGCGGACAATTCTTGCACTGAAAAAGCGGGCTCTTGCGTCAATCTGCCACCTCCTGCACTGGACCTTGAACATGTGACCTCGCGTTCTAGAAGGGGGATCAATTATCCACAAGTCAGCAGGATTGATAGTACATTTGCCATGGAAAATCTTCCAGCATTTAATAAGGTCAGCCCTGAGCAGTCTCCCTTTAACAGAGTACAAGTTAAGCTCGCGCAATCGAGTTCCGTAGTTGGCATTCTCGAGTCCAAGCACCTGGCGGGTCCAAAGTCTTTGGACGCTCTCAAGTCTCTTCAAGTCCTGGTGGTACTCTGTGTTCCATACCGGTGACGCATACTCCAGTATTGGGCGAATGTGCGACTTAAAAACTTCTGTCATGAAGTCACCCGAACGACAAACCGTAGACTTTAGGAGGCTCTGGGCGAGGCCGCCGGCTTTCCTGGTTACATTACGAGCATGCTCATGGAACTTGAGACTGTCGTCCACGGTAACACCAAGATCAGTCTGCGAATGGAGCGTCACAATCTTTTTACCATCAAGTGTGTATGTAGGCGGGGACATATCGTGAAAACGGCGTTGGAACCTGAGACAAAAACATTTTTTGAGGTTCATAGTTAGACCCCATGACCTGGCTGTGTCGTGCAGTGTGTTGATATTTCGCTGAAGCGCGTTTTGGTCTGTTTGATACGAGCTACCTTTACCGAGTTGCATATAGATTTTCAGGTCGTCAGCGAATAGCTTACACTTACACGAGAGATGTGTGGCGATGTGATTGATGTAAATAAGAAATAAAATTGGCCCCAGGACTGATCCCTGGGGGACTCCACTTAGGACTTCCCTTGGTTGGCTGGAAACATCTTTTACTGATACAGTCATGGAGCGGCCTACGAGAAATTGGTGTATCCAGCCTAGTACTTGGCCTTCTACACCGATACACTTCAGTTTATCAAGCAAGATCGAATGACAGACCACATCAAAGGCCTTGGAAAAGTCAAATAAAATGAGGTCCACCGCTGAGCCTTCGTCTAACCAGGAAGATACATCGTTGTATGTCAGGAGGAGCTGGTCATCTGTCGATCTCCCGGGTCGAAAACCAAATTGCTCATTGGTTAGAATGTTGTTATCAGTGAGGAAAACGTAAAGGGCGCGGGAGATGAGTTTTTCTAAGCACTTACAAGGAACAGAGGTAAGGCTAATTGGTCTGTAATTCAGCGCATCATATCTCAAGCCCTTCTTAAAGATGGGGATGACTACGGATTTCTTCCATTGCGCTGGCAGAAGTCCCTCGTTCATGGACCGGCAGAAGATGACATGAAACGGGTAAGCGAGGAGAGATGCACACGACTTCAGTAGCATGGGGTGGATGTGATCTGGACCCATCGCAGAGTTACCATCCAGGTTGAGCAGTACCTGTTCCACATCTCGGGTGGTCAGGTCCAAGTGGCCAAGAGCTGCTCCGGATACCTGGTGTTCGGCAGGGTTGTTGGGAACCTCGCTGACATACACACCAGCAAATGAAGATGAAAAACACTCTGCCATTTCCGCTGGGTCATCTGTCAGGCCACCTGATGGAAGTCTCAGGGGACCCACTGACGAGCGAAACTTCTTCTTGTTGCGGATATACGCGTGGAAAAGCTTTGGATTTTCTTTCATCTTTGTAAGTAGCGACCTTTCGTACGCGACCTGTGAACGCAGTGCAAAGGTGCGGTACTCCTGATTAACTTCGAGAAAGTTGGTGAGCGATGTCCGGCAAATCGCAGACCTACGTCCGTGAGTGTGTCTATCTCGCTTGTACCTATCCCATGCCTGACTGCGTCTACGCTTAAGAGAGTTTGGGACACTTGTCTTCCAAGGCAGTCGGTTCTGCTCCCTACTCTTGTCAGCGGTGGGGACACACCGTTGGATGAGCGGGAGTATGATCTCTAAGAGTCTGTTGAAGGATTGCTCGGCATTGAGACATTCAAACTCTGACTCCCAGTCAACATCCCTGAGTTCAGAACAGATCGTATCGTAACTGCCCTTGTGCCAGACATAGTGAGGCTCGCCATGGGACTGATTCTGAACATCCAAGTCAAATACATATTCACAAAGAGTGCTGCAGTGATCACATCCTGGGGGAGGAGGGAGCACCACCACATTACCAACTCTGTCCGGTTCAGATGTTAGAATGAGATCTAAGATGTTGCCGGAGCGAGGAAACGTTGGCTCGGACACCCACTGGGCAAGACCGAGTGTGTCGAACATTGACAAAAAGACGGCATCAGTAGAAGAAACATTGGCTGTCACCTGACCCCCATCTGAGGACCAGTCAAGTGAGGGAAGATTAAAATCTCCCAATAAAATTGCTTCCTGATTAGCACAGTTATCTAGCAGAAACTCTGTCAAAGCTTCGTTCATCTCACTGGTGTTGGATGGGGGCCTATAT
Organism: Amphibalanus amphitrite; assembly: GCF_019059575.1. Lineage (NCBI taxonomy): Eukaryota > Metazoa > Arthropoda > Thecostraca > Balanomorpha > Balanidae > Amphibalanus > Amphibalanus amphitrite. Next base: position 128,146 of record NW_024882389.1, read on the forward strand.
ACCACATATATGAATACATTGCAAGCAGCCAAACGAAAAGAGATAACATTTGGGTGTAAGAGGTTGAGAGTGTCATATGTAATGCTTGTTGATATGTAGGCACAAACTCCATGTTTGCAAAGGCTACCGCTATCATTTCGAACAAGATTGTAACCAGGCATCTGCACTGTTGAGTCTGCGATGGAGGGTGTGAGATGAGTTTCTGTGATCAGAAGGATGTCTGGCTTGTGGGGAATCACAATAATATCTTTAATCAGTTCCACCTTCGGGCAAATACCATTCACATTACATTGACATAGATTCAAACGGTGAGTTCGTGAAGGTGCTGGCTGAGAATATTTGCATGTTAGTTTCCCTGGTCCTCTTGAGGACCACCATCGCCAGCTGTGATGTGTTGTTTAGGGTGTGTGTCAATCAGAGGGGTTGGGGCGTTTGGACCTCCAGAAGTCACAGACTCTGGGTTCCCGGCCGGCCTCTGGACTGGGACTGGCGGCTCGGATCCGGGTGGTGGCGATACTGGTGGCATTGCTCTATTGTCACTCTCGGTCCGTTCGCGGCTCGGGTCCGGTCCGGGTGGTGGCGGTACTGGTGGCATTGCTCTATTGTCACTGCGGTCATTGACCCTGCTGTGGAAGATCCTTGCCTTTTCCTGTCTCTGCTGGAAGGTCAGGTCCCGGCGGATATAGACACTTCCAAAACGATCAGAGCCTTTGAGCTTCTTGGAACTATCCAGCACCCGCTTCCTCAGCTCATCGTCGACCACTTTGCCTCGAAACAAGTCAGATGCGGAAGCAATGCGGACAACCTCTGTGAGGTAAACCTTTTCCCCAATTAGGAACTGTGTCACAAGAGAAAATCTGGCAATGGCCTGATCTGCTGAATTGGCCTCCAGCCCTCGAATCACCAAGGAGCATCGCCTTTTCTTCCTCTCATCCAACTCTCTCAGCTCCTCACGAACAAGTTGGCGGTAAGCTTCAGTAGTAACTGGTGCAGAGGCTGGGACAACAGACTGGGATGCTGGGCCTGATCTGGTGGCAGCCGCATATGATCTCACCGGGCCCTGAGTTGGCGCCCCGTTGTCTGGCATGTTTGTGTGTGTTGTGGTGTGGTCAGTGTAAGATTCCTTGGGCCCTTTTGCACTTAGGGCCTTGACCTCGCTAGTGAGATCCTGAACGAGTGAACATATTCCCTTGATCTGCTGAAAGAGTTGGGCAACCAACTCCTTCAAGTGATTATCAGAGCCACTTGGAGATCTTGCACCATCAGGTGCCTTCTGGACCCTACATTTTGTGCAAACAAATTTGATACCACCACCGTTGTAGCGGGCAATGGCATCAAGCATATCCTGGGTAAGGCCTGAGCACATTTCGGAATTATGCACCCATCCCTCGCACTCATCGCAACCAATGGACTCGTCTCCAACATCCCTCATGCAAGAGATACACTTTTGCACCCCTGGTGGTTCATTAGCGTCAGGCATGTCATGCGGGCCAGTCTGTGACCTAGTCCTCTTACCCCGCTGAGTACCGCGCCCTCGAGTGCCCTCGAGAATCCAAAGTGGTTTGCACAAATTGCGCAATCCTTGATTGTGATCAATCTCGCCGCAAATGATAGCATTGCGGGCATTGCGGACGTTTATATACTTAGCTTCAAATTCAAATTCAGATTGCAGATGCATTGCGGGCACTGTTGCGGGATTTGAATGGTTGTTGTTTATAATCGCCCTAACCCACAACAACAACACCTTGTTTATAATCATTTCATAGTATATGTCCGTGTCCCGTGACTCCGTCGGTACCTTTTGTCTTTATGCTTATGCATTCCTATCAGTGAATGCTGCCTTCCTAGTTCCTGTGCATTTTATGTAGGTACATTGTACGTCCTATCGGCTATCACTCATGTAGAAAAATAGAAGGCCCAAGGAGAAGGCCTGGAAAGAAGCTCAAGCTGGCCGCCGATGCTCCTCCTAGTTTCAAGGCATTGGTTAAATTAAGGCTGCAGAGTGAAGCTTATAAGCAAGCTGCACGACAACGTGCGGTGATGCACCATAACCGTGGCATGGAACGGACCCAAGTTGTAGTGCACTGGCCGTCCATATTTTTTTTTTGACTATTGACTACGTTGACGTGCGTCTTGCACTGACGTGGAATGATAACTCTTATTTAGCACGTGTGCAACTGTCACGTCTCACGTGTGTTACCTGTGGCGCGCACCCAGATCGAGCTGCTGCTCCTGTCATTTAAGTCACAATTTTAGTCAAAGCTCAAGAGCAGTTTTCGGGCGAGAAGGGTCAGAGTACTCTGACCCTTCTCGGAACACGTGTTCCTACAGGAGTTGGATAAGTCCTTCAAACGGATGTACAATTGCAAATTCCGACGGCCTCTCACAAAACAAAAAGCGCTCCAGATCGTGCCGCTCAGGAGAGAACTTATTGGAATCACCTCTCTCTCTGCTCGTGTTTCGTACTCGCTCGAAGCTTGTCGGAACTTCTGACTGCGAGGCATTGCCCCTTGTTACCCCTGGCCGCGAGGACGGCTGTCGTTTTGGCCGTTTGTAGTTTCTATGCAAAATATCTTTACCGGAGCAGTGCGGCGTGCGTATTTCATGGTCTCCGGTGGACAATCTGGTGTGCAATGTGCATTGAAAATGGTTCCGAGTGTTGAATTTATGAGCTGCAATGTGGGCCGTCACAAAGTGTAATTTGCGCATAACACAGGTGATTCCCAAATCCCATTGATTCATGTCGGTACCATTTTTATTTTTTACCATGCAGTCCGCGCAGCCGCTCGATCTACACATCACAATTTCAGTTCAACGTGATAATCCGGGTCCGCATCTTCCCTTGGTGACTTTGCAGCGCCTATCGTGTTATGCAATGAAGGTTGCCTCAGCCACGGCCTACGAAGTCCCCGGTGGGCAGCTGGCGCCGTCTTCTAATCCCTTTCCTCCCCCGGCAGATTCGTCAAGGACCGCGCGGCCGACTGCTTCCGATCTCGGCCGACAGATGCCACTGGTGTCGGGTCCGTCAGCGCGCGGCCCCTTCCCACCGCGGCTCGGCTCGGCGGCTGGCAGCGGCGGCGGCCGGCGGGCGCAGTGCGGCGGCGGCGCTCGGAGAGGTGCGTCGCACGCCGCTCTCAGCTCTATCGGTGTCGGCGTGGCGCGCAGAGCCGACATGGCCGACGAGCCGGGTCTGTGCAGAGAGGAGGCGCCCGCGGCCGGCAGCGGCGGCGAGCCGGCCGTGTGCGCGTGCGGCCGGCCCACCGAGCGCATCTCGGTCACCGTCAAGCCGACCACCGGCGGACAGTTTGCTGTGTCGGCCGCCAGCGACGACTCGGTCGACTATCTCAAGCTGCTCGTCTCACAGAAGCTGAAGGTGCCCAAGGAGCGCATCTGTCTGCTCTACAGAAACAGGTAGGTGGACGTCTGGGATTGTAGGACGCTGATAAAAGGGTCAGATCTCTGTGTGTCCCTGTGACCTATTTGGGTGTCCAATCATGCACCCATGGGCCATGGGTACATGATTGGAGCCATGAGTCATGGCTCTATTGCTTCAATGATCCTTTCTCATCCCTACTTGTCTATGCTTCTCATTGGGTTGTATCGTTTTGATAAAAATAAAAGATAAAATTCGTCTTGTAATACAAATTGTCTACAAAACTCACTCCTCTCCTCTAAGTTTACTCTCCCCCCCCCTGAACACGTCAGACTTATCCCCATCCCTCGTGCCCAGCCCTCCGTTCCACCGCCTCTGTCCGTCCGTCGGCCGGCCGCGTGTGTTCCCATTCCCGGGACGGGGACCGGCCGGCCGGGCGCCGCCGCGCCGCCGCGCGTTTGACCGGCTTTCCCAGCCGCGCGTCACACTAAACGGACGCCCAGCTGGCCCGTCCCGAGAGGTGTACAGAGCTGAACAGCACGCGCCTTTGTCTGTGGGGATGTTCGTGGGGACACGCATGTAGGGAGAGAACGAGATGAAAATATTTGTGTTATATAATTTATTACGTTTATTGCAACGGTGATCTATGGTCTTCATGGATAGCAGTGGAAGTCTAGTTTGTCATGGCTTGCAGTTGTCAGTTGAAGGTTACGTAGGCTCCCATTGCCTTGGTGGATACAATAAATCGGAATGTATGCAGACCGTGAGAGAAAGAACGTGTTGACTCAGGACTCACGAAGGTGGTAGATCGGATAATACAATTTTTGTACTGCTTGAAGAAAAAAAAGCGCTGAGGTATCAAATTCAATGCAAGTTGCTCAGCTTCATGGTCAATGAATCGTATTTGTTGGCTCGTTACTGTATTGGTATAAGCGTTAGGTCTATCCGCTATCCTAAAGCCAACTGTTGAATAATCCTTTCTCCCGTAGCCCTTCCTTTGCCATGCATTATTTCCTTGCGTTATCTATTTTTGACAGCCACGTAAGCCGCTCAGATGTTTCCTAAGTCTGTGATATTTTTCGGCTTACATAGGTAGGTACTTAGAAACACACAACTTTTATTTTACACACAAACGGACGGACACGCACGCATACCGACGCGCTCACACGCAAACAGGCCCAGCAGACGTCGCATCCACCCCTCTGCTCATTGGTGACGAGTAGCGCCTCAGCATCGACGCCGCGCCAGCGAGCAATGGCACTTCGCCCACCAATGCTCTTGATCGATAGTCTCTTGCCCGGCGGGTTGGTTGGTATCGAGCACGACCCCCGTCTACGGTGCTGCCACCTACCCTGCCCTGCAGTCGGCAGGTGCCGGCGGGTCTGCCTGCTCCCCTCCCCTCCGGCTCTGCCCGGCGCTGGGGAGCGGCAACAGGTGCCTGCCGGCGGCCACCTGAGCCCTCCCTCCGGCCGCCGCGCCGGGCCGGGCTCCCCTCCGACCGGCCCGTATCCACGTGGGGAGCGAGCCGCCGAGCCGGCCGGCCGGGCGCGTTATCGGAGCGGCCGCCTCACCGACAGGGGACCGGCCGGGCCGGCCTGGCGCTGCAGCCCGCTCACACAAACATACAAACAGCACGGCGGTCGGGCGGGCGCGGCGCGCGCAGGTGCCGCTGACGCCACAAAGAACAGTCCCGTCCCGTCCCAGCCCCGGCCCGGATCGGCTGGCAGCTCTACGAGGCCCAGCCACGCCACCCTGCAGTCCAAACTGATGGCACGGCGCGAGCAGGTGCGTCACCGCCACCGCTACTGCCTCCGGGCCTTTGTTAGGGGCCCTCCTCGTGCTGCGCTCGGAACCAGGCTGCCAAGTGCGTTCATGTGAACATTATGGGCATTTCCTTCTGTCGCTTATGTCGTCTGTATTACATCCAACTATGCTCAACGTTCACTGGACATTGTTCAGCATTCGACGGTGAAAGTTTCATACACTTTCATGGAAGAATGCATGAGAGAATCACAATCCCATCACGCGGTGGCAGCTCGCCGCTACCCTCCGCGCTGTGGAGCCGTGCCACTGCTCTGAATAATTCGGCCGAATGCCTGTCAGTGAGAGTGCCGGCTCGGGAGTCGTGCGCCTTTCTAGCGGCGGCCGGTCGCCGTAACGGTCACCGATTTGGCAACTCGGGGCAGAGATAACGGCGCCGCCGGCTCCCGTGTCGGTGACAGGCCGGTGTAAGCCCGCCGACCAGCGCAGTGTGTCGGAATGCGGCCCACCGCTCTCGCCGGCTGGTGGATTTGATATCCTGTAACCGTCACGTTCTAAGGCCCCCATAAACAAACACCGGCCTCGGGTCGTCTCCGCCGCAGCTGCGCCCGGATACGGGATCGGACTGGACCCGAGCCGGGCTCGTCAGACGGAGCAGAGCGTCGTGTCTCTATCCTCGCTATCGCACTCGTGGTGTTGTATAACGCGGGGCTGGACCTCGCTGTCCTGTAATAACACAACACCGAGCCGCGCCGAGACTGGTGGAGGCGAATTGGGGCGGCGTGGGGACGATAACGACGGCAGATGTGAGCCCACGCGCCGCGCGCCTGGGAAACTCCGAACCACCAGCGACTTCCTCTGGTGTGAGAGCGAGCCGCTGGGGCTCGGCGTGGACACTGGAGACCGGGGGAGGACGGGGCCTTATCTCTCCCCTCCCCCCGGTCCTCAGCGGGAGGCTCCCCTGCCGTCCGCCGCCCCTCAGGCAAAGATCCGTCTTCAAAGGTGGATCTTTGCCGCTCAGCCGGCGAGTAGTGATGCAAACTTCAGATACGAGAAGTATTATTTGTTTACGGGATGATATTTTTTACATCTGCCACGCCAGCTACCTAGCCAGCTCTGCTGTGTCTAATAACTGTTCTCAAATCTCCCTCACAATTTGAGAACGCCTCTGATTTTCGTCGACCGGTCCGCTGGCGGTGGTCGGCCGTCCCGAAGCCCCGCAGCGGCGGCCGTTCGACACAGCGGCTGTGCCGAACACCTTCGGCAGGTCGATGGGTGCCCGAGATCGATTGGCCCGACCGACGCGTGTCAGCGCTGTGATGGGCGCAGGTGTTCGCCGGCGCCGCGACTCGTGCCCCCCCCGACCCCGCCGCGACCTGGGGGACGCCCGGGCACGACCCGTGTCCGGTGACCGCCAGTCACGCGTCGCGTCCGTCGGGTGGAGATGGGGAGGAGGTGGTCAGGAAGTCACGATGTGGCTTTCACAGGCTCCGAGCAGGATTTGTGCTTAGGGCAACACTTTGCATGTGAACAGCCTTTCCAGACTCCCCGCAAGACTAACCGAATTATCACCGAGGGATAGACTCTCGCTCTGCTTTGCTCCGCTCCTGTTTACCTCCATTTCGTCCGCTCCGTGTTTGTGGCCGGTTTTCCTCGGCCCTGCTATCTGCCCCTCCGGTGCGGCCTGTTTGCACTCGGCCGCGCGGCGTGCCCACTTTCCCCCGGACGCTGTTGTTTCGCTCTCCACGGCCGGCCGGCGGCGGAGGCGGCCGGTGAGCCAGCCTGTCACCCGGCCCGTGAAACGGGCACAAACACCGCTCTCCGTGCGGCCGACGGACACGCCGTCACATGGCCGCGGTTACACCGCACGGCCGCAGGCTGATCGAAATACTCGCACAGGTGCCGTCAGCTTTCAGTGATTGTCACCCTTCCCTGTCTATAGCGTTATGCTTTAGCCAATGGCCTGCCTGGCTGGGAATTTGATCGGATAGCCAGTAAATCTGTTGTCTTATCTTTATCCTTGTCTCGAGGCCACAGCCTGGTTGCCATGCTCACCTGCCTTGGTTGGCATGGACCATGGCATGGACCAGTGGACGGTCGGTCTGTAAATCAGCTGTTCCCCCGGTCTCAGCCGTCTGCTCGGTGCTCACCTGCTAGTGGTGTCAATCGGTTACCAATATTTCGGTATACCGATACCGAACCAATACCGATTCGGTATTCGGTATTATATACTAAAAGCATTTGGTATTTTGTCGGTATCATGAAAATCAACTACTGTCATAAAATATTTGAAAAGCATTTTTTATATACCTTCTGAACTCAAATTTGATTTTGCTAAATGACACTCGATGAAGAAAAATGGCAATCATGACCCATTTCTCCCAAATGCATGATGTCCTAACAAATGGGCAAACACATCAACTGTAATATCAAATACATCAGTCTACCAATGTTAAATGGCAACTTATCAGTGTTAGCAAATTCCAATACCATGAGGATAATTATCCTACAAAGAAAGCCATTGTGCAAGACATTAACATGAATTAATGTTTAACTCACTGTATGCTGGAAAACATACTTTAACCACCTTTCTCAAAATTTCCAAAGCATTTATTAGCAACAAATTTGAATTTGTTTTGAGGAGTCTGTGATTGATCCTTGACCTTGTCTTCCTCTCCATTTTACTGCAATGCAATTACATTATCCAAAACCCTGTTAAATACAGCACTAGCTTCACCATTATCATCTAATATTTAAGGCAGCATTTGTCACTTCATCATCACCCGCATCACCCCACAAATCTTCAACTTTGACTTCGCTCAACTTCAAAAAGCCTTGTAGTGAGCGATGCTGTCATGATCCTGTGGATAATTTATTTTCTTCAATTAGTGTTCTCTTTCCTGCTCTCTCAACAGGTACAGATCGCTAGCAATTTAATCATAAGCTTCATAAAATATAATTGGCTTTTGGCTTGACTCGCACACAGCAGTTTCAAAACTGAACACATCTAAAAACATTTCAATGCCGCAGCTGCGCCAGGTTGAGGAACCGATATAGCTCGTTTTTCTGGTACTTCATTTTTCAGCGAAAGCGGCCTACAACTTTCTTGAATTAATTTTAAGATGTCAAAATTTATACAAGGAATTTTGATTCAAGTGGACTATAAGCAAAAAAGAAAAGAAAAACTTTATTTTATACAGTTTAATCATTAATGCAAATGGCCGCCGCCTGTAAGGCCGCCATTATGGAAGAGACTAGGGTTACCCGCGTGCTCCGCAACGCGAGGAAGGGCTGTTTTTGACCCGTGGGTATTGGATTGGTCTGTGTCGATTTGGTTGCTATCCATTTCGTTCGATTGCTTTTTAACGGCCAAGCATTTTGTAATAAAACAAAAAAGATGCATCGCATCGAGGTGCCCGTGTCGTATTATCATGCGTTCTACTTAAGAATGATTCGAACACTGGCATGAAGTCTTTTGAGGGCCATCGATGAATTTCGCTAAAAATGACAATGTAATGGTTTGGAACATTTACATTTTTAAGAATACTGTTGCTCATCATGCAAAAATGAAGAGTGAATATTGGACAGAATTGAATGCTCTATCCAATGGTACCATATTCAATTGCCAAAGGTATCAGGTTATGCAGCAAAACCCGTGTAATTAATAAAGTGGCACATCATTGACAAACACCATTTTCTCCAGTGATTTGCACCACCTTGATTTGGATCAATCAGCTTTTCACAATTTTTATATGAGAGGCGGTACATTTCTCTTGCAAATAGGCGTTGTTTCCACTCGCTCCATTTAACGGTCACCTAAAAATAAAATTAATTCCAAAATCCGTCAAAAACCGCAATTTTTCCAATAAAAGTCTCCTCACGGGTGCACGTGGCGCGTGCCATCCCCTGCACCGCACACCATTCAATAGCCCGTTCGATTCTCTACACGATGCTGTTTTCCCCGTACCGATCGGGCCCACACTTACCGAGATATTGCACGGGGATCGGACCCGTGTCGGGCAAATTTAGCCATTTTCGCCCGATTTTGCAAGCCGATTTATACATGCAAAGTCTATGACGCGAATTTGCACTTTTTGAGCACACGCCACGCGCTCCCTACCAATCTGATCGAGCCCAGACCCCTCAAAGGCACGTCGCACATCCTTGATCTATAAGTTGTGCAAATTTCAGGGCGCTAGGTGCAACGGTCTGGCCTGTAGTCCACGCAAAGCACCACCAAGTCGGGACCTCGGTAACGGACAGACGCACCCTCCTCAAATAGTAATATAGATGACACGTGACGTGTGTCAATTCCTCCGTAAAATTATGGACATATTACTAAGATTTCATCGCGATATCATTACAGTGGTGTCTGCTATCTATCAGTGTGCCTCGTAAGTAATTATTTATCAAGTTTTGTTGTGTTACACATTTGTGGATGAAGAAAAATTGGCTGCGTCAGTATCGTCACCAATCACCATGCTACTTGGGCTGAACTGTAGGTATCATGGGCTTTGTTTACATTAATGGTGTAGCACAAGGTGTAGCCCATCATTGTCAATTGGGTCACCACTTTTGGATCATGATAACACACTTAACCCTGTCTTGACCGGACTCGAAATGAATGACTTGAATTGAAAGAAGGTTTGATGGTTCAGGCATGGACAAGATTCAGGGTTCAAGTTATTTTCCTAACACCTCATGCAGTTGACTTGAATCCACATTCCAGTAAAATAACTGACCTGAATATTTGTTAATAGTTACAAAATAAGTTATAAATGTATTTTTTGCAATGCAAATAATCAAGAGATTGCCTGATTTGTTTTTGTAACCTTATTTCAAAGTATTAGGTACCTTTCAAGGCTTATCATACCTATGTCTTGAGAAAGTTTGAAGCATTTGTTTGATAATACCCTGATTTCGGTATCTAGTCGGTATTTCCCCCTATTTCTGAAAATCGGTTCGGTTTTGGTATACTCTCAGTGGTTTTGGTCGGTATCGGTTTGGTATTGGTTTCCAAAATTTCTGAAATTGACATCACTATCACCTGCCGCCCAATCTCGGCTCCGCCTCGTGCCCCTGTGCCGGTCCCCGGCCGGCCGCCGTCAGCGCCGCCCAGGGACACCGGAAGTCGGGACGGTGGCATTCCATTACAGTCCATCAGCGGGAGCCGGGCCGCCCGCCGCCACCGGCCGGCGCGAGGTAATCGGCGCCTCTGCCCGCCCGCCGCCCGCCGCCCGCCCGTCCGCCCGTCCGCGGCCGCCATACCGGCCTGCAAGCGCAGCCAACATGCGATGTGTCACTCCGGCCGGACTGCCGGAAAACAACCAGAGTGCCCGGTCGGCGCTGCGATGGTCGGGGGAAGACTACGGGGTCTGTTCCGTGTGCGCAGCAGCCGAGAGACCTGGCGGGGCAGGGTTTGTTGGGGACTTCACAGAGGATCCACGGGTGAAGTCACAGTATGAGTGTATCAGTGTGTGTGTGAGGGATATTTATTGGTGAGATGACACCAGCTGCAAGGTTACTGATGGATGTTATCGTCGCTGTGTCGTGCTGCTGATGTTTTATAGCTGTCCTTTTATGTCGTAAACGACGGGCTCGACTCTCCACAAATGGAGTCGAGCCTGACGTGCCGACGGTCTTTGATCTCCCTTAGGATGGACGACCCGACCTCGGGAGGTTCCCGTCCACGTCTGGTCTCCTTCGGTGGACCACCTCTGACGAAACATCCCTGCGGGGTGGACAGGGTCATAACTTGTCATTGCTCCGCCACTGCAAGGGATGTCAGAATTCATCTGACGCTAATGCTGCGTTAACGGTCAATGCAGGGTTAGAAGCGTGGTCGAGTCTACTGCTGGACATTCCAAAGCCGCGCGCCTGGTCACTGGTTACCCGACTCGGCCCGGCCCGTCCTGTCCGTGCATTAGTGCAGCTAGCTGGGCGCAGTTTACGAGACTGAACCGGACCGGACGAACGGCCGGCCGGACGGGCCAGCGGGCGTCACCGATAAACCGACCGCAGCGCGCGGCCGGCGGTGGCGGCGCTAACGGGTCGGCCGGGCCGCCAACGCGGCTCGCCGGTCACCAACGGGACCGGGGAGCGGGTCACACGCGCGCTGCCAGCGGGCCAAGGTTGCGCCGCCCGCCCGCCGCCCGCCGGGTGACAGAGTAGTCGCACCGGCGCGGCACCCGCGGCTCTCTGGTCAGCTGGGGAGCGGGAGAGCCGTGCCAACAACTCACGTGATGATCTTTGGCAGCGGACGGAGCCAGACAGAAATTGGTGACACGTTGCTGACAGAAACGCCGTCGTTATCGGTGTTCGTGGTGAGGGATATACCTACTAAAAATATGCCGGATCCTTGTGAGGACATGCTGGATTTCGTAGGCACGTGTGCATTGCAAGAATGGTTGTATTCGACATGACGTGCAGCCATCTGGAGCCGCAGCTGATTCTCGGGCAGCTGCGACTGGTAACCGGGCCCTGTCGTCATCCCTTTGTCGGTGATTGACTCTGATTGGCTCCGCCTGGCGTCCTCGGGGAGGGCCAGACAGGAAAAGAGCAAGGAATGCGAGCCGCGCCAGCCGTGGCAGCTGTCTCGGTGCCTCTCCCGCTCACTGAGCCGGGGTATGGCTCCGTCAGCGCAGATGACTCTCGGGCAGTTATCACAGACCGGACCGTGGCCTGTCACATGCCAGCGATGCCCCAAATTTTCTTGTATAACTTACGACACCGGATGGCTGTGAGTGTATTGTCTCGGTTGCTCCCTCGAATCCCCGGTCGTCCGACGCGATGGGGGAGGCGGGTTCGAGCCGAGGCGTGACGGCGGGTCGGGTTCAGTAGCCGTGACAGGTCACCAGCGGACAGCGCGGTATGATACGCGACACGGCGCTCACCTGCTCCGCGGCTCAGCAGCGGCGGCGGCAGGCGGGTTTCCGGCCTTTGTTTAGCGCCCGGCGGCCGGCGGCTGCTCCCCAGACAAGGCTGTCTAATCCACAGGCAGCCGGCCTCTGCTGGCCTTGGCGGCTGCTCACGTGGCCCTTCTGAGCCCCGCCGGCAGGGGACCTCGCTCCGCCACTGCCTCCGTCCCCCTCTCTCTGATCCGCTGGAGCCGCCTCTGCCCATCCTGCTGGCTTAGCGAATAGCCTCACATAAGCCGCTGTGACATAAGCCGGTCGACTCGCTCGTCCCGATGGGTGGCCGCTGTTTCAGCATTCCAACTTGGGGACATCAGCAATTTAACATTCACTGCTTGTCTCACTGTTCAGTGTAGCTCATATACCTCCTTCTTACCTAGCTCCTGCTCGTAGAGCTCCTCCTTGGCAGGTCAGCTTGTCCGCCATTGTGAATCGCCCGTCTCCCAAGGCGGACAGCCCGTATCGTCACGGTTTCTCGGAGAATCTGCACGGCAGCTGGCGGCCGTCCCGACTGATTGAAGGGCAGTCTGAGGAAGCACGGGTGCGCCCGGGGCGGCCGGCTGGCCGTCGGGGCGGCCCTGGACCGGCAGGTGCGCCCCACCTCTGTCCACAGCTCCGGGGGCGTACCGGCTCATGCCGCGCTCCTGGGAGTCGCCGTGACGGGCCCGGCCGGTCGGCCTGCAGCTGACTGCAGTGGAGGGCAGCTGCTGCAGAGGCCGAGTGACCTTCGAGACGCGCCGGCCTATGGCGCTCACGGCCTGCGCCTCCTCCCATATAATCCGCGCCAACACGGCACCGATCGTGCCGGCAGCCACGGCGGGGCGCCTGGGACGGCTGGCCGCCTCGGCTGACTGCCATGGTCACCTCAGATGCAGTCGCTAGAATGGCCACGGTATTCGCAAGTAGAGAAGACATATTTGTATCGTACGTTGTGAGGACGGCATATGGATTTTTCCATAGCCCTCGCAAAAGGTGTCTTTATCCCCTGTCTTTATCCCTATTTACATTAAAATGGTTGTAACAAGCGGCAATTTATGATCGTTTGCCAGCAGGACAGCCAGCAGGCTCACCACGGGTCATGATGAGCATGAAATGAGCATTGAGCCGGTTTACCATGGCTGTCCTATGCTTTACACCACGGTCGTTGGCAGTCACCCGGTACATGTGTCGGCTGTTTGCAGACTGCCGTGTTTATCGGGTCCGGTCCGGACCGGCCGACTGCTGAGTGATGGATCGCCGGCTCCCATTTCCCCTGCAGAGTGCAGAGTGCATGTGTCGGCCGGCAGAGACACAGCCATGACTTTGTCTGTCTGATTCTCACACGACCCCACTGCAGGCTAAACTTACCCGCCCGCCCGACCCTGATCCTTGACTTGTGTCAGTTTCTCTTTGAGACATGTCTATTGTCTATGTTTATGTTTTTTTATTTGTATGCTTGTATTGTTTGTACCTTGATATGTTTGAGTCGTTCTACCGTTGATCTATCTATGCCTTTTGTGACCCTTATTGTAGGCACCCATCGCCCCCCCCCCCCCAACATCACTCCCTAACTGACCGTCCCCTTTCTCTGCGTCTCAGGCCGCTACGTGATGGCACCCTGGAGGCTAACCAGGTGGTGCACGGCTGTCAGCTCATCCTGCTGCCTTCCGTCGAGAGCGGACTGATGGTGAGTGATGCTACGCTCCTACTCTCTCTCTCTCTCTCTCTCTCTCTCTCTCTCTCTCTCTCTCTCTCTCTCTCTCTCTCTCTCTCTCTCTCTCTCTCTCTCTCTCTCTCTTTCTCTCTCTCTTCTCACCTCTGATTCGTACTCTCCCTAACGTGCACACACACACACACACGCTTTGTTTCTCGCCTCTCCCCTGGGCTGTTCGTCCCCTCTCGTGCATGTCTGTGTGTTGTGTCCCGTGTCCGCTTCTCCCTCTCGTTTCGTTATCTCAGCTGCCTGCCCTTCGGAATGTGTCCCGAAACCTGGTGGGTGCTCCCCTGTCTTTGGTTATCTCTGTAGGCTGCTTTCAGTCTGTGAAATAATGCCCTTGCTTGTGTCGCTCGGGCTGATTGCAGCTATTGTTATTGTGTCTCGCGTCTACGCCCATTGCCAGTTTCCAGGTATCTACTAAGTGACTCAGATAGCTCAGCTCCGTCGGAGTATAACCCACACTTCGACTGGGGTTCGTCAGTGTCGGCTCGTGTTAGCCATCCCTCTCCCGAGCAGATGGTTCTTTGTTGAACCACCGGCCTCTCAGGAATGCTTCGGTCGGGAATCGGGAGGGTCTGCTGGCAGCCCAGACCGTCCCATTCCCCGTGTTAGCCCTGATCCCAGATGGTTTCTGGCATCATTAGGGAGATATGTAAGCGTGTCAGTGGCTTTCTAAATTTGTTTGGTAGCATTTCTCTACTACTGTCGTCCCGACCAGGAGTGTGTTCGCATCCACCTGCTTTCACCCAATCTGCTTATTGCTGCGCGGCGCCCAGCGATCTCCCAGCTCGTTGTTTTTCGCATTGGCTCTGAGCTGATACCATAACTGGTCGGGGGATGATCGTGCAGTGTGACGCGGCCTTAGGTAATGCCCGCTGCGCTGTTCGGTGGAGCTCGCTGCTCGTCTCACACCGGGACATTACCTGTCCGCCGGTATCCACCGCTATTATCCTCCTTCCATACTATGTCCGGCTAGACCAGGCATAGGCAGTACAGCTAGACCGTGGACAAGCCTGAGCCTGTGAGACTGAATCGAGCATCTTGTGTCTGTCAGACGGTTGTCTCAAGGGTTTGTGTCGTACTGACTTAAAAGTCACCGTCCAGCACAAGAAGAAGATCTATTCTGCTCTCCTCTACACCTTCCAGCCAACTAAACTCACAATCCCCCTCCTGGCACATCCACAGCTCGCAGACACACATCTCACATCATCACCAACCAATCGCGCTGTCATACGTCATATATCTCACATCATAACCAGCCAATCATGCTCCCATACGTCATGCCCGGCCCAGCTACTTGCAGGGTGTAACTCGGCCCTGCCGGCATCAGATGCCGGCGGCTATGACCAACGCTGGGTCACCGGTTCACAGCTCGACGCTGAAGCTGACTCACACTTATACGGCTCACATTCATCCTTGCGTCACGCTACATCACCCCCTGGTTCTGAAGAACCACATTACTCTACATGTTACATGTCATTCAATCAACGCATCAACTACATCCTCTGGCACACCATCGCCATATCTTTCCGGCTCTCTTCGAACACGCGTACCACGCCGCAGCGTCGCAGGCACGAACGTTTCACTCTCGTCTGCGGACACATCGGACCCGGTCGGTGGATCGGGGTCCGGGGACTGAGCGACGCTGGGCGGCCGCGTGTCCGACTCCGTCACATCACTCGGAGCTGGCGACACACACACGCCATCACACTCGCTGTCATCAGACCACTCCACCGTTGGCGCTCGCAGAGCCCCTGGCCTCGGACATTCAGGGACGGTCAACCGATGTCGGAGGTTTCGCACATGTCGTGGGACATTATCGACTTCGATTGTCTGGGCCGAAACGACGCCTGTCACAATACCCTCGTCTGACTTTACAAAACATCGGTCGCCCCGCCGCCGAACCCACACCTTGTCCCCTACCTGGTATACACCGGGTTTCTTCAGCGGCAGGGCGTCACCAGGCTCGTCTGAGGTTCTGCGGGGCGTCACGTCAACGTCTCGGCCAGGGTGTCGAAGCACCCCGTTGATTGGAGCTGTGGCCGGGTCACTGCCATCCTTCGGTGTCACGTTGTATCGATGGACTGCTTCAGCAACGGAGCAGGACTGCCGGGCCACCATCACTTTGATGGTACGATGATGGCGCTCGACGATGCCGTTCCCGCCGGGCTCGTAGGCAGCGCGGAACCGGATGGATACGTCCCAGCGAGCCGCGAACGCTAACATGACCCGGCCACGGAACTCTGTCGCATTGTCCGTGAGTATTTCCGCCGGGGCTCCACGCTCTAGAAACACGTTCTCCAGCTCACTCACAATCTCCAGAGCTCCTGCCCGGCGAAGCCGTCGCCATATGGCGTACCTCGACGGCCCGCAGTCCACCAGCGTCAGGTATGGGTGGCCGTGCACGTGGGTGACATCCATGGCCAGGCGATCCCACGTGCGTTCTGTTCCGAGTGACCCACCGGGCCAGCGCTCCGGCGCCGGGTCAATCGAGGCACACGTCTGGCATCGTCTGACCACGTCTCGCACAGCTGGTTTTGACACCCGCCTCACCCCCAGCTCACGTCGGGCGTACCACAACGTTCTCCTCACTCCTTGGTGACCGATGTTTTCGTGGATGGTGCGGATGTCACTCGCTGAGGCACTTGTGATGGCAGCGACAGCCACCGGTTGTGCTTTGGACGAATCAGTGGTTGGCTGGTCGGCAGTCTGCAGCCAGGCGTTGGGCACCCGCGTCACCTCATCAGCACGGTTGACCGCTGACGCGACCAGCTCGATAGTGACCTCCAGTTCGTACTCGATGACGAGCTGACGGAAAACAGCCACGCGCCGTCGGATAAGCATTTCGGACTGCGCCTTGGTTCGCAGCCTTGCCTTACCCGACAGCGCGTCACTCAGCCAGCGGTGCACCGTCACCGAGTCTGTCCGGAGCGTCAGGCGACGGAAGCCCCATGCTACCGCCAGGTTGACACCGTTGAGAGCGGCATCCAGTTCTGAGATATTGATGTGCACGTCCCTCTCCGATTCGGCACGCAGCCAGGACGCATCCTCGATGATGGCGCCCGTGTCAGGGTCAGTGAGCACGACACCGCGGGCGATGGAGCTGGCGTCGGTCCACACCACGACGCTCGTCCCTGTCACACACCACTGGCCGCGTGCCGGGTCACATGCTCGAAACCGCCGTGACACCTCATCCACCTCACGTTGTAGTTCCTCGCTGACGATCGGAGTGTCCCAGTCCGGGCTGAGGCGGTTGGCAGTCCGCTTCATCCATGCAGCGGCCGGCCGCAGCCAGCCTGCGACCGGCACATGAGATGTCAGCTGGCCGGCCCACGCGAAGACAGATCGCCGCGTTAGCACGGGTGGAGCCTGCGTTGGTGACTCCCCGTCCCTACTCCACTGGAGTGCCGGCCCGTCGCTCTCGGCGACACGAAGGCCCAGCATACGTGCACCGGTCGCGACCCGCTCCGGCGGCTTGCATGTGAGCCCGAATCGAGCGAAGTGCTCGGCAACCTCATCAGCCGAGACCACCGCTTCGTTGACCAGCAGATCATCGGCGTAAGGCAGCACTGCCTCTGCCAACCCGGGGCTCTGTGCGAGCACCTTCCTGACCACAGCCTTCATGATCAGAGGCGCGATACTGAGCCCAAAGCCGACCCTGGTCAGGCAGTACCGCCGCCCTTGCACGATGACTGTCTGGTACGGCCACAGGGCCGGGTCCACACGAAGCTGAAGAAAAGCTTTCTTCAGATCCAGGACAGCGACCCGGCGTCCGTGACGTCGCCACCTTCGCAGCTCTTCCACGCAGACGTCAGCGTCGGCTGTGTGACGTGTCAGGTGTTGATTGAGTTCCCGATAATCTAACACCGGCCGCACCTTGTCCTTCGCTGCCTGAGTAACCACCATCAACGGGATCAATCCCTGTGCGGGACCGTACATCGTCTCATCGTATTCGCGCAGCCAGCCCTCACTAATCCACAGCGCCAGCTCTGCATCGAATTTTTCACGCGCACAACTCGGCACACCGTACTGAGCTATCGAGTTTCCAAGCGGGGGCGGAGCCACGCCACCGGCCCATTTCCAACGGACTGTCCACACATCATCGAACACAGCCGTGAAGTCAGTCTCGTCAATCCTTAGCTCCGGCTCCGTGTCGACCGCTCGACACACCTCCCGCTCCGGCGGGACCTCACGCTGCACCACAGCAGCCGTGTCGACCGCACGACACACCTCCCGCTCCGACGGGGCCTCACGCTGCACCACAGTAGCCGTGTCGACCGCTCGACACACCTCCCGCTCCGGCGGGACCTCACGCTGCACCACAGCAGCCGTGTCAACCGCTCGACACACCTCCCGCTCCGGCGGGGCCTCACGCTGCACCACAGCAGCCGTGTCGACCGCTCGACACACCTCCCGCTCCGGCGGGGCCTCACGCTGCACCACAGCAGCCGTGTCGACGCTCGCAACTGGGTTGACGCTCCCGAAGCGAACGGATCCTCCACTTACACTCACGCCCTGCAGGGCGTCAATGCCGGTCATGCCCAGCAACACGTCTACGCCCAGCAACCGGGCCGGTACGACGACCGCCCGCACACTCACTGTCGCCCCGCGCACTCCAAGGCTGACCACAGCCCGCCCACAGCACAGCACCGGGCTGTCGTTGACAGCGACCAAGCTGGCGTCACTCCGCTCCCAGCAGGACACCACGCCCTTCCACACCACTGTCTCGCTGCACCCTGTGTCGACGAGTGCTCGGCACTTGCGCCCATTTACATTGATGTCGATGATGGGGGCTCTTGGGTCACTGCGGCAGCTGGCGACGGCGGAGCCCGTGGCGCTGATGTAGCGCCGTCGCCGTGCCCGTTTGGGCAGAGCCGGGCGATGTGGCCTACCTGGTTACAGGTCCAACACCGCAGTGGTGGACGGCGACCCGTCCCTCTGGCTCCCCGCTGCTGCTGTACATATGATGGCGGCGGCTGGACGACAGCCACCGATGCAGTCGCTCTCTCCCTGGCCGCCATCGCCAACGTTGACCTAGCGACGGCGACGGCTCGCTCCAAGGAGAGAGTTTCATCTCCAGCACTGTTACGTACTGTTAGCCGCACCTCCGGCGGCAGACCTTGCAGGAAGTGCGTCGTCATCACTTCGTTGGACACTGAACCTATGAGGGATATCAGCCGCTTGACTGATCCCAGGTAGGCATCCACAGACTCGCCCGGTTGTAGACGTCGGTGATACAGCTCATACATAGCCGCGTCGGGTCCCAATGCAAATGCACGATGCAGTTTTTGGCGGACGATTGCAGCATCCCGCTGCTCGGTGGAGGAGAGGGTGGCCCACACCTCGTACGCCTGGTCCCTCAGGCGTGTGGGTATGACAGCGGCCAGTGACACACGACGCAGGGCACACAGCTGTGTCGCCTGCTCCAGCCATCTGACGACGTCACCGCTGCCGTCGAACTCCGGTATTGCCCGCAGATCGAATGCAGGCGCAGGAAACTCTGGTTCCATGGTATTGGTACCAGCTACCGGTGCACCACTGCCCTCTTCTACGTCAGACATAATCACAACACTTAGTCGAGAAGGCCGAAATAGCTTGTCGTACTGACTTAAAAGTCACCGTCCAGCACAAGAAGAAGATCTATTCTGCTCTCCTCTACACCTTCCAGCCAACTAAACTCACAATCCCCCTCCTGGCACATCCACAGCTCGCAGACACACATCTCACATCATCACCAACCAATCGCGCTGTCATACGTCATATATCTCACATCATAACCAGCCAATCATGCTCCCATACGTCATGCCCGGCCCAGCTACTTGCAGGGTGTAACTCGGCCCTGCCGGCATCAGATGCCGGCGGCTATGACCAACGCTGGGTCACCGGTTCACAGCTCGACGCTGAAGCTGACTCACACTTATACGGCTCACATTCATCCTTGCGTCACGCTACAGTTTGTTAGAAGTAGAACGTCCATCGGTTGGCTGTCTCTCGAGTCGGTCGTCTCTGCGGCGGGTCGCCTCTCTGACGGTGATCTCTCGGTCTCCCTGTCCGTTGTCTCTCATACTCGTCTCCCTGCCGGCTGTCTCCCGGCCCGCGGCGGTGTATTGAGCGCCGCCGGCCGGTCCCCTGTTTTCGGTCGGACGGTGCCGACGGCAGGAGCGCAGACGCCGACAGTCCGCCGCCCACTCACCGCCGATTGGAAACCGTCCGCACGGGGCTTCGCGACCGACGCCACTGCCGACGGCGGCGGCGGCGCGCCGAGGGTCGATGCACGCATAGGGCTCTCCCCCGGAGCGGCGGAACCCCGCAGAGGGTAGCTGGGAGAGGTGGAGCTGGCTCGGAGCTGGGGAGGTGGCAGGAGCTGAGTTGATGTGCAAGACAGAGAGAGGAGGTGGTGGGTTGATGGTCTGGTGGGTAAGCTGGTCGGTAAGATTGATGTGTGGGGATGGGTGACGCTGGCCTTGGTCGAAGCGCTCTCTCGGTCGGGACAGGCGTTGGTCAGGGTGCCCGTTTGGCTCACTGCCTCCACTGGGCGCCGCGGTTACCTACTGGTCTCGTGACGCCTGCCGCGGCGGCGGCGGCCGTCACGTGCCCCGCTGACCGGCGACCGCCACCGCCAGCTGCAAGCTCCGGCGGCACGCCACCGAGCGCGCGGCGCGCAGTCGCCACTTGTTACACGGGCACGTGGCCAGTCGGCGGGGGCGGGGGCGGCGCTCGGACCGCGCGGCCGGCGGCCGGTCGGCGGTGACGGGCCGCCGCCCGCCACACCGCCTCTCCCGCCGCCCGCCAGAGGCGCTGCTGCTGGGAGACGGCGGCGGAGCGGGGAGGGACGGGAGGAGGCGCCGTCACGAGCTCTGACGTTGGCCCGGCACGGGATCAGCTCAAAGTCGAGGTCACTGTTCGACTGGGTCCTCTGTACTTACCTGTTAATCTTTACTAGCATTGCGTATTGAATGCACGTGAGCAGATATCGGTACTTACAACGCTTCGTTCCGTTTTTTTTTCTCAAAACTACGTGGTGAAAAAGACGTTCGCCGGCAACAAAGGTAAATTCCAAAAGCTAGGAGCCTGGCACTGAGCTCCCATATCTCACATAAATTTGCAAGCCGAGCAATCGATACCAGTTCGCTGCACTACAACTGGTGGCCGCCCCAGTTCTGAGTTCGAGACCGTCTCACGGCCGCGGTGATGGCCGTTCGCACGAGAAGGATTACCCGCACCTCCGGAAGCGGGGCAGGTTCGCGCGCCGTGCCGTGCGGCGTGCGCTATCGGCGGACCAGTTTTCGGGCTGCGTGTCGGCGTCGGCCGCGGCGAGGCTGCGCGGTTTCGCAACACCTCGTGGTCGCTGTCGCCTGTGTAACTGTGCTGCGGCCGGCTGTTCTGCGAAACTGGTAGGCGAACAAACGCAGGGAGGGGTGGATGAAGGGACGGACGGTCGGGTCTGGCGACTGGCGCACGACACGGCGTCTGCATTGTTGCTCGTCGTACAGCGCTCCCTGTTCAGTTTCACCACTGCGCCGTCCGTCCCTTACCGAGCAGCCCAGGGCTGGGCCGCGCGCTGCGACGGTCACATGACGGGTCCGGTTTCCGTTGGACACCGGATCACCCTCCGGCTGAGCCTGTGCGGTCACGGCCGGTCACGGAGGGGTGCGCGGGGGCAGACTCTGCAAGTATCGCCGGCGGGGCGGCTGAAGCGTCACCTGGCCGGCTGGGAGCCGTCGCCAGGCGCGGCCCGCCGGCGGCGCCCGCGCTGGCACCGTTCCCGCGCCGGCGCCGCCTCCGCCGCCGGTTTGTTATCGTTCGGGCGTGCTCACGTGCCTAGAGCGGCGCGGCGGCGACGGTCCGGCGGCGGCGGCTACCTCCGTGGGAGAGCAGCCCTCCTGCGGTCGCCTCGTGACCGGTGTGCGGGCCGCCGGCCGAACTGGACCGCCGCTCGCCACCAGACGGTCACGATCGGCGCTGCGCCGGGATGGCGGCCCTCTGATCGGCCGAGAGCTGAATCCCGCTCAGTGGACGGACGGACTACTTTCTCGGTACGTTTCGGGTCCGGCTTCGGTCAGCCGTAGCCCGTTAGCATACGAATCAAGTCAATTAGAGCGGGCCGTTTTGTCACCGACTGTCGCGGAGAGTGGACACCGGGCGGCGGCGGTGACGGTGGCGGTGGGCGGCCCGTCGCCCGGCGCCGACCGCTCGCGGCGCGCGACCGGGCCGGCTGCAGAAAATAGCCCCGGGCGCCGCCGTCGCCGCCGACGCGCCGACGCCACGACGAAAACACGGCGGCCGATCGCTCAGCGGAATCTGAGCGCGGGGGCGGCGGCGGGGGCAAGTGAGCTATGGCCTGTTTTTCTGATCCTCCCGGAGCCGAATCACTAGCTGTGATTGTCCGCCGGCCATCAATAGAATCGTTCTCGAATTCCGGCGCTGATATCTCCCCAGCACGAGCTAGAGGTTTCGACTGACTTATGCCGGGCAGGGAACTGCTATACAATGCCTCTCTTTAGCTGTGTAACCTCCTATTTACTGATATTGAAGCTTTATGTTTGTAATTGCATTGCATTATTAGGCAGAGCTTTTTCAATTTATGGCACCGTGTGAGCTATTTTACGACATTTATGGTTTTACACCGATCTAAGTTGTCCCTTGGGGCCGCTCCTCATGGTGCACATTACAGCTGCTAGCCGCTTCAAACGAATAGGCGCACGACATAATAGATACATTACGACTTGGACGGCGGTGGGCGGGGGCTATAATCTAGTGTAATGCATGCTTGGAAGGCTCGCGAGCGTCCACAATGGGACATCGAGGTGCCATGGTACTGCACGTTAGGTCCGCCGCCTGTTTCTGACTCGTGAGGCCAGTGGTGGATATAGGTACGGGTCAGTTACTGCGGCTCGGCGGGCTACCTGAGAGTTCCCCCGTCTGGGCACCTCTGAGTAATACCTCACCCTTCTCGTCAGCCTGTGTCTGGCTGCCTGGCCCGTCAGTCAGTTCTGTGGCCATTTTTCCCGGTCGGCGCCGGTCCGGACGGGCGCCAGGGCCAGCATTGATCCTGTGTGACGCGGCGCCGGCCACAGATGGCCGGTAATGATTACATTGGCGGCCGGAGCCGGTCGGCCAGTCGGCCGGTCGAGCCGCCGGCACCGGGCCACCGGCACCGGGCCACCTCCCGCCCGTCAGCCAACCTCACCTGGGAGAGGTAGGGGACGGGTGTGAGGCTCGTGAAACCGGGGCCGATGGTGGCGGACTTATTTACTGAAAGAGTAACCGTATCGGAACTCTCACGCATTCGACAGGAGTGGCATGTATAAGGATAGCCAGATATGATTGAACTAACGCGGGACGACCTGCGATATATTGTCGAGTTCTTTGGTGTAATGCCTGATGTGCGGCTAGCCGCACTTCGCTGTTCTTTGGAACTTTCATCCATTCTGAGCTCAGAACCCTCCCCCTAGGATGACACCGCTCCGTCCTGGAAGGCTTTGTCGATGACGTCAGTGTTTCGTGCACCGATGAAGTGCTGACACTAAAAAGAGCTAAATCGGCTGCCAGCTTTTCTTACTTACCCGGGTCATAGCTCTGACAGGACTTTTCTCTGCTCGGTGTGGCAGCCAACCCGGCTAACTAACTGTATGTCGCAGCCCGATGCTGGTCTAGCCTATGACCGTACATCAATCTATCCTGACGAGGAGTAGGTATTTTAACCGGAGCCCACAGCATGACTGAAGTACCGGACCTTCAGTGGGAGAGCCGGGACGTTTTGGTCGGAGTCCATGCCGGAGTTGGAGGGACGTGACATTCTTCCCAGTCCTATCAGAAACCAGTGGGTATCGGAGCCGTCCGGGCCCTCCACAAACCAAACCGGACCATCCGGGATATTAGCCCATGCGCAAGAACTGCCCGGGGGACCACCACGGACCATCCCGGACCATCTGCTCTGTCGTCGGCCGGGGTCCATTACCGGTGTGTCTGTCACCGATCGTCCGCAGGTGGCGCTGGGTCGGGTCAATACAGTCGCCTCCGCTGCGCTGCCTCTCCTACTCCCAGCCGTGACCGGGAGCTCGACCCGCAGTCATGTGGTCTATCCGTGTCGTGCCCAAACTTAACTGCCAACACGAGTCGTGGTGGACCCGAGGTTTGGCTATTGCAATCCTCCCATGCCTGGGAAGTTCGCCTCAGCCCGGCCGAGTTGCTGAGGCGAGCCTCAGACTGCGAACCGGTACTGATCCTGATCGCCATCTCCAGGATTCCATTTAGAGCTCTCCGGCGCGGCGGGGGAATTGACTCCGGCGGACGCTGAACCCTGCCCGATCATCTGATCGAGACTCGAGCTGCCTGAAACAGGCTCCCTCCGTCGACTGCCGGTCCCCGTCGCTCGGCCGGGGCACTGCGTGACGCTGTCTCGGTCACTCAACGAGACATGGACGGATGCTGGTGCAGAGGAGGAGTTGTTCGGGATTTGTATACGTGAGAGTTGTATTTTCAGCTCCAACTCGAGCACACGTGTTTCGATATTCATCAATGCAAAGGTCACTCGTCAAAGCTAGGTCAATCTGTCTTCATTATCTCAATGTTTGTAACGCACCGCTCCGTTCAGATAACTAGCTCCGTGGCGGTGTACCATTTCGTCGTTGGGACCGGGCCCGGGTGGGATCCCGCTCGGACCGCGTACATTGATTTTCGTTGCCGGCGACGCGCGCCCGCCGCTGCGCCGGTGGATAGGGTGTCGCCGCCTCCGACGGGCCGTCGCGCGCGACTCTGAGCGCCGCCGCGACCCGCGGGGAGCCGGGGGACGCGCCGGTCGCCGACTATGGATTAGTGTCGTCCCCCTGCGCAGGCAAACAGCCGGCCGATACACCGGCCACCGCAACAGTTCGGCCGGGGCGCGCATTGATTTTTGGCCGCTCCCCGAGCCCCGCCGGCGCTTTGTTGTGCCCTCATTGATCTGCCGAGCTTTGACGTGGCTCGCGATGACGTCGTTTTCGTGCTCAGCGGGTGTCAATGTCACAAACGGCAACAAAGAGGTGTGCTGAGTTATGTAGTTCAGGGCTGCCCTCAAGGTCGCATTTCACGTATCGTATCGTATACGGCATCGGTTTGGTCAGTTTGTGAAGGGGCACTTTGGTCAGATTTGGTTGAATGTAGTTGGATCTCAATGTCAGGGGCATTGCGCTGTTGGCGGGCCGCCAACTATTCGGAAATAACTTCGATAGTCATCGATTGTCCAGTCAGTACTCCGTATCGAGCCACCGGTAGTTGTGCAGAAGTTTGGCCGTGCTCTGATCCGATATGCAGCCGTGCTCTACCAGCCTCCGTGCACGTTTATTCCGCGTGACCGCTGAGGTAAACCCGGCCTAGCCCCGTGCAACGTGACGGCAGTCCAAACAGCCCATGGGCCTCAGCCAGCCCCCTGGTAAACTGCGTCATACACAGCTCTGTGGGTTCATAGTTAACCGCCTGTGCTCGAGGCCGGCTCCGGAATATCTGAAGCGCGTGGTTTGGCAGTCCAGGCTCACGGTTCGTGTGAGATGGCAGACAGACGGCCCGGCGATGTCTGTCCACTGGAGGCTCAGTTTCGGCACGGCATGCCCAGCCGCCCACCCACTATTGTTCCACTCCGGACGCCTTTGTTTGGTCCACCCCGGCCGGGCGGTGTCAGCTGATCCGCCGCCCCCGCCCCCGCCGCCGCCGCCGCCCGCGGGCGTCAGGTCACGTCAGGCGCCGCCCCCGCCGCCGCCCGCGCTGCCGCTCGGAGCTCGTGCACGCCCGGATGGATCTGGGTCGGTGGGCGATCGAAATGTCGGCGGCCGTGCAGGTGCAGGTGTGCCAACAATGGTCGCTCTGGCGGCGCCGCGCTGGCGGAGCTCTCTCCCTTTGCCTCGCTGACTGTCTGAGAGCTGCGACCAGCCTGTCGTCTGACTGAGCTGAGAGTGTTTGTTGGTGCAGTACCAGGAGAGAAATCACTGCGGATGGACAGGCAGATGAAGACCAAATAACCAATGGAGACTGAGACCGGTGGACTGGGAGTCCAATAGACCAAAGATCATAGACCGACGGACAGAGCAGAACAACAGGTAGAGACTGAACGGAAGACTGAACACCAGGCTAGAAGTCAGATCCACGAAACCATCAGAGACACGGACGAAACCAGGCTCGGAACGCATTTGACCAGAGGGCGTAGACTGCGACATATATCGGCTGTCACCCGCCCCCGCCGCCGCCCACCGCGCGCCGCCAGCTCTGCCACCGGCTCTGACACGCCTGCCGTCACCGTCACCCGGCCTCTGGTATCGATTATCCATATTTCGCTACACCTACAATACATGCCGGCTGCCGTGTCGGCGGCGCTGGCTGGGGGCGCAGCGGTCGTTCGCAGGTGTGGGCGCTGATGACGCTGTAGCGCGGAGTTTTGTGAAGTGATATCGACTCACAAGGTGACAAAGTGTGTGTCTTCTCAAGGCGTGTTCGCCTGTTTCTGAAAAAAAAAAAACGTTTCGGCTGACTGGCATTGCTCTGTCTGTCCTAACTATGTGGAGTGAACACAGAGGTAGCAATAGAGAAAGGCTTATGTGGTGACTAAGCAGCCACGAACGTAAGAGAGAAAGAAGTGACTCATCCCATGTACCACCCTCTGCGCCTACCGGGCGGCCGGCCCCAGGGGCGCGGGAACTACTTTCCAACTGGGGGGGGGGGGGCACACCATAATAGAGATTAACCTAGGGTACCCCCAAATCTAGTTTTCTCACCGGTTTTAGGCCACTTATTTTTCACCCCTCGGCTTTTTCAACAAAAAAGAAAACATTTGCAAAAAAAGTGTGGTATTCCGTCTCAAAGCTGTGGGGGCACCGCCCCCACGGCCCCAGAGTTGGGGGGGGGGGGGCAAGTTGCCCCCACTGCCCCCCCCCCCGGCTCCCGCGCCTATGGCCGGCCCTGGAATGTTAAATACAAATGTTGCACATCCGACGCAGGCAAGTGCCGCCGGAGGCGTCGCTTCCTTCGCGGTTGGTCATGCGAGCGGATGGACCATTTTCCTTGTCGGCCAGATTACTCGAGTCCATTATGGGCTGCATCCTCTGTCGGGCCGGGTCGGCTGCACTGCAGTCGCGCAGCTGCTGTGGGGCGGCAGCGGCGCACTGGTGGCGGTCGTGGCGCACCAGCGGCGGTCGTGGCGCGTCGGCGGCACCCGTGGCGTGCTCGTTCGCTGATGCGGCTGCTCGCCCGATTGGCCGACGTTGATTGTCCGACCACTAGTGTCGATGCAGTGTGGGCGGCAGTGGGGACGGCGGCGGTGAAACGACCCCCGTCCGTTCGCGGTCCGCCCCTCGCGTGGTTCCAGGCCCCTCGTCTCCAGTGGTGCACAGTAGCCACTCTGCCCCCCCCCCCTCACTGAGCATGGGGGGGCCGTGCACGACCGTATCATATGCACTCGTGCACCTCCCGAGTCACCAGCTCCAGTCACCACTAGCAGTGTGTCCAATACGCCGCCGCCACGGTGGGGTGCATCCATGGGGGCGCTCAATACGCGCGTCAGATGCGGCTTCACATGCGGGGTTTTATTAGATAATGGTGGCGATTGTTGAATTAATGATGGGCAGCGGCGGTACTTACGTTACAATTAAGCCTGCCGGCCTCGGTGGGGCGAGTCGACGATGCATGAAGATATATGACGGTCGAGTTCATTTGATACTAACTGGACCGGGTGGCTGCGTATGCAGGAGTAGAGGAGGGTGGGTGTAGGAACGGGGACGATGTATTCACGTCACGAGACCTCAAGAACACAATCTGACGGGCTCAAGGCATTAGGTTTACCGGCCTGATCCCCTGCCCACCAGTGTGGCCTTACCGGTCCGGCCGTCCGACCGCTCCGCCGCGCGCTCGCAGCGCTGCTGGGCTGTTGAAGCTGGCACCGACCCGCAGCAAAAACAAACGCTCGGCCGCTGCGGTCCGGATCATGTGCGTCCCTGCCGCGCGGCCAGTCACATGCTGCAGCTCCACTCACGTGATGGTGTGGTGTGGCCTTACAGCAGTGCGCTGCAGGCAGTAGTTATGTTTACACCGATGTTATGACCCGAAGCTGAACGTGTGATGGATGTTTTATATCGACACACAATATGGTGCATTTTGCATGGATGTCTGATGGCTAATTTCAGCGGAATAGTGCGCCCTTGCGTCATGGTTTTGGTTACTATGTGAACAAACATTGCTGTTCAGCTGCTGTGTCAGTGACTATATGTGCTCTGTTGTCTGTGATCTGTGAAATGTGTTGATCTGTGAACAGTCATTTCCCGGTGGACTCTGCTGACTGCTGTTTTCTCCTGTTACAGAGTCATCGGCCGGAACAGAGTGTAATGCAGGCGCTGGAAAACCTCAGTCCCAGCCAGGTAAGCAATGCCCGTCTGTCTCCTGGGTCACCCTTCCTCCTCCCAAACTCTGCCTCCTAAACCACCCCACATACCTCTCTCTTGTGGCTGTCCTCCTCAGCTGTTGAGCTGCTTGGGCTGCCCAGCCGTGCTCATGCCGTGCTTTGCCGTACCGACCGTGCTCGCGACGTGGCTGACGTGGCCCGGCGGCGCCGGCGGCGCCAGTGACGCGCCCATGGCGGCCTCCGAAGGACATCTGTTTCGTGCAGCTGCGCCGTGCGCGCCAGTGACGCACGGCGCCGGCCGACCGGCGGCCGGCGCGCCCCAAAGCTCGCGCAGGGTGTGGGCTTTACATACACGGCGCAGGCACGGCGGCTGTGGGCTTTACACGGCGCCGGCAGGCGGGACTCGAGCGCGACTGTCTGTACCCCAAACCTCAGCAGCTGTGACTTTGTAATGCGTATGTTATAATTTGATTTCGAGTTCTAAAATTGGGACTCAAATATCTACGCCTCGGCTATGTTTAGTCTGTACCTAGTTCGGAACATCATTCCCGATTTATTTTGAAGCTTATTTTGAAGCTGGCAAAGGTCATGGCAGAGCTTGTTTTGACCTTTCAATGGGGTGGCATCTCTGAGGGAAAACAGGATGATGAAAAAGGTTACGCAGCCCTAATTTTGCTTTTCGAGCACAGGTAGCTATTTGTGTATAAAATGGAATTGAAATATGAGAGTGTCCGAGGCAATTCTTAACAGACATACCATTGCAAAATTGCACGCTGAGTTGATATAGCCATGAATCGAGTACCCCACTGCGTGCTCGGGCCGCCGGACTTGTTCTGACGTCACTTGTGATATCACAGTTCCCCGTACTGCAGCTGGTTACGGGTGTTCCTCCTCACACGACGGTGGCTCGCGCCAGTTTGGACGGGGGAGGGGAATGCCATGCTGCGCCCCTCCTGTTGCAACATTGCCCAGAGGGTACAGATTACCCATTCAGCAAACCCGCACGGGACAGGGAGAACAGGGAGATGGCAAAACGTCTATCAAGGAACCTGATGGAAGAAACAGCCCATTGTGATGTCACGACGTTTTGTGAACCTCGCTTTGGGTGCGACTCGCCTCGACCCGCGTCGTGTGTTATCGCCTCTAGCCTGCCAGCCAGACCTACCCGGCTCTAGCACAGACGTGGCGAACCCACAAAGCCCGGGGTGTGACCTCAGCGTCCGGTATGTTTTTACTCGGACCAGTACGACACACTGCTGCGCGCTGATAAACACCTAGCTCCAAATGGGTCACGCCGAAATGCCGCCTTGTCGCCGCCGGCCGGCCGGCTGCCTTTGTTGTGGAAAGCTCTGCAACAGGTGTCTGCAGCGACAGGCTCGGCCGTCGGCGGCTGTCGGTCGGTCGGGTGGTGTGTGCGAGGCTGGACGCTCTCCGTCCAGCTATCGGGGCCACCCGCAGACCGCACGGCCGTCACGGGAGCATCACGGGTCGTGTCACGTGCCGTCACGGAGCGCGACACGCCGTGACTGCCGCCGCTCGGGTCCTGATCACGTCCTGCCTGTGCTGGCCGCGGCTGACCTCGATGGGACGACGAGCGGAGGAGGGACGGACGGCGGCCGAGGCGCCGCGTGCCTCGCCTGCAGCCCGCGGTGGTGGTCCGCCGACTGTTGCCCAACTCATCCTCGTGGCCCAGGGCGCCGCCGCCGCTCCGCTGGCCGAAATATCTGTGCGTGTCCGTGAGCGGGCGGGCGGCAGAAGCGGCGGGCAGGCGCTTTCTATTTGCCGCGCGGTGCGCCTGTGTGCTGATTCTAGCCGTACTGTGGCGCGGCGCACCGCCCGGCCGGCCGCGCTGAGCTCATGAATGCAGCGGCGCGCTTCCCGGCTCAAGGCTGCAGGGGCGGCCGGCCGGGCGGACTGTTTGCGCCGCGCCGCTCAGGGCCGCCGGTGCGCCGCGTCCGCCGCCGGTGCGCCATTGTTCGCCGCCGGCAGCGCGCCGGCCGCTGGCGCGTGTGTGCGGTGTGTGTCGGTATGCTCGCTGTGTGCTCTGTGGGCTGGGCTGACCCAGTGTTTTATCGTTACAGGTGACCGAGTTTCTGTCGGGCAAGGCGCCGCTGAACCTGACGGTGCGGCTCGGCGAGCACATGATGCTGATCCAGCTGCAGCTCTCCCCAGCCCAGGTCGCCGCTCGGCGGAACCTGCGGCCGGCCGCGGCGGCGGCGGGGGCGGCCAGCGCAGCCTCCGGCGCCGCTGCCGCCGCCGCCGGACGGCCGCCCTCCGCCGGCACCCCGGCCGCCTCCCCCGCCGCGCCGGCCGCCACGCCCGCGCCGGCCGCGGCTGCAGCGCAGGCGGCGGCGGCGGCGCGGACGGCGCTGCCCGCCCAGCCGGAGCCGGCGGCGGCGCCGTCAGCGGAGCGCCGCCAGCGCCGGTGTCCGCACCAGCGGCCGCGCGGCCACGAGGAGAGCTCGGCGGGTCTGCGCAGCCAGCTGGACACCCGGGCGCTGACCGAGGCCAGCAGAAACCTGACGCGCACCCTCAAACAGCTCTCCTCGGAGGTGCTGACCGGTGGCACCGACCCCAAGGACCAGGTGGGTAGCGAGCGCGCACCGTCAGAGGTAGTCGGTCCCGCCGGCGGGCGAACCTGCCGCTGGCTGAGGACTTGAGGAGGGATGCTACACCAGATGCATAGGCTGCATTGAATCAAGAAGGAAAAGGGCTTAACCCGGCAGTTGCTGGGGTATTTCGCCACCCACCGTTTGCTGGGGGGGGGGGGGGGGCGTTAAACGCCCCCAGCCGATAACTCGAGAACCAATAGGCGCAGCGAAACGCACGAGGCGGCAAACGAAAGAACGCGACGAGACGCTTCAGATGAGTACTTTAAAGTTGAATTTTGAGGTCACAGGTCGGGTCAAGGTCAGGTCAAACACCTGAAATCGGGCTTTCAGTAGCATGGACTTCAGGACTTCGCAATGGGCGCCTCTCGTCAGAAACTCTGTCAAAACGGTGCACAATCCATCATATAAGGCCTACAAGAGTGTCAGTTCCATGTAGGGGTCAGTCAAGCATAGGTCAGGGTCAAGGTCAGGTCAACCGGGTAGGCACATATCCCCGAAAATCAAAACTGATATTTGCAGCCTATGAAACATTTTTCATGAGTAATTTGGGCCGTAGAACACGATGGTGACATTCATTTTATCATATGGGTACGTGTTTGGCTCAAAAAGTTCAATTTAAGAAATTCATGTATCATGGTCGTGAAGTAGTCACGAGAAATTGTCAAGATTCAGTTCAAGATTTTGGAAAATGCGGAACTATAATCAATAATCGAAGATAGCCATTTGATTGTTCATGGTATTGGCATTCTAATGGCGTTTACGGCATGTCTGTGTGTCTATCCTGTGATTTTGTATGATTTTTTGAACATATGCCGTTTTTGGTCGAAAACTCAGAAATCATGACGTCACTAAAACCTCGATATCTCAAAAATTTTCCGACCGATTTTTTTGAAACTTTGTCAAAATAAACTTCAATCAATTTCCTACAGGTACCCAAAATTTGGCGCGCCTGCGGCGCGCCATTTTTATGCTATGGCCCGGCGAAAAAGTGGGGGCGTTTAACGCCCCCCCCCCCCCCCCAGCAACTCGCGGGTTAAACTATCACCTTGTTGGCAGTATAAAACGCTACACTCACAACCTGAAAAGGCAAAGATTAATTCACACGCTCGTCGCCATTGAAGATAGGCTCCTAATTTCGTGAGAACCCTCATCTGGGCATTGGCTTCTTATCGCCGTTTCCTTCGCTGGCAGCTGGCCTTTCTCAGCGCTATGATGGCCTTGCGACACCACACCGCCGTGTCCCGCCGTCTGTCGACCCGACTCGCGCGCGCTATTATTTCACGTGGCGGGTCCCCACGCCGGGACCTCGAGCCGATGCCCGGACGGTTTTACACCCCTCAGCGGCTCTGAGGACCAAGGAGACGGGTTCATTCAGCCGGCTCGGACCGGAGGACCGGGGTCCGGGAACCGTCCCTGGTCCGTCCCTGGTCCGTCCTGGAGTACGCCGGGGGCCTGTCCCCGGTCCGTTCCGACCCCGCTGGAGGTGAGGTGATTCACGGCTCCCCCAGCAGTCGCTCGCTACAGACCCTGCCGACCCTACCCAGTGATTCAGGAGTCGGACCGGTCGGGACCGCGGTTGGGACTGTCACGACGGACAGCGGTGACCCCGGGGGCAGCTCGGCAATTCCTGTCCACGCGGGCAACCTGCGACAGCAAACGTGCACTGCCGGAGCACTAATGGTGCACGACTGCACTTCTCTCAGGAGGGTCGGATGACTGTGGGGTGGGGAAGACCAACACCGGAGCACCCATTACAAAGACTTGGTGCGGGGGACACTGGCGTAAGAGATTAAACCCGTGGCTGCGGACGGGTATTTAGCGAGCGAGAATTCGCAGAGGAGGGAAGAATGCTGGTCGGACCAGCGCATAGCGACACACAGGCGAGCATTAGTGCGAGCGTCTGCGAGGGAAGGGAGCTACCGAGAGCCGGCCAAGGGCCTCACACTAGCAGTCGAGGGGAAGAGGTAGTGATGACTCGAGGCGGCAGCTCCTCTGCCGTCGGTCGCGGTCGCTGTCGTGAGACCGTGCGGCGGCCTGTGTCACGGCGCCGGACGGCCTGAGCCACCCGACCTGGCTGGGCCGACCGCGGGCCGCTTTTTACAGTGGGTCGCCGCGCGGGGCGTTTCACTGGCCGGCCGGCCGCGATAGGCGGACCGCGCAGAGCTCCGCACGCAGGGGCGCGTTCAGGCGGACCGTGCCGACTGGCGGGCCGGCGGAATCCGTCCGCGCTGAGACGGAGAGCGCACCGACAGAGCTCCCGATTTGCCGGTGAACAATGGCAGTAGACCATTAGGCGAACGATTCATAAATTATGCGTTCAACAGATGGCTGCCAAACCGGTCCACTTGAGAGAAAGCGGTAAATCCCTAGAAACCTCACAAATTTAGAACTGGTCAAGCCACTCCATGCTAATAAATAGCGCCGATCAGGTGACTCGATTACGAATTCTGCGGATCCTGACTTCGCCTCTGCCGTCTC
This sequence comes from Amphibalanus amphitrite, assembly GCF_019059575.1. Lineage (NCBI taxonomy): Eukaryota > Metazoa > Arthropoda > Thecostraca > Balanomorpha > Balanidae > Amphibalanus > Amphibalanus amphitrite. The sequence continues at coordinate 161,345 of NW_024882389.1, forward strand.
ACGTGTCGGCCGCCTGAGAGGGAGAGAGGGACGCGCTGCCGCCGGAAAAATGAGAATTGCCGCAATTAGTCCAGCCGGCTCGGTTGGGCACACGTGAATGAGCGGCCGACGCCGCTTTTGTTGTCGAATTTGGCTAATTGCAGTGGAGCGGGGCGTCGGATGGCCTGAGCGAGCGCGGCGGCGCCGGCAGCTGGCTCAGAAATGGGTCCACCTGAGACGGGCGCGCGGCGATCAGGCTGCCGCGGCCCGTGACCGCGTCACATGATCGCACATGTGGCCGGATGTGATCGCACCCGGTGCCCTGGTAACGGGGGTAACTGAGACGGGGGGGGGGGGGGGGCGAGGCAGGATCCGGGGCAGAGAACTGTGAGACAGGCCTGGGGCGCTACCAGCCGCACCCACACGAGTGGGGAGTTGGATCACAGTTATGTATCAACTTTGAGAATTAATCATCTGTGTTTTCTGAAATTTGCCGGACTCAGTTGGATTAAAAATCGTTCATTTTTCTAGGACGTCCTGTCCTAATTCTTCCCCGCTTTGCCCGATGCATTGGACTGCCCTGTTCGAGCCTTTGTGAGCCTCTGTGAGCTGGCGCCAGCCTGTGAGAATTTGTCGTGAGAATCTGGTGGGAGCGGACGCTCCTGCCGACCGGCGGTGGAGGGCCCCGGCCGCTGTTCGGCGCCCACAGCAGCACAAATTGTGGGGAGGGGGGGGGCGACCGACCGAACGAAAAACGAACGAGCGAGCGAATTGAAGAACGATCGAACGAACTAACGACAGACTAACCGATCGCCATCATGAACGACCGACCCACCAAGTACCGACCATTTGGAAGACCGACCGGCCGACCGACCGGCGGGCCGCGAGCCCGCTCAGCTCTGCGGTCCGTGTGGAGCGCGTGTTGTGACTTGTGAGTGAAACGGGGCCGACACATCCGGTCGGAGGTGGTGGCGGCCGGCACGGGCACGGGGCGGCCGGCACGGGCACGGGCACGGGGCAGCCACAGAGAGCGTGACTGGGGAGCTGCGCTAGTGCACGGGCCTCGGGGCACGTACTGGAGAGGGAGGGTGCTCAGGGGTGGGCAGGGGTTGGGTAGAGCTCCCCTCGACACAGAGGGAGGTCGTGAGTGGCGTGGTGTGAGGTTTTACCCTGACGCGCTGCGTCGTTTGTGTAGCAGTGCACAGCGCTGCTTGTCTGTGGCGATCAGTGCTATGAACCAGGGTCAGCGGACAGCGGCGGACTAGCGGTGGTATCTGAGTACCAGTGGGACCGGTATCAGCCGTCCCACCGGCCGCCGCCGTGCCGCGGGTGCCGCGATCAGCTGACTGGGCGCCCGCCGCCGCCGTCTCGCTGCCGGCGCCGGCCGCCAACTGACCTCGACTCGTCGGTCCGACTGGCGATCAGCCGATGGCCCGTCGGAGGAGTCCGAGCCGCTATCGACGGCCGCTCTCTGTCGGCAGGCGACCGCGGCAGTATTGGCGCGCCCGCGGCCGGCGCGGCGCGGTATTGGCGCCGTCAGTAATCGTTTTATTGGCGGGCTTCCGCTGCTGCTGCGGCGCGGAGAGCTCACGGCCGGCCGGCCTATCGGCGACACTGGCGCCCCTGGCGGCGGGCGGTAGAACCGCCGGCCGTCACCTGTCGGCGTGTGACGTCACAGAGGGGGGCCGCACGTGTCGGAACGGGCCGCTCTGTGGTTTGGGGAGGGGGGGGGGGGGCGCTGAGGGGAGTGATCGGGTATCATGAACGGGCAGCGTCACCCCTGCAGACAGTGGTAGTTAGTCAGCGCTGAGTTTTTTGGAGCGCCCTCCCGCCGCGCGTCACCCGGGACGATGTCATCGCAGCTCTGTCCTCTTACACCCCACGCACACCGTCCCACACGCACCCCGCTGCCGCACCCGGCTCCTCACCCCACGCGACGCCCTCGACCAGGGGGGGGGGGTGAAACCGACCCCCTCGGCCGCACCGCCGCGCTGGGGAGGTAGGACTCAGACGGGGAAAATGGGAGACACTTCCGTGAGCTGCCCACAGCTGAGGGCAGTCATGCAACCGACCGACGGAGGCCCAGAGGTTCCCCCGCTGCAGTGGAACCACAACCGGGGGTCGCCCCTTTGCCACATACCTATAGCTGCACAGCTGACGCCTGACATCGAGTCAAGACGGCCAGAGTTGGGTTTATGGAACGCTACAAATGCGACCCTACCACATGATGCGTTACACGCAGTGTTTATAAGCTGGGTGATGGGTGGGCGTCACGGAACATGTCTTTTCTGACATGTGTCTCCGATATTATTCGTCATCAGGACCTCTCTCTAAGAGGTTTTGTCGGTTGATAAGTCATGTGTCCACGCTGGCTCTGCTGTCCCCGCCGTCTTGTGATCGTATTTGACCTCCCCCTTTCTCTGCCGCCAGGAGGGTCCGTCCGTGCTGCTGTCCTCCCCGTCGGCGTCTGCTGGCTCCGCCTCTGGCAGCGCCCCCCTGCGGCCACACCCGGGCGCCATCATTGAGAGCATGCACCACCACGGCAAGGGCGTCTACAGCGGCACTTTCTCAGGTGAGTCCCCCCCCCCCCTCTTGTCCCCCGTCGGCCTCTGAGAGTTACCTCACTGGAGGCGCCCCTGGTCAGCCAGCCTGTCTCAACTCCCCGAGTGTGCCGCCTGGAGCCGCCTCTGCGGAACCCGCGCCGTGGCGTGCTGTTCCCCCGGGTGCGGTGCCTGACGCCGCCCGTGCCGACTGTTTATCTGCCGGTCGGCGGGGCCGCCGTGGGCTGTGGCCGTGGTCTGGACGTTCCCAGCCGTACTTGGCCGGTATCCGGCCGTGGCCTGATGAGTTTTATCGGTGCATCCTGTCCACGGATAGTGTAGCGAGTTGCAACAACTTGTGTTCGGCGCTACTCAGCATCCTAGAACTCGAGGGCTTCGTGGGCAGTTTCATTACCGTGGCATAACCGACCAGTGCCGTCTTACCGGAGCTCTACCTGCGGTTCAGTGACATTCACGTCCTATTTTCTACTTTCCTGGAGGTGCATTTAGCATTGTTTGTTTATGCGCTGTTTCTGTCTCCCTTTTTGCTCCTTTGATTGTTGGTGTGCACTTTTTGCTTCCGGCATTGTTATAGTTTCTCCGTCCAGTTGACGTTGGTTCTTTATTTTTTTTTTTTAAGTTTCGCTCTTATATAATTGTAGGCAGTACCTACTCAACGTTCACAATTGCCTCTGCTCGAACTTTGCGATTGTTCCGAGCTTCCCTCCCTTCTAAGCCCCGTCGCGTCCCTTCCTGTGTGTATTTTCTCGCTGCTGTATGTAGCCCGTACTGACAGTGTGTTTAGCTGAGTGTGCCCGGTCCGCCGCCCCCGACTGTGAACGGTCCACACATCTCCTCTTCTCCCTGCTCCGTCCGGACGCCCGTTCAGGGTCAGCCTGCTTACAGACCACCCCTGCAGTCGCTGCACTGCTCTGCAATCCGTGCACCTTACTGCAGGGCAGCTCTCGGTCGCTCCTAACTGTCCTGACTAGCTAAATAACTGTCCCGAGAGGCGGCGTGGCACAGCTATGCCGACAGACCCTCGCCGTACGCCCTCCACCGCCGCTAACGGTGTGGCCTTGATAGGGACCGACACGGGGCGACTGGTGCCTGCGTGCTGGATGCTGCCTCACTCAGCAGGCCCTTCTGACCCGTCAGACGACGGGTGTAGGCTCAGGGGCCGTCCCACCGACCCATCAGAGCGGTGGGGACCGTCCCACCTTCCCGTCGGCCCGTCGGAAAAGTTGGTCGGCCGTGCGTGCTCGTTACCGCCGCTGGCGCTCGGAAACCGCGTCGATGATAGGAGACCTGTTGAGCGTTCGCCTCTGGTGTGCCGTGAATGGGGATAGTTCGGTCCGCTGTGGGGTAGGGAGGGGGATAGACCGAGTGCAGCTGGTCTGTAGTCTGTGAAAAGTCGGGTGCTCGGAGAGAAGTTTGAGTCGTTAGCTCTGATAGCCGCCGTTCGGTGGTTTTCCGGGCGGGAGCCGCTCCTATTTATCTGCCTGTCTACCACGGAGCCCCGGAGCGGCCCATGAAATCACTCCCGCTCGCCGCCTCTGACCATGGACATTTCTCCTGCTCACGGGCGGCGACTTCCGAGTTGAAATCACTCCCATCACTTGAGCCGCCGGCGATCAAGGTGGAAAGCCTCTGCGAATCGGTCCGATACCTCTGGATCCGGCCGGTATTCTTGAGCTTCCGCTGCGGTCGGGGGACAGTAGCCTTCAGCGGGTGGCTGATCGGACAGATACACGGCATATCCGTCTGTCATCGACGTCCAGCGGCGAGCCAGTGACACTGTCCAGTGGGCGGGTTTTGGGGGCCGGGGGACGGGGTAGGATCTCCAGACATCGATGACCAAAGCCGAGCGGGTGGCGCGACGGCCTTGGACTGACCATGTGAGGTGCCAGACGCACGGACTGCGCGTTAGGATCGCCGGCCGGCCGCCGGGAGGCCGCATGTGTGGCCCAGCTTTGCCTGCCGTGACGGCGGCGGCGCAACTGAGCTGACCGACTCGACTTCGCTCTGACGGCGAGGTGTGCTCCAACTGCAGATACTCAGCCGCTTATCCCGGAAAACGACAGCATGGGAGGGTCGCCCACCTGCCTGGGCGCCGGCCGGCCTCCTGCAGCTGCCGCTCTGCCGGTGGCCACTCGGCCGCGTGGGGAGGGGGCATTGAGCGCCCGCCGGCTCCCCGGGCCCGCTGCGCCGCCCGGCCGGCTCAAGGTCTCTCAGCTGAGCGGGGCGGCGCGGCGGCCGGCCGGGCGGCGGACGGGGACCGCTCATGAACCGCTGGAAGTAGCGGACCGTGTGACACGGACGGGCGCTGCACCGGACCGCTCGGACCGGACCAGACCGGACCGACGGGGACGGGCGGGACCGTTGGGAGTGCTGGTAACCGTCAGGAAACCGCAAGGAACCAGTGACGGAGACAGCGACTACTGGGAAGGGATGGAGACTGCTTGGAGATTTCTGGGGACCGCTGAGGGCCACGGAGGGACAACTGAGGGCAACTGGAGACCACTTGGAGACGGTTCCATAGCCAGTATGAATAGTCATATGAAATCCTTAGTTGTAGGTGTATTGAGACTGTCTAAATCATTGTGGACCGCAGGAAACTGCCAAGGATCGCCGGCCTTCGCTGAACACCGATCGTGCTCCTGGCTTGTATACTTTGAACCGGTATGTTGCCAAACATGGCACAGCAGCTGCGTTCGTCCCACAGCGGTGGCGGTGGTGCAGCCCGACCTCCCTTGTGGGGGAGTGCAGGCGGACGTGCGAGGCCTTGGAGCTGCATGGACCCAAGCAGCACAGGCGGTCGGCAGACGGCCAGCTGACGGCCTGCCCTTTGTTGGTTTGTATGTCGCTGGTAGCAATGCCAACAGGTCGACCGCATCCGATATTTCCGATCTGGGTTGTGTTGTGAATGTAGCGAACAACAGCCCGAGTGCCTTGTGTCCACGGCCGTCAACCGGTGCGCTGTCAACGCGATTCCGTTATGTGTAGATAAAAACCGTAACCAGAGCATAGCGATAAAGATCGACCGAATGCAACAGCTGCTCGTCCACACAGGCGGTGCGCTTTGCAGCCGATGCAGATCGGGGAATGCGTGCCTATTTTCCGCCAAGTAAATATCTCATCCTGTTGATTCTGTTACAAAGCGGCATCTGTTGGCGACGGAGCGGCGTTGGACGAGTTCTTGTTCGTCGCCGCGCTTATCCTGCCGGGTCGCCTTGCTTCGTTGCACAGCGCTGTGGGCCGACTCCGCCCGCCGCCGGCCGGCGGCGCGGCGGCGGCCTTCTGCCGTGACTTGTCTCCTATGTAGGCCAGCCTGCGGGCCAGAGCGGGTGGCCCATGACAGCCGGCTGCCGCCAAGCCGCGGTGCTTCACGTGTCCGCGAGTGGGCCCGATATTGACGCGGGTGGACCGCACGGTGTTCGGCTGCGTTTTTTCGTCTGCCGGCTGGGTGCACTGTCCGCCCGCGACGGCGGTCCCGGTGTAACGACCTTCCTGCAACAAAGCCGTGAGTGCGGCGGCGGCGGCGGCGGCGGCGCCCGATAAGGTGCTGCCGGCCGGCGCGGAGGGGCCGGCGCGCCGCTTTCACCGCGGCCGGCCGTCACACGGAGCGGTTCCCGTTCGCCGGCGGGAGGCGGGCCGCCGCCCCACCCGGGCACCGCGGAGACCCTCTGCGTGACGGGCTGACGGCCCGCTCCCCTCAGCGGCCCGGCGCGCACCCCAGCAGCGCGCCGAGCGCGAGGAGGAAACGCTCTCGGCCCGCCCTGAGGCGCGCCACATTGCGGTGCAGCACGCCACAGTGCGCCATTGTTTGTCCCGGCGCCGTGTGCGCGGTGGGGACCGTTGGAGGACGGAGGGCGCCGCTCCGGAGCTGGGCGACTGGGGTGAGGAGTTCAGTCCCGGACCCCAGCGGCCAGGTGGAGGGTCTGGGGGCCGCGCGGTTTCCGGCCGGAGCCCGTCCCAGCAGCGGCGGTCGGCTCACGTGTCTGTGAGCGCTGTGAGCGGCACCGGTCTCACCTGTCAGTGTCACCTGACCTGGCACCTGCCAGCGGCTGACAGTCGGCCGGGACTGGCCCGCCGCCAGCGCGCCCGCGCCGCCGCTCGGCAATCGGGGTCCGTCGCCCGCGCGCGCTGTGAGAAGCTGCCAGGGCTACCCGCAGCCCGTCTTGTCAAAGTGGCCTAACCCGTGAAAACTGCTATTAAAATGTTGGTTCTTCCTTTCGCAATGCGGAGGCTTCTTATGTAATAATTTGCTCGCATAGTTGCTGACGTCGGGTTTCTCGATGAATATGGTGATTTGGGTCGTGCCATGGACCTTGAAAGTACAAATATAGAAGGAAGCCGTGTCCATACAGGTCAGGCTGGCGTGTCGCCCCTACCCCGCTCGCTGGCTCGTTTGGTCGACTTTAGGGCGGTCCTGGGCCGGGTAGCAACTGACCCCGTCCGTCCGTCGGTCCCTCTCTGCGTCTACCGCTGCGGTGCGTCCTCCCCTCCCTGCCCTTTGTGTTCCAACTGACTGGAACCCTGCGCTGGCCCTGACCCGACCGACCGGTGCGGCGCGGCGCTGCCGCTTTTTGTACTGTGTATCCGCTGAGTTGGCCGCACCGGGACGGGTGACAACACTGCGACAGCGGGTCAGGCGGACACAAACGAACGGACGGACGGACGGGTGGACAATCGGACAGAGTCGGCGACCGTGTTGGTCTCAGTCACGGCACGGCACGCCACGTCCCTCTACGTTCTCCGGACGTATTGCCACGTCCGCCGTTCTATCCCCGTGGCAGGACGTTCCAACCTGCGGACGTTATGGTGACGAGGAGTGGCAGTCGTTAGCCGTCCGCCGCCCGCAGCAGATTTATGCAATAGCTGCCGTCCACCGCAGGAACATAAACCAGCCCCGAGTGTCGTCTGCGTGTCCTGGTTGGTGGAAGGGATGTGAGAATGTGAGAGAGATTTGGGATAGATGGGTGAGAGCGGTGTGAGAAAGGTTAGTGATGGTGGAGGCTGGTGCGCTGGAATTTGTAGACGAAAGTGTGTTGAATATGTGGTTGTTGCAGCAGTAGTTGCAGGCGATAACTGTCAGTGTATTGGATCCTGCAGAAGCGGTTGCGGGCGATAATGAGAGGAAACTGTCAAGTGACATTGATGCTAATTTTATGGATCTGGGAATCAGTTGAACCGGACCGAGCTAAGGCCAATGGGCATGAAAATTAGATATGCCGGATTTCTGAGAAACTGAAGCTCTTAGCTGTTAATTTACGGTAGCTTTCATCCATTTGTCAGTCCCACAGTCAGATGAATTGAGTAGAATAGTGTCAGTCCTGTGGCCGCTTTTGTTTTAAGCATACATGCTGCTGATGACCACAAACAGGCGAGCAGTCGCCACTTTTCTCTCTGGTGCTGCTGTATGAAATGCATAATTACCCGGTGTCAAAATCTAGGTCGGGCACCTTTACCGTTGGGCGCTGCCCGTGCTTTGTGCAATGCTCGGGTGTTACAGGGAAAAGTTGTTGCTAAATCGGCACGCTATGTTATCGTCATGGCTTTCGAAGTTTCGTTCCGATTATTTCAGCGTCAATTCATCTCCGGGAAGGCTAATGCGTAGCATATTTTTCCCCTTATGCTTTGAGCCTCACTCTCGAGCCAGTTGCTGTGCATTACGTTTGTTGCCGTGTCGTGAAACGGCCCCTGCAGCGGTGTGCTGCCCACCCCGCCCGGCCGGCCGCGGCTGGCCGAGTGCCACCGTCCGGCGGCGGCGGCGGCGGCGCTGGCGGCAGTGACGCCGCGCGCGCCGGCCGCCCGCCGAGCCGGCGGCGGCGGCGCGGCGGCGTCAGTCGATGCCGCCGGCCACTGGCGGCGGGATCAATGCACGCCGGCCCGCCGAGCGATCGGCGCCCCGTATTGACGCGGCGTGGCGTCACCGGCGGCGGCGGCGGCGGTCATCCCACCAGGTGCCCGCATCCGCCCCCGTCCCCGCCCCCGCCGCCGGGCGTCACAGGCCGTCACCGTGCCCCGCTCCGCCGCGGCTGACAGCTCCGCGGCGCGCTGACGGCTGCGGCAGCCCGGAGCGGCGGCACGCGCCGGTCCGGACTGCCGACCCGCCGGCCCGCCGACACGGGAAGCGGCGTCGGCCGGCGCGACGGGATGCAGACGTCTCGGGATCGATGCTCGCCCGCCGCCGTCGCCGCCGCACGAGGTCAATACGAGTGGCCTGAGGTCAATACGGAGCGGTCCGCTCCCAGGTCAATACGACACCGCGCCGGCCGCCGCCCGCTCACGACGCACCCTCTGTGGGGCTCTGTTTAGCGCGTTGCCCCGGCCCGTGCCCGATGAAGTGGCACAGCGGATAGTCAATAAAGGGTGCCGAATGCCGCGGACGGAGCTCGCTTAGTGACGCGCTCATATGCCTTGATGGACCCCATGAGGTATATCGTGACTTATGAAGACGGCCATGGGGCGGATTCATGAGCTGCCAGCGATGGGACGGCCTGCTGAATTGGGACTCTTCCTCTTAACAACACTGGTTGTACCCACTCGTTTACGAATTAATGGTGTTTGCTTCCTGGTTACGTAGTAGAGTACTGGCCTATCGTTCCTAGTTACCGATAGTCGAGTCCTGCTGGGACGATCAATGATCATGCTTACAAGTTTTGCGCTCTTGCATGCTCTCATGCGACCTGACGCAGTCGAGTATTTACTTACTCTACCATGAGTGACAAATTCTAATAATAAACGTGACAACATTTCTAGTTTCTAACAAGTCTGAGACAAAAGACTCAGACTTTTGACTGAGGGCAACTCTGATGCTGAGTGGCGACTTTTGACATCAGCTTACCGCCAGTGCGACTTTTTATTGGAATTGCGTGCCGTTTAGACGGAGAGCTTCTCCGCGTTTTACCTCGGTTTCCCATGTCACTCCTCGTTCCGTGACTGGATCGGACGGTCTCCCCGTGGACGACGGTCCTCTCCTGGATGTGCTTAGCCTTGCAGTGGGTCGGAAAATCTCGGTAGTGGTAGATAAAACTAACATGCGGTGTACAACGGAACAGCTGATAGCCATGGGCAGTCGGCAACTGAAGGAGTGGATAGCAGCGAACGGCAGCAGCGGGTGGCTGCATACAGGCCGGCCTGGTTCGCCTCCGTCTGTGTGCTGCTGGATCACGAGCTGGTGCCTGGCTGGTGCTGGCCTAGTGCCTGGCTGGTGCGGGCCGCCACGGTGACCTGTTCCGCTCCACCGGCGGCGCGTGCGGCCGCCGCGCTGGAGGAGCCACGAGAGCTGCCGTGCGCGTGCGGCCTCTGGAGCTCCAGGGTCCGCTGGAGGAGCCACAACGAAGCCCCGCACGTGTTCGGCGGAGGAGCCACGTCGAGCCGGCAACCGTGCGCGGATGGAGCGCTGACGCCGGCCTCGCAGCGACGGGGCCGTTTCTGAGTGGTGAAGTGATCGCCCTTGGTTCTGATTCTGATTCATTGAGTGCGATGCCAGAGTAACTATCCGTCAGTTTGCTTTGCTTGCTTCGGTGCGACCTTGAAGGATTTCTTTTGGATATGCAGTGCTGGGGCTAGTTATTGTCCCATCACTATTGATGTTGCATATCCCTGCATTGTCTTCTTGCAGCGGCTGACTACACCCATCTTCCTTCACTCTCTCCTCTCCCCTGTCTTCCCAGGAGCCCATGGCACCGCCCGCCGCGGAGCTCTCCCTCTCCCTCTCCCCTCTCCCTGGCGGTGACCGCGCCGACTGCGGCAGCAACAGCGTGAGGGGGCGGGACCGGGGGAGGGGGATTCGGGTCGGCCTGGGCCGATGACACCGCGCTGCCGCCGCCGAGGTCAATACGGAGTCTGGGATCAATGCAGCGAGCGACGCAGCCGGACCTCACCCGGCCGGCCCCCGCCGAACGACCCGGCTGCTCATGGGCGCACCCGGGATTCCCTCAGACCGTCGGGCCCTCAGAGCGTCCCTCACCCTCTCCCCAGACCCTCCCTCAGACCCTCTCCCCTCAGTCACGGCCCCGTCCCTCCAACCCCTTCCCGTCTTCCTCCATCCCGGACGCGCCGCCTCACCCCTTCCCCCTCCGTCCCTCCGCGGAAGGCCGGTCAATGCAGAGCTCCTGGTCGGGTTGCTGTGGGCCCATCCTCTACCATGGGGCGGGGCGACCGGGATCCGCTGTGTTTTGTTCGTTGATTGGCCACCAGACTCACGAAATCCTCTCTGGATCACCTCATACGTGAGAGCCGTGCCTGTTTCTGCTCCCGCCCGGCCATCTGTTACTGCTGTCCCTCGGGTCTCTTTTCCGATGCAGTGGGGCTGGACCGAAAGCCGCCTGATTGTCGACTCGGCGGTAACAACAGTGATTCGGCGATGCAGTGGCAATTTATTTAACGACTGCATGGACTCTTCACGTTCAATTGCATTGTGAAACGCGGTAGGCGAATTTTAGCGATCAAAAGCATTCGTTCGAATGATAGAATACACGGCTTTCAATGGGAAATGTATGTGGATATGATAAATGCCGACGTCGTATTGAATATGTATTTGCTTGTTCTTTGCTACCTCAGCCAGGAACCTCTTACAAACGCCTGTCAGTGGCCGTTTTCCTAGCTCTCCAGTTCACAGACATTCGCTTGGTTTGCGAACGGTTGTTTCGATTCCACTCGCTGATTCCCATGCAGTATTGTGGAAGCATTGGTAAACGCTCGCCCCATTCCGTCGCCTGGCCACGGCCCGAGAGCCCAGTTCACGATCGGGCAATAAAGGTGGACGTGTTAAGGCAGGCGGCGGTTGGAATGGTAGGCAACGGTGGCCTCGGCGACTGTGCCGGGCATGTGCTGGTGCCGAGAGACGGGTCAGACCACCTGCAGTTGTGACTGGATTCAACACAGCCCCGTTACTAACTGGCCGGGGCCGGGTCCTGGTTTGGGCGGGCCGACGCTCCCCGCCCGACCGCCTGCTTGCTGGTGGTTAGCCTTGGGCTGTCCGGGTGTTGCCCGCTTCGTGCTGGCGGAAAAATCGAGCACGCGCCGTGAAAAAGTCGAGTCGCCGCGCGGCGCCGGTCCGGCCCGGTCAGCGACCCCCGCCCCGGAGCACCGTGTCTCCGGTGAGCGGGGCACCGCTGCCGAGCTGCCGGGCACAGCCGAGCTGCACAGGGCGTGGCCTGACCACCTGGCCTATTGACCTGTCGGCGGGTGAACGGCGTAGCGGCGCCGCGCCGGTCCGGCTTAATTAAAAATAGCGCCGCCGCCGACCGCACTGCCCCGCGCGGCGGCGGCGGCAGCGCGCCGTGCGCTCCGCCCCGCCAGCTGAGCGGCGTCGTGACGCGTCACGCACCGTCACGCGCGCGTCTCTCTCCTGCTCGTGGTTCACCTGACGTCCCGGCTCGGCGGCGGCGGCGCGGCCGGCCGACCGGACCGTATTGAGCCGACACGCCGCGGGGTCAATGAAGCCCGGCTGCCGGCGCCGGCGGCGATCGTTGCCAGTCTGACGGACGCCGGAGGCCCGTATCCAGGACTATCCCTCGTTCCTCATCCCGCCCCGCTACACGACGCAAGCGGCGTGGGGCGGCTGTCCCAGACTCGGCTGGTCGCTGACCTGATGTCTGGGTAATCCTTCTGTCGTTGGGCAGTCCGAGCCGCACCGACAGGGTTATTAATAATATGTTGTCTGAGACATACCTCTGTCTCCCACCACCACCACCGCCTCCGCCGTCGCTGCCGCCTCTGCTCCTGTCGCGTTTTCGCAGGCCATCCTCATGCCACTGTCTCGCTGCTCTGTGACCGCCGCCGCGCTCTCAGTCCCGGCGTCTCCCGTCCGCCCGACTTTCTCTCGGCGGCATCTGGCCTGCGCCGGAGGGTCACGACCGCCCGACCGCCGCCGGACACCCGGGCGTGACGTGACACTGCGCTGAGCGGGGGCGGGCCGTGCCGGGCGGGGGCGGGCCCGGCGGGCTTCCGGTCGAACCCGGATGGACGGCCGCCCTGAGCTGGGACGCCGCCGAAGCTCGGGTCGGTGCTGCCCTGGCGCCGCGCCGGTGAGGGCATCTGACTGGGTTTGAGGGTGACGGGAGGGGTACGGGTGTCACCGCTCTGCTCTTACAATCCAGTGTCGGCTCCGCGGTGACTGAACTCGGCTTGCCGTGCCGTGCCGCCGTCTGAGATGTTACGCACGGTCAGACGACCGGCGGCGCCGGCGGCACGCACGCTATTGATTTCAGCACCGCCGGCGGCTGGTTGTCGCCGAGCGGTACAGCTCGGCGGCTGGTCCGCCCCCGCCCCCGCCGCCGCCCCCGCCCGCCGCGGGTTCCCGGTCGCCCGATAGTGTATCGCGCCGCTGGAAGCACGCCGGCCGCGGCTGGAGAGCGCCCGCCCGGTGCCGAGCTGTGGGATCAATAGACGGCCCGAGGCCCGCCGACCGGTCATGTCACTGGACCGGTCACGGAATACTGGCTCTCCGACCGGCCGTAACGGTGACAAACTGCCCGGCGATATGTTACTTCGGCGGTTCGAGCCGGCGATTGAAATGGAATGTTGTTTTTGTGGAGTGGACGGCGCGGTGTAATGGTTTCCTTATATTATTATGGACTGTTTTGTGCAATATGATCGTGTTGTAAATGCAGAGGGGAAGCGGTGCCGTGTAAGAGTTCATGTAAATGATCGAATTTACGGCTTTTAACCTGTCGTGGTTTTCAGAACTGTTAGCACTGCACTGTTGAAACTATCGTCACTGTGTTCATCAACAGTAACATCATTTCCATGAAATGAACATCACGACAATAGCAGGTACCCAGAGGCGGAAAGTGTCTGGTCTGATAGGGAAGGAGCCGTCGGTTCGGTGTCCCCGGTGCAGAGCCGACCGACGGCAGCGGTCGGCGGCGGCCCGTTATTGATCTCCAGAGATAGAGCCGAGCTGTCGGCCGGCCGTCACTCCGCCACCGTTACGTTGAGCGTCACTGTCGTCACCCGCCGTCACTGTTACCGTCACTGACCGGCGGTGAATCTTGTCCACTATCACACCTTGTGCCATCTCATGAGACGCTCCAATCGCACCGAGAATGGTAAATATCGCGCCACCAGATAGTCCCGTCCGTCCCGAATTGAGACGGAGGTCGCGGTCGATAAGCCGTGACGGCTATCAAGGGGAGATGGGTCGGTGGATTGGGCGGATGACGACCGATTGAGACAAATGTGCTGAATTATATCGATGGTTTTCTGGCGTTTTGTGAGAGCATGTCATTGTCAGCCATAGCGTGCTAAAAGTAGTTATAAGGCAGTGCTGAAACTTTGATGCAATGTGCGGATGGGGTTGTTCAATTGTACTGGCACTGGGCAATGCGAACGGGGTCTGCGATGTTGCTTGCAAAATTGCATTTCTCTCAACCGCATTGTGTGAGCATATGCCTGGCGTCATTGGGCATTTGTGGCCACCTTTCACGCTGTTTTCTACCCTCTGCATCATTGCGTGGGCCATACCATCAATTTGGTCTGTTGCCAAACTGAGACATTGCTAAGACACTGCATCTATCATGTATGTTTACAAATATTGCGCCCGATGTACGAGCTCCTGTCTTCCTGGAAAATTCTGATGAGGTTCGACGACACTTGTAGTGCTGTCGTCAAACTAGACTGACGCTTACGTCTCATGTTTGTTGTGTAGTCACCTTTGGACGCGTCTCCGGACTTATGATCAGCATTTCCGAGCATGTGAGCATCATGTGATCTGGCCTTCGGCTGTATGTACAGTATAGGCAGGTACTTACATTGACCTTTACCTCGCTCCTGTACGGTTTCTTGTGGCCTGGCTTTACCTGTATGGATGCATGTCAGCGGGACAGACGGGCACCCGCGGTGGACATTCATTCGCCTTACTTTGCTCTCGGTCATGCTCATGCATTCGGTCGCCACTGTACGCGATTCTGTGAGCCCTGAACCGGTCAACCGACCAACCGACTAACCGACCGCGTCGGTCGATGGATTTGGATTGCTCTTTCCGGCGTCACCCCACTTCCAGTACTATCCACGCAGCGACAGCGATTTGGTTTGAATGAAACGATGCGATGAATGGCGAACCGCTATTTCCGAGCGTTACGAGCAGCAAAGGGAGAGGTAGAGAGCGAGCCCCACTGACGAAATGCTGATGGTCCTGCAATTGGCCGAGGGTGATGTAAGTGACACGTCAGTTAAAGTGACGTGGCGCTGTGATGCCGTGGTGCCACCCACCCCTGCCGGCGAAGCGTCATCAGATGACGTGTGGTTCCCGGGCAGGGCCCGGGAATGGCGGACCGGTTTGCGCCGTGTGTGTAATGAATCTGACAGAGGCATTGTTTGGCCCGGTTCTGCGAACTGATTCTGCTGACGTCGTTGTTTGTTAGTGCAGAGTTATGTGGGCCCATTCGCGCCGGCTGCCTTAGTTATTACACAGTGCAAGTCTGCATGAATCATCAGTGTAATCCGTCATACGGAATGAAAACATGACGTTTGTAACAACAGGTCACTGTCCTTTCCTGCTCTGGCCTTCAAAGTCGCTATGACACGGGGCTGTGACGGGCTGTCCGTGTGTCGCGGTGGTGGCTGCACGGCGGCCCGCTCGGGGCGATAACCAGCACTCTGTCGGTGGTGACACCGCGTGTCGTCACCGCTCCGCACCAGTGCACACTGGTCGGAAACGCCCTCACGAGAGGCCACGGGCGATTCCGGAGTTTCGGATTATTTTTTGTATAGATCGATTTGAAATTGATCAAATTATTATAATTAGGCCAAAAAAACTAATCCGGGTGACCAAAAATAACTGTAATCAGCCCCCGAAGATGGGGTATCCCAGAACTCGGAAACTGACGCGGAGCAAGAGGTTTCTTGAGCCGGATATTCAGAGTCTTATTGCTGCTAGACACCAAATTGAAATCCCACATATTATGCATCAAAATGTTTGTTATGAAGTTGCCGACTGGTCAGTGCAAATTTTTTGGTATACTTTTTCCCCAACTAAGATCTACTGTAGCTTTTTTATGAGGGCTCTCCTAGAGTGATTCTGGAATATAACTGCAAAGTTTAGGTAAGGAAACAACAGGTAGTCCCATCTAGTCCCACTCTGATTTTTTGTGAGATGAAGCAGGATTTAAATTTACACCAGGGCAACATAAAAGCTAACTGCGCATATTTGCGCAAAATTTGCAGGAGCCGCTATTCCTACCCAACTACCGCCCGCCCCGCCCCAGTTTCGGCTCGGCCGCCGCGCCCGGCTTACGCTGACCTGTGTGGCCTGCACGCATCCATGCGTAGTTGACTGGTCATTAAAAACAGACGCGCTTGAGTTTATGAATTTTGTGTAAAGCGCATACAATATGGTTTTATTATTGCATTTATGTATGTATTGACATCAAAAGCCTTTCACATATTGCGTGGCGATTACGGCTTGCATTTAGAGAGCCTTGCTATTAGTAACCATCACTCGGCTGAAGAAAGTGGAAATTGAGACCTTCGTGAATATAAGACGGTGCGAATATAGGACACCTGTCACTGGCGTCAGGTTACCTTGGGCCGTCTTTTTACATTAGATCACAATTCCGGTATTTAGCCCTGGCCGGACCGATTGGTTTTCTATATTGACCGGGGAGGGTTGATACAACTCCGTCGCCGTTTCGCCTCTAATTGAGCTAGAGCCTCGCGGAAAAAAACGAGCTTGTGTGCCGTTATAAGACGCAGCAAGTACTACCCGATTTAAGGTCTTCTAGGTCAGCCAGTGACCTCTTAGGTCAGGTAAGTGCCACAAGGCACGGGCTCGGTTTTTGGTTAATTACTTTGCCAAAAATGGTCGCACTGCCGCCATTTTGGCATCATCGTGCTTGTCTAGCTCAGGAGCGTTGAATGCTATACTTGTTGTTCGGATGAAGTCAACTTAGGCGTTAACCTCGGGTCAAGGTCAGGTCGGAGCCCCTCAGGTCACGAAAATGGTTGAAGGAGGACATATCGCATATCACTCGATTCGGCAGGTCTTCCCGAGTCCAATGGTGACTTTCCCGACTCTCTAGCTCCATCTGATCAGGAGTTATTGACGAAAAACTTATATGGCCTTAGTGACGTCATAAATGACGTCACGCAAAGTCAACAATGCTAAAGTGAAGCACCGGACCTTGCAAGGAGTGCATGAAACCATTCCCGGTGCCTGAATAGCAGCTTCCAATTTCCCTTGTTCACTTAAAGTGGTGCTAGATCCTGTATTATACTCAATTATGACGTCATAACTTAACAGATTCACGTCATATATTTAGTGCTTGACATCCAAATGATAGCTTACATATGACAGAGAAGGCATGCAAAGTTTTATGAAGTTTGCTTCACTAGTTGTGGAATAACAAGCAAAAAACTTTTGCGGAAAGGCCGCTGGCCTCTCGCTGGAGCGTTTCCGACCAGTGTGCAGTGCAGTGGTGGCGGTCGATGGAGGCCGGGTCAGGTCGGTCTCAGACCAGCGGCGGCCGCGTGCGGTCAGCCGCGGGCCACGCGCCGCCGCCGAACACCGCCGCACATCCCGGCGAACGGCTGCTGCGCGTACGGTCCGCCGCGACCGGAACCGGGTCACTGGAGCAGCGCCGCCGCGACATCTATCGGCCAACGGCTGTACCTGTAGTACGTCACCGCACCGCCAGGTGTCAGAGCTGTCCCAGGTGTCAGATGTAGAACGCCGCGGCCGGCCGGTGGGACAGTTTCACCAACAGCTCAATAGAAAGTTGGCTGATGACCTCAGTCTGTTTGCCCCTCGCTGCCCTCGCGACGGGGACGCGTTTTTGGGGCGCCGAACCGGATCCCCTTTCGGTGATCGGCACGCACCGTCCCGGCCAAACATATCACCGGCCGGTGGGACGAGTCGGCCGATCCGGGCTGATGTTGGCTGGTCTCAGAGCTAGTGTTGACTCGTGGACAGCTCGACTCGGACTGCTGTGGGCGGCTCGGCTTAGGGTCTGTTCCAGTCGCACTTCCTAACACATCTAAACTCCTCCAAGAGCAAGATAGAGGAGGTTGGACTTGGAGCAGGGCCCTCCTTGGCTTTGTAGGGGCGAAAGCTGCCACTGGAACAGGGGAGCAATCTTGGAGGAGTTAAGAGGTGTTAGGAAGTACGACTGGAACAGACCCTTAGACTGCTGGCGATACGGGCGGCTTGATTCGCTCCCTCGGCGGGCGCCCTTGAGTCCAGAGGAGCTCACCGAGCCCACTGGGGAGTTTGTGTGAGGTCCCGCGTTGAGCCCCTCCCCTCCCACTCCTTCTAGCCAGTCTGCCGGGCCGCCCGATGAAGCACAACTGGGTCGTGCCGTCGGCAGTTCCGGCCAGTGTGTGCCGAGTCGACCGTGACGGTGACGACGGCACCTCAGCGCTCGTATCGGGACGTTAGCTCGCGGAATGTCGCCGGCGGCTGATAGCTCACGGCTCGATAGCTCACAGCTCGATAGCTTACAGCTCGATAACACGCAGCTCGATAGATCACGGCTCGGACTATGAATCCACAGGGGTAGAGCCCCGCCGATGTGATCGGAACCAGCTGGCATGTTTGACGGTCAGCTTCCGAGCAGCGGCGGCGATGGACGTGGATCCGTTTGTTTGGCCGCGCTGGCAATGGTTCGTGAGATAAATCACCATATTTTCCTCCGGGCTGGGGAGATAAATCAGTGACCATGTCCGGACTGAGGCGCCCCGGCATCCAGGGCCATCTTCGCGGTCTTCAGCCCCAAGTTTCCCGCGATTGTGGGTTGCTGCTCCGCGATCTGCAGGCCTTTTATCGAGCTGCATAGTGCAATGTAAGCTGCAGCTTTCTTCGATCAAGCTTGCAGCTCTGCACAGTGCACCAAAGTCCGAAGTGCTGTGTCCAGCGGATCAGTCTGCTTCAGACCCACCCTTTCCTCGCCTACCGAGGCCTGCCGAGCTGTCCTGCACTGCACAGCTGTGTTTGTCTGTTGACATTGAGCTGAGCCGGTCTCTGAGCTTATGTTTGCGATCAGCAGCAGTACAATCTGTAGGCCTCCGTTCGATTCTAGCTCCGCCGGTCCCCGCTTTTCTGTCACCCTCCCTCTACTGTCACCCACCTTCCGACCCTACCCGTCGCCTGCCGTTCGACCCGGTCCGTCGGTCGTTCAGCGCCCGGACAGGCGCGGCGGTCCGGGGTGGACCGTTGGTCAACCGGCAAACTGGCCTGCCGCCGCTCCGCGCCGCGCCTCCCGCAGTCGGCCTAACTGTATCACCGGGAGGCAGGGGAGGGGAGGATCGTCACTCGGCGTATCGTCACGCGCCGGGAACGGGTGACGACACGTCCCGACAAACGGTCGACCTCACCCGTCACTGGCTCTGGCACAGTCACACCGCTACCATTGGCACAGTCACACTATCACACCGTTACCACTGTCACTGTCACTGTCATCGATGGTGTTCGGTTCGATACAGAATAGCGGCACAGCTGGCCGCTGGGTTGATCGCGCCGCACTGCTGGGCCGTAAGTCTAAACTGGTCCAAACAACTCTTGATAATCAGACCGATCTCTTCTGACCCCAACAGATGACCAAGTCATTCATGATATCGGGTCCTATAACCATGGTGACAATGATCATCAGTGATACACTGACTTTTCGCTGCTTTATTCGGTCGGATTAGTGCTGTTGAAAATATCAGTCACGGTTCCCAAAGTCCACGGCATGCGTGTTATTTTAGGCGGCCTGTGCGTCCTCCCCCGCGTTCAGCGGTTGCTGCCATAACGGCAGTCTTCTCGACATTTCATGATCCCGTTACGCTGTCAGTTTTTATGTTTTTGATCCTTGGAACCATTTTACCCTGATTATGTGGTCCCGATTCTTCGAACAGGCGATTACCGGACCTTGGAATAGCGCTATGTAATGCAGATTGCAGGTTATGTAAAATGATTTCGTTCTTCAATGGTGTGCCTTGTGTGATGTTATTTTGTCTGATCCTGTCTGATCCTATTCGACCTTTGTCTGACATTCTCCTGACTATGAGCAGGCCCCTGTGACCCACGGTAGCATTCTCTGCTATTTTCTGCCGCTCATTATGTGATACGTGACATTCTGCCAGAAGCATACGTCAGATCATTTCTATGAACACCTCTCGAATCTCCCTGTCTGTCTCCAGTTCTGACCTACCTCTCCCTCTCGTTCGGCAGGTACCCTGAATCCCTCTCTACAGGACCGGATGGGCCGACCGAAGCGAGACATCAGCACCATCATCCACATCCTGAACGACCTGCTGTGTGCCTCGCCCCAGTACCGCGCTGAGGAGGCGGGCGCCGCGTCCCCGGCCAAGCCGACGCCCGGCGCCCCGGCCGGCGCGCCCGCCGAGCCCGCCCAGCCACCTGGTGAGAAACGGGGTGAGAGGGTGAGAATGAACCCTGGGTGTTCGCGGGGGGAGAGAATGAACCCTGGGTGTCCGCTGCTGATCGGGTCGGGAGGAGTATTGAGAACTCCATACACTATGTATATGTATTAGGGTGACAGTTATTTTCTGATTTTTTGAAAAAGCAAAAACGCAGTTCATTTTATGGTTCCATATAGCATAAAAACATCACATGCAAAGTTTCATTCGGATCGGATTATATTTAACCGTGCCTCCTCGAACTTGAATGTGTACGCTTTTAGCCATTGGGCCAGCAGTGTAGACTTTTCTGGTATGTAATCCACAAGCAGTGTTTCTCAGCTATTCATAACGATGCAATCATAAAACAAAAGACTGTGGTACACGAAAACTAGTGATGTATTGTAAAACGATTTAAAAAAAAAAAACTGAGATAAGACTCAATGCGTCTTGTGGCAGTTGGCAATCTTGGACCTCCTGACGAGTCTGAGCATCTGCGTCGAATGCTATCGCTCATTACTGCAGATGCCGGGTGACGGTGCCTTTGCTAGCGTTTGGAAGCCTTCCACGGTGTGCCTCCACCACCTGCAGGATGTACTGCCTCTGGTCATCATCCTTGGTGAGGGTCAAATTGTACACTTCCATCAGAGCGACGCCACGCTCGGCGAAGTCGTTCACCACCGTGATGCCGTTGGCCTTCCCCGCTGCGGCGACATAGCGGTGGTCGTCATGCCACTCGGCAGGGTCGGTCTCGAGGAAGCCGTCGTCAATTCCAAGAGTGACAAAGAACGTCCGCGACGATGTGGATACGAAGTCTGCGCGGGTGTTCTGCGTCAGGTCTGCGCTGAGATCAACGACGGCCCGCTTGGTAAAAGTCCTACGAGCCCTCGTCCGAGGCGAGGGCCTCAACAATGGCCCGCTTTCCAAGCAGGGGTAGGCTCTCGTCAAAGAACGCCAACGGGACTAGGCTCTCACTCAGATACCACAAGTGACGTCGGGCGAAGCTGCTAAGGAGCGTCTTGGCGAGGGACTTGTCCTTTTACCAGGCCAACGTCTTCAGAAGGGAGGTCGTTCTTAGGAGGGTTTCGTCAGAAGGGAGAGGTCGTTCTTGGTCGTTGATTCGTCAAGTTTGCCGTGTCGGTCTACATTCCCACGTGGTACACCGCGCCGAGCCCTACATCGGCCCCTAAGAACGACCTCTCCCTTCTGAAGACGTTGGCCGGGTACGAGGACAAGTCCCTCGCCAAGACGCTCCTCAGCGGCTTCGCCCGACGTCACTTGTGGTATCTGAGTGACGGCCTCATCCCGTTGGCGTTCTTTGACGAGAGCCTACCACTGCATGGAAAGCGGGCCATTGTTGAGGCCCTCGCCTCGAACGAGGGCTCGTAGGACTTTTACCAAGCGGGCCGTCGTTGATCTCAGCGCAAACCTGACGCAGAAGACCCTCGCAAACTTCGTGACCACATCGTCGCGGACGTTCTTCGTCACTCTTGGAATTGACGACGGCTTCCTCGAGCCCGACCCTGCCGAGTGGCATGACGACCACCGCTATGTCGCCGCAGCGGGGAAGGCCAACGGCATCACGGTAGTGAACGACTTCGCCGAGCGTGGCGTCGCTCTGATGGAAACGTACAATTTGACCCTCACCAAGGATGATGACCAGAGGCAGTACATCCTGCAGGTGGTGGAGGCACACCGTGGAAGGCTTCCAAACGCTAGCAAAGGCACAGTCACCCGGCATCTGCAGTAATGAGCGATAGCATTCGACGCAGATGCTCAGACTCGTCAGGAGGTCCAAGTTTGCCAACTGCCACAAGACGCGTTGAGTCTTATCTCAGTTTTTTTTATCGTTTTACAATACATCACTAGTTTTCATGTACCACAGTCTTTTGTTTTATGATTCCATCGTTATGAATAGCTGAGAAACTCTGCTTACGGTTTACATACCAGGAGGGTCTACACTGCTGGCACAATGGCTAAAAACGTATACATTCAAGCTCGAGGAGGCACGGTTAAATATAATCAAATCCGGATGAAACTTTGCATGTGATGTTTTTATGCTATATGGAACCATAAAATGAACTGCCTTTTTGCTTTTTCAAAAAATCAGAAAATAACTGTCACCCTAATATGTATGTATATGTATATTTAAAATCGCCAACAGACAATAAGTCCACTTAAAAGGCGAAGTCAAAGAGACAGTAAAACAGCACACACCCACACACACAACACACACACACACCTACATACACACACACACTGAAGATAAAAACACGTAGGGTTATAAACACAGGAGATGTAAATAAATGAATAATAGCCTAAAAAGCCTAGTAAACAAGAAACACTAAAAGCACAGCGGATGCGATCACGCCGCTTCACTAAAGCGGTCAGGGCCATTTTACCAGGAAAGATTTATATGATTGAGACTAATTGCGCGTTGGGAATGGTTTCAGTAGCTCGAGTTTCCATATCCGATAGTTAGATTGCCTGTTGCTTTCACATCGCGTGCAATGATACTGGAAAGTGCATAACGAGGGGCAATTGAGTACAGATAAAGATAGAGCAAGCGTGGTCTCAGCGGAAACCAATGCGAACTGGTTCCTGGATTATTACTAATGCAGACGATGTGGTTTTGAGACATGGTGGTGCAGCTCGTCTGCCTACCATGAGAGTCGTTCTGGGTGGGCTGTGTTGTTCCCTACACTCAATGTGCAGCATACTGAATTTGGTCATCGGCCGACCGTCGTCATTGACGATCTGTGCACATTGGTGCCCCGTTTGTGACCCGCTTCTGCTTCCTCTGTTAAGAGCACACTTTGTCTACCTGCCCCTGTGGAACCTGTTGCACACCGCTCTGACCGTGCGCCCCCCTCTGCCTCCACAGCTGAGCCGGCGGCGCTCGACGAGAACCAGGCCACGCGCGGCAAGGTGGAGCGTCTGAAACTGGTGCTGGAGGAGCGCCGGCAGCGGCGGCGGCAGCGGCGCTCGCAGCGCAGCGCGCCCTACACCACCAGCTGGTCGGCCACCTCGTCTCGGCCGGAGCCGGCCGGCGGCGCCGCCCACGCCGCGGCCGACGCCGCCGACGCCGAGATGCCCGAGGTGACGCCGGCGCCGGCGCTGGTGGCCTGCGGGGGGCAGAGCGCGCTCTGAGAGCGCCGTGACAGTCGGCCGGGTCACGTGCGTGTGACGCCGTCCGCGAACTGAGTGTAACGGCCCAGAGACGCTGTTGGTTTGGGCAGAGACGCCGTCCGACGGAACGGCCGGTGGGCGACCGTGGCGCCATCTTTATAGTGTGGTAAGCGGACCGAGCGCTGCCTGACGGGCGGCATGTGAAACTGAGCGGACCCACCGAGTGGCGAGCGGCCGGCCCGAGTCGCGCGGCCGCCGACGCCAGACAAAGCGAGTGTGAGTGGCAGTGAGTGACAGGCTGAGCGTGAGTGAGAGTGAGGATGAGTGAGCGAGTATGAGAGAGCTCTGAACCGCTGCTAATCGTGCTGTAGCCGCGTGTGAGCGCCGACGTGCGGTCGGCGCTCTGTGTTCCCGCCGGCGGGCGGACAGCCGAGCGGCCTCCCCCGGATCACGGCGCCGGGAGAAATGGACTGACCCGTCCGGACGCCGCGCCCGGGCGCTGGGCGAGTCCACTTAACTTTGTGTGTTGTTCGGGGGAAGTAGAGGATTTTCTTGTGTTGAATCTGGCGTTCTGTCGCGTGCGCAGGCCATGAGACCATGCAAATGTTTATGGAGTGTGGTGAGTGAGGGACGTAGCAATCCGAGCTGTAACTGCTGACAGTGTGGAGTGAGTGGGCGGAGCGCCGCCGGCGGCCGCCGCCGCGCCGCGGCTCCGCCAGCAGTCAGTGTTTTAACCCAGAGCCGTGTAAATACAGTTATGTCGAGAGGAGGATCATTTGTTTTGTTTGTTTGGGGTGACGAGCCCGCAGATTCATCACGTTATCATTTGGAACTTTCATTTAGTCCTGAGATCCCCGAGCTGATTGACAGGCACCGTTGTTTTTCGGCTCGGCCCTCGGTTCTTTGAAAGGTCAGGCTAAAACTCAAGAGGGTCACGGGGACAGCATAAACGCTATTGAATATCCAGGCTCTATGCATAGCAGATAGCACACTTTTTTGCAATAAACCTGGTGGTTTCGGGTTTCGTCTCTGGTATTCAGCGGAAAGGGAAAAAGAGGTATAGAAAAACACCGTGGAAAAAACAAAAACAGGTAATATGGTAGCAGAAGGGAGCTACCATATTAAGGCAGTTCTGATGCAGCTGTGACGATGAAGTGACGCAGTCAGCACGCTTGTTTTCATTTTCCATTTCAATTTCTTGTTCCATTTCGGCAGTATTTTTTTCAAGTGATTTTCCATCAAGGATTAGCTATTTCAATTTTTGGGAGCTAAACGATAAACTTTTCTCATTACGGCCTAACTAAGGTAGGTACCTAACTTCAAATTCAACTCCAATTGCCGTTAAAATTGCAATGGAAAATATCCGTTATCTCATCTGTATGGATTAAAATTGAAATGGATACAGGGTTCTGAGGCTAGTTTTACCAACAGAAAATAGCCGCCTGCCGGAAATTTTGCCTTAACCCTCTCTGGCACAGGCCATTTTGCGTCCTTCGACGGCACAAGGCCCAAGGGGGGGATGGTACGACCCCCCCTCGCGTTTGGCCCCTGATCATCGAGCTAGAGCTTCGCGGAAAAAACGAGCGTGCTGCCCGTCACGAGAGGAAGCCGATGTGTGTTTGTTGTAATTTTGTTATTGGATTAAATACTGGGCCTTATTTAAAATAGGATTATTTAATCATGTTGGAAACATCTCATTCTATTCACTATTGTGATTTGGGCCAGAATGCAGATTATGGCAATCTTACACCCTTGGCGTGGAGGTAGTGTCGAAGACTGTTGAACATCGCCAAGCGTTGCAAAGTAACCATGCGGTGGGTTCCTGCTCACTGAGGAATCGAGGGGAAGTAGAGCGCGGATGACCTGGCGAAACAATCGACCGTCCTACCCTTGACGCCCGCTCGCTGACCCGGGGCCGGGCGGCCCATTCCATTGTGCGACCTCGCGTCAATGGCGCGACAACTGGTCCAAGTCATTATTCAAGCCTCTCTTCTAGAGCACACTGCCACTTCCCATCACCGGAGACTGGAGAGGACCGAAAGAACGCCGTTTCGGTGCACCAGATGAGTGTGGGCCACTGGAGCCGCTCGTCCCCACCTCGTCCCAGTACGTGCACCGAATCAGCCGTCTCCTCTCCGCTGCATGCCAGCAGTGTCTGGAGGACGATCGTCGGTGACCCACGATACTAAACACCATGTGCCGAGAAGAGACTGATGTACGGGAGCACGTGCTGCTCAGTTGCCCGGCCCTCGCTGGCGCCCGCCAGCCTCGAACACAACTCTCCGCTGATTTTTGTGGCCCTAGAAATGCTGGCCCAAGCTCTGTTTCACGGCACAACACTATAACAGTGCTCTTGGGAACATCATGGAACATCGGGAGCAAGGAAACATCAACTTTTCAGATGCTAGAAAGTAAAAATAATTGGAGAACAGAGAGCGTCCAAGGCCGTAAAATACTCCTGTCTGTCTGTCAGCCCTGGTCAGTGATTGTGCAGTGCACATGTGCCTTATTTCAAAGCTTGATTTTGACACAAGTAGGCCCCCGACTTTCGGCGCAAATCATGCAGAAATTTCAGCGCAAAATCGCTTGCGCCGAATTTCGGCGCATGAAAGTCTCACGGGCGTCCGGCGTAGTGTATGGATGTTTTCCAGTCTGGGTCCTAAAAAGCATGGGATTCACAAAATGGGTCGGTCTGGAAAGAATTGAGCTTTGATTGCAGTTTTTTCACAAATACTACAATTACAGATTATTTAATGTCTGAACCAGGAGATATGTATGGTGTGGATTTGTCACCCTTGCTGCTACATCTTGTCAACCCTGTTCCCGTGCTGATTTGCAGTCAGGTTTACTGGTAGGCAGTTAAGTCCAAAAATGACTTACTGATGCTCTCTAAACCATATAGACTATCACCTTGTTTTCCAGTCACGATGGCTGAAGACGAGGAGGAGGGGTACCGCTGGGAGTCCGGATATGAAAAGACATGGTGAGTAGGGGCCAGTACAGTGCAGCTTACAGAACTAGATCGCTACAGATTGTCTGCTGGTTAGTCAACTCTCACTACTGTAACCGAACTTTGAAGCTGGATAGTAACCCCAAAATGAGTTTTTACCTGAACAGGTTTTCAATAAAAGCTTTCCACAAGATAAAAAAGCCGGGATATTGGACATTCCAGTGACTTATTGAATCTAACCAGACTGACTTTTCTAACCTGAGCTAACACTTATTTTAACCTTATCTCTACCCAGAGCCCATTCAGGAATCAGGGCAAGGATGTAGCTTGCTGCCCTGACCAGATAGCTGACGCCTGAGTCCCTGACATCACGTCACCTGACCCGACCTGATCCGACCCTATCTGACCTAACCTGACCACCTCCAGGGAGGCCATTCAGGAGGATGAGGCGGGTCTCCTGGACAGCTCGGTCGCCGACCTGGTGGCGCGCGCTAAGCGGGCCCGCCTACACCGGGCGCGGCCGCACGTGCGCCTGGGCATCATGCGGCACCTGTACCTGGTGCTGGACGCCTCCGAGGCCATGTTCGTGCAGGACCTGAAACCCACGCGGCTCATTTGCTGCCTCAAGGTACGCGTTTACCGAACTTTGCTGTAGGACTGCCACTCGGTGGTGACTCGTCTCATGTCCAGTTAGTTTCAGTGCCTTAGCATTATAGTGCTGTCTTGTGCTCAGTAATGACTCGTATTATTTGTACCTCTCGCAGATCCTGGAGGGTTACGTGCAGGAGTTTTTCGACCAGAACCCCATCAGTCAGCTGGGAATCATCGTGACCAAAAACAAACGGGCTGAGGTGGTCTGTGAGCTCGGTGGGAACCCCATCAAAGTCATCGAGGTGAGACGAGCTGGGAATACCACGGGACCGACTATGGGTGATCGCCGCGGAATTTTTACGCGATGATAGTTTGATATTATTTGTGTTTGAAAGGGCTCTTCTTTCTAAACCTGTGCAAGCTCGAGTGTGATAAAAGAGCTAGATTTCAATTCTCTCATAATCTTTACAAGGCTTTTCATAAGTTCCGGTGGTGCGATATGCCCTTCCCCCTTAAAGGCAGTCACATTAACCTCCTTATTCTCCCGGCCTATACCACGCAGCACCTGCGCAAGCTATCGTCTGCGCCATGCGTGGGCGAGCCGAGTCTGATGAACGCTCTGGAGCTGGCAGCCAGCTCCCTGCGCACCATGCCGAGCCACGCGAGCCGGGAGGTGCTGGTCCTGATGGCGAGTCTGACCACCTGTGACCCGGGGAACATCAACGCCACCATACAGGTAATAAATCGGACCATACAGGTAACAGTTATACACTGCCGACCCGGGGAACATCAACGCCACCATACAGGTAACAGAAACACTGCCATACAATAACACGCTGCATACTGCTGACCCGGGGAACATCAACGCCACCATACAGGTAACAGAAACACTGCCATACAATAACACACTGCACACTGCTGACCCGGGGAACATCAACGCCACCATACAGGTAACAGAAACACTGCCATACAATAACACACTGCACACTGCTGACCCGGGGAACATCAACGCCACCATACAGGTAACAGAAACACTGCCATACAATAACACACTGCACACTGCTGACCCGGGGAACATCAACGCCACCATACAGGTAACAGAAACACTGCCATACAATAACACACTGCACACTGCTGACCCGGGGAACATCAACGCCACCATACAGGTAACAACAAACAGATCATGCAGTTGAATTTAATCGTACAGCATCAACTTGGCGTTATGATGAAATAAAATCGATACACTATCAATATTGGATACACTATCAATCACTTCTCTCCCCAGAAACAGCGACACCACATCTCTCCGTCGAAACCAAAACGCAGCACAACTAAGTCACCTATCTAAACGTAAACCTTCTAAAGTTACCTGGGTGCTGAACCCAGACAAGTTTGAAAGGCTAAAAGGTCATGTATGGCGTAGCAATCAGCATTTGAGGAATACGTTCTCTTTCATGCCACCAAAGTGGCCAACTTCTTTAAAAAAAATCGCAATAGGTCGCAGGACCACTTCGTGACCTCACCCCTCCCCTCTCTCTCTCTCTCAGTCGCTCTGTAAGGAGAAGATCCGCTGCTCAGTGATCGGCCTGGCCGCCGAGCTGCGCATCACGCGCCACCTGGCGCAGGAGACGGGCGGAGAGTACGCCGTGTGTCTGGACGACTCGCACCTGCGCGACCTGACCATGGCGCACGTGCAGCCACCGCCGGCCGTGGCCCATATGGAGGCCGCTCTGATACGGATCGGCTTCCCGTCGCACAATACCAGCGCCGACAGTCCCGGCAAACTGTCCTACTGTATGTGGTGAGTGAGACTAGGTGGGTTAGGTTGGAATAAGTTTGGTTGGGTTGGGAATCGTATGCCAGGCTTTTGGTTTTTAATGCTGCGCAACTAGATCATGATGACATGTTTGTGATTCCAGGAAGTGGTTATTAGCAATTGACCACTTATCTTTAAGAATTTTCAGGAAGTACATGGAAGTCCAGGAAGTGTATTTTCCGGCTTGGGTTGATGAGAAAAATAAATGCTCTTGCGCCTCCTGTAAACCTTAGTAATAGTCACATGTACACCCTCGATCATGTAGCCCGTCAATGTAAATGTCTAACCCCCGTCCCCCGCCTCCGGCAGTCACCTGAACGGGCCGGCGCCGCCGGAGGGTCCGGACCGCGGCGGATACCTGTGTCCGCAGTGCTACAGCAAACACTGCGAGCTGCCTGTGGACTGTGCCACCTGCGGCCTGACGCTGATGTCGGCGCCGCACCTGGCGCGCAGCTACCACCACCTGTTCCCTCTGGAGCCGTTCGAGGAGGTGGAGCGGCCGCCCGGCGGACCCCCGCAGCACTGCGCCGCCTGCCGGGCGAGGATTGATACACAGAAGCTGGTGAGTGTAGGGGGCGCTGCAGTGTGCGGTGGTGGTGAATTTGGTCGCAATGTGATGTTGTTGAGAAACGATGAGTTTTTTTCTACCGTTTCTTGCGCTGAGCGTTCCCAGTCTTTTTTTTTTTCAAAGTTGCTGCTTGGTTTTAGAAAAAGTCAAGTCTTTGAGTGCATGATGAAATATAAATAAGCCATTTCTTGGATGGAGTAAGTTTGTTCGTCTTTCAGATTGTTAACGCACGAACGTCAGCTGCCATTTTGTTTTTCAGTTTGAATAGCAACATTGATTTTAGCGTTTGTAGTGGCCGACGGCCGCTCTCCGCCCGGTTACGGCCGAGCCATGTGGTGGCCACGTGCGTCCGGTGGTCCCGCTCGAGGCGAGGCCCGGCTCGGGTCACGTGAGGGCCCGCTGTCGTGATTGGCCGCCGCCGGCGTGTGCCGCGAGGGAGGAACGAGGTGACCTGGGGCCGGTGCTCGCTGCGCCGACCCACTCTCTGTCTGTGACTCGTGCGGTGAGGACGGTAAAGAACAAATACAGCGTCCTACTAAGTGCATCTTTGTGTGGTGGGCGGTGACATAAGTGGCGGAAGACGGTGCGAGCAGTGCTAATCGTGGCTGCTCCTGATACCTGTCTTTATGTCCTGGGGCCCACTACTTTCTCTCTCCTTTTCTCATTGAGGGTGTGGAGGGAGGCGGCTGCGGTGTCTCGCCATCGAGTCATCGAAGCTGACCGCGAGTGACGTGTCTCGCCATCGGGATACAACACTCGTGGCCTCCTCGTTCCTGGGGCGGCCAGTCGGTTTCGGTCAATCTCGCCATCGAGATCCCGGAGCATCTCAGATCCGTCTGACCACAGCAGCCTCGCCATCGAGGGGCTGTGGTCACTCGGCGGCTACCGCATTCCTTCCCATCCTCTACCAAAATCCACTTTCTCCTCACCCTGCACCACAGCCAGTCAGTCAAATCAAGTGTCGCTGTACGCAACTACAGACCAGAGGACGGCGTGGCGACATTTTCTGGTCCTCCGGGCCGGATCTCAACCGGAGATCCCATCGCAACTGCTGAATGGATGCAGAATACAGTTGTGAAACTCAAGCAGTCGATCCTACAATGGCTGAAGCTCAGCGTGCCGCCAAGGATCAGGAGCTTGCTGACCTGCGCCGACTGCGTGGATGCAAGAGGGCTGCTACGACAAGGGCCAGCAAAGCAGTAGAAGTAGAGATAACAAGACATGCTAATCGTGACCGCATCCATCAGGTCAGCGCAAGACTAGAAGAAGCATTTGCCGATTTGCGAAAGACTCATCAGACATATGAAAGCAAGCTGGGAGACGAAGAGACTGAAGAAGCTCAAGCATATGCCGATCATTTCGAAGAAGAAGAGCTAGCCATCCAGGGCAAGATTCAACAATATCTCCAAGAGCTGGACGAAGTTCGTTCATCAGCTACCACTTCCCACCGTGGGCCGAGTCGCGCCAAGTCACATACGTCAGCAGGGACGGCCGCTTCAGTCCGATCAAGAGTGGTCGCCGTAGAATTGGAGGATGCGGATCGCAAGCTACAAGACGTCAGGGCCCAGGTAGAAGAAAGTCGCCGTAACATGATGGAAAGGCAAAGGGCGGAGAAACGCCAACGTGAAGCTCAGCTCGAAATGGAGAATCTCCGACAACAAGAAGAGTGGGAGCTTCAAGAGCGCGACAGTGCACTTCAGCTGAAGATAGCTGAAGAGGCTCGAAATCGAGCAGCAAGAAAGGTCCGTCTCTATCGCGCTGCTGAAGATGAGCTGAATTGGGATCGTCGTCATGACTTTGACGAAGCTGTCGCTGGGATGGGAGAAGAAGCAAAGCCAACACGTGAAGGTGTCTGTGAGGGCACTGCGACATCCATGGGTAACTGCGGCATGCACTCTCAGCGTGATCAACAGAGGGACGAGCGGCAGGAAGGTCACACCGCTGCCACACACCATTTGGCAAACGAAGACTGCGCTGTGAACGACGCCGTGCAGCCGACGACAGCCGATCAAGCTGCGACTGGGGCACCACTTGAGGCCTCAGCTGGAAGTGCAACCACAACCCTAGATCCCAGTACCTGGACGATTCCAGATGTTTCTCAAGAGCAAGCACGCTCGAGTCAGTCAACAGCGTTCTCCAAGAGTGTACCGAGCCTCAGCCTCCACACCTATCGAGGGGATCCCGCTGACTGGCCTCGTTGGATCAGCCTCTTTAAAGTGCTGGTCCACAATCAGACATCGCTGACGAATGCAGAGCGGATGACTCATCTGCAGCAAGCAGTTGAGGGCCCTGCCCACCAAGCCATTGAAGGGCTTTTGTTTGATGGATCGCTGTACGAGCAAGCACTGAAGACGCTATATGAACGTTTCGGTCGGAAAGACGAAATCAGCCAGGCAAGTCTCAATCAGATGTTTTCTACCCCAGCACCAAGTGTGAATAGCTTGGCGTCAATGGAGAGGTTCAGCTCCGCCATCAGCAACACGGTTATGACTCTGCGAGCCCTGGGCTACTATCATGATCTGGGGGCAAGCGACACCCTCCGCAGAGTGATTGCCAAGCTCCCTGACGAGCTGACTTATCAGTGGGGCCAAGAAGTCTACAGGATGCGACCAAACCAGCCCAATCTGGAGATGTTTAGCGAGTGGCTGAAGATCCAGGTGAACGTGTTGAGCTACACCACTCGCCCGAGCCGTGACCCCGAAAAGAGGAAGACTGTGGTGACTCCGAAAGAGACCATGACGAGGCGGACGACATTGGCCACTTCCGCATCCTCACCGCGTGAGGAAAGCCATAGGCTCAGGCCTTGCGTCGTCTGCGAAGGGGAGCACAAACTGGAAAACTGTCCTGATTTTCAAGCCCAGGCGCTGGAGGAAAAGCTCGTGACTGTGAGACGGGAGCGACTGTGCTGGGCCTGTCTCAGGAAGGGGCACTTCGTCAGATCGTGTAGATCTGCCAAGCGCTGTGGCACAGATGGATGCAGGGCGACACATCACAAGCTTCTACATACGCCCAGAGGTGATTCAGGGGGCGGGGAGAGCAGCGGCAGAACAGAGAATCGCCTGGACAGAGAAGATCCGATCGTTGGTGCAGCCATGACGGAAGCCACAGACACGCTTCTACAACTGGTTCCTGTCAGAGTCCACGGCCCGAACGGTGACAAGGATGTTGTCGCTCTTCTGGATCCGGGGGCGCAAACGTCACTCTGCTGTGAGAAGGTGCTGCAAGAAATCGGTGTGAAGGGGGAGCGTGAAGAGCTCAGACTTCAGAACGTCGAAGGAAGCGGACAGAGACAGTCATCCATCCGTGTTCCGTTGACAGTCAGCCCTATTTCTGCCGATGCCAAAGAGGGCCACATCGTAATCCCGGAAGTTTGGTCTGTGCCAGGATTGAATGTTACTCCACCCAGCATCAGCCGACGACAGACCTCCAGCTGGAAGCATCTGCAGGGTCTCGACTTTCCTCAGTACAGTGGTGCACGTGTCGAGCTGCTGCTCGGGGCCAACATACTGGAAGCTGTCCTGCAACGGGAGATCAGAGTGGGAGGTACCGGCCAACCGGTCGCAGTGAGGACAGATTTCGGTTGGACCCTGACTGGATCTGTGTCGGCACTGGTACCCCGTAGTACGCGGCACGTCATGTTTGTACGCAAACAGTCAACAGATGAAGAGAACCTGAGTGAGCTGGTTCAAGAGTGGTGGACCACTGAAGCCTTTGGCACGAGGATCAACGTCAAGGACGCAAGATCTCAAGAAGATCTCCGTGCATTGGCTCTTCTGGATCAAGAGACCAAAAAGGTCGGTGAGAGATATGAGACCTGCTTGCTGTGGAGTGAGGAAAATCCGACGTTCCCCGACAACTCAAGGCAGGCATACTACCGGCTAACATCAACAGAAAGGAAACTGGAAAAGCATCCAGAACTTGCGGAGAAGTACAAGAACATAATTGATGGGTACGTCAATGATGGACATGCAAGGAAGTTATCACGAGAAGAGATGATGGAACCCAAGGAGAAGCGCTGGTTCCTGCCACATCACGCAGTCCTCAATCCCAATAAACCGGGGAAGGTGAGAGTCGTATTCGACGCTGCGGCACTGTACCAGGGAGCGTCCCTGAACCAGAAGCTAATCACAGGCCCAGACCTACTCCAGAACCTTCCCGGGGTACTGCTGCGATTCAGAGAGGGACTAATTGCAGTCACAGCCGACATCAAGCAAATGTTTCACCAAGTCCGGATACGGGAAGCTGACCAGCCCGCGTCCAGCTTCCTCTGGAGAGACATGGAGCGACAACGTGAACCTGATGTCTACCAAATGCAGGTGGTAATCTTCGGAGCGAAGTCATCGCCGACCATCGCCAACTACGTGCTGCGAAGAGCCCTTCAAGATCACGGAGCCTCAGTCAGTGCGGAAGGCCCAGTGAGCCCTGATGAGATGATCCAGAGCTTCTACATGGATGACTGCCTGTTTTCAAGCATGACAGAAGCAGCTGCTCATGATCTGCAAGCAGAGGTGATGAAAGCTCTGAGGAACGGCGGCTTTCATCTCACGAAGTGGCGCAGCAACTCACCTACAGTTCTTCGGAGTCTCCCAGAGGCTGAAAGGGCAAATCCCTCGACGAGTCTGTGCTTGAAAGGCTCAAAACTGAGTGAAAAGGCTCTTGGGGTCGTTTGGAATGAGGAAGAAGACTCTCTTGGCTTCAGACTACGAGATGAAGACGCCAGTGCAACCAAACGAGGAGTCCTCTGCAAGGTTTCAGCGATTTTCGACCCACTTGGAATCGTCGCTCCGTTCACGGTGCGAGCGAAGGTGATGATGCAGCGGCTGTGGTGCCTTCACTTGGGATGGGACGACCCGCTGCCACAGCTTGAGCTCAGCACCTGGACAGAATGGTTGAAAGAGTCAGAGAAGCTGACTGAGGTGACAGTCCAACGGTGCGTGACGCCAGGAGGCCTCGAGACAGTACGGCGTGAGCTCCATGTCTTTTGTGACGCCTCCGAAGAGGCGTTCGGCGCCGTGGCATACCTGAGGACCACGACGAGGGACGGATGTCACCACTGTCGCTTCCTGATGGGGAAGAGCCGAGTCGCTCCGGTAAAACCTCTATCCATCGTCCGACTGGAGCTCCAGGCGGCGGTTTTGGGAGCGCGGCTGACGGACGCTGTCGTCGGGGAGCTATCCCAACGACCTGACGACATCGTCTGCTGGACAGACAGTAAGGTTGTGCAACAGTACATCGACAACGAAGCTCGCCGATTCAAGACCTTCGTCGCCAACAGGCTGGCCGAAATCCACGAGCTGACGCGTGACGCAAGCTGGCGTCACGTGCCTGGTAGGCTCAATCCGGCGGACGATGCTTCCAGAGGACTTCATGTCTCCGCGCTCGCGCACAACTGCCGTTGGATCGCTGGTCCAGACTTCTTGCGTGAGGACGTCGACCAGTGGCCACCAGTGGAGAAGCTGGCACCACTGGCAGACAACGAAGAAGAACAAAAACAGGCGACGTCAGTGAATGTCATCGCCGCATCAACGCGACCAGAAGAACCGGACCCAGCGAAGTATTCATCGTGGATCAAGTACAAGCGAGTTGTCGGCTGGATCAAGCGTTTTGTGCACAACCTGAAGGCGCTCTTGCCCGGCCAACAACCTCCATTATCAGGTCCACTATCACGCTCTGAGATGGTGGAGGCCGAAGTCTGGATCATCAGACAAGAGCAGCTCACGACGTACGGGGAAGAACTCCGATGTCTGGAACAGCGACGGCCGATCCAGACTTCCAGTCCTCTGCTTTCGCTGACACCGATCTGTGACAGCAATGGCCTGGTCCGTGTTGGAGGACGCATCGGGAAAGCATCTATTCCCGAGGAGTCCCGACATCCGATCATCCTGCCGAGGAAAAGCGAGCTCGCCAGGCTCATCATCATGCAAGAGCATGTCCGTCATGGTCATGCGGGGACAGAACACACGCTGAATGAAGTACGGCAGAAGTTCTGGATTCCCCAAGGACGCGCAGAGGTGAAGAAGCAGCTCCGCAGTTGCCTCTATTGTCATCGACGCAGAGCTGCTCCGGCGCCACCAAGGATGGCTGACCTTCCCGCTCAGAGACTCGAAGCCGATCATCCGTTCAAGAACGTGGGTGTGGACTACTTTGGACCACTGCGAGTGAAGCGGTTCCGAAGAACTGAGAAGCGATACGGACTGCTGATAACGTGCTTGGCGACCCGTGCTGTTCATCTGGAGGTGACACATTCGCTGGAAGTGGACAGCTGCATCATGGCCCTCAGACGCTTCTTCTCTCGCAGATCCCAGCCAGCAGTTATCTTCTCGGACCGCGGTACCAGCTTTATCGGCAGCAACCGTGAACTACGCGAAGAGCTGAAGGTGCTGCTAGCGCAGATGCCTGAGCGCCTGAGCGCCTTGGAGATTGACTGGAGGTTCAATCCACCAACGGCCAGCCACATGGGTGGTGTTTGGGAAAGGATGGTGAAGTCGGTCAAGACGTGCCTGCAGGCAGTCGTCGGATCTCAGCTGCTGACCGATGAAGTTCTCCTGACTGTGTTCGCGGAGGTCGAACACATGATAAACAGCCGCCCACTTACCTATGTGAGCTCCGATCCATCTGATCCCGAAGCATTGACTCCTAACCACTTCCTGCTTGGTCGTGCTTCCCCACACCTGGCACCAGTCCTGACAAGAGGCAACGACATGTGCAGCCGTCGGAGGTGGAGACAGTCGCAAGCTGTGGCTGAACACGTTTGGAAAAGGTGGACTCGAGAATACATACCGACTTTGACACAGCGGAGCAAGTGGCGCCAGGAAAGAAGAAGCCTTCAAGTAGGGGACCTGGTCCTCATGGCTGAGTCCGATCTGCCCAGAGGAGCATGGCCTCTGGCCAGGATCGTTCAGGTCTTCCCGGGTAAGGACGGAAGAGTCCGGTCAGCTGCGCTACGGACCTCCTGCGGAAAGACGTACACCAGACCAGCAGCAAAGATCTGCTTCCTGGAGGAAGAGTGCCGTTGATCGCGGGAGCTGGACTGCCTGGTGGCTGAGGATCATTCGCGAGGCGCGCTGTGCGGTGAGCAATCGTACAGTGTTTGATATTGTGAGGTGAATGTTTGAGTCATCGCTAAAAGGGTTAGCTGGCAGCGGTGTTTATATGTCTTGTATGTTTGTAACAACGACTTTGGTAACTGTGAAGAGTGAAGACACATTTATGTTCTAAAGGCCGCGAACGTGAGAATGTATAATGTCTATATGTAGCATTGGCGCGTCGGCTGAGCATTGTGTAGTGTTGCTGCGAGGCGCAACACGGTGGGGGAGTATGTAGTGGCCGACGGCCGCTCTCCGCCCGGTTACGGCCGAGCCATGTGGTGGCCACGTGCGTCCGGTGGTCCCGCTCGAGGCGAGGCCCGGCTCGGGTCACGTGAGGGCCCGCTGTCGTGATTGGCCGCCGCCGGCGTGTGCCGCGAGGGAGGAACGAGGTGACCTGGGGCCGGTGCTCGCTGCGCCGACCCACTCTCTGTCTGTGACTCGTGCGGTGAGGACGGTAAAGAACAAATACAGCGTCCTACTAAGTGCATCTTTGTGTGGTGGGCGGTGACATAAGTGGCGGAAGACGGTGCGAGCAGTGCTAATCGTGGCTGCTCCTGATACCTGTCTTTATGTCCTGGGGCCCACTACTTTCTCTCTCCTTTTCTCATTGAGGGTGTGGAGGGAGGCGGCTGCGGTGTCTCGCCATCGAGTCATCGAAGCTGACCGCGAGTGACGTGTCTCGCCATCGGGATACAACACTCGTGGCCTCCTCGTTCCTGGGGCGGCCAGTCGGTTTCGGTCAATCTCGCCATCGAGATCCCGGAGCATCTCAGATCCGTCTGACCACAGCAGCCTCGCCATCGAGGGGCTGTGGTCACTCGGCGGCTACCGCATTCCTTCCCATCCTCTACCAAAATCCACTTTCTCCTCACCCTGCACCACAGCCAGTCAGTCAAATCAAGTGTCGCTGTACGCAACTACAGACCAGAGGACGGCGTGGCGACAGCGTTGTTGCGTTGTCAGTCACTGAAGATGGGCCTTACTGAGATGATTTGTTCGTGAGAATTGTGTGTATGGTGAATGAATCTCGCTGGCGCTGTTACCCTTCTATACAGAAGTTATGTAACTAACGATCTTCAAGAATGGTGGGAAAAGGTCTGGTCATGTGTTAGATAAATTGATTTGTTAGAGTCCGTGAAAGTTCACTCTTGGCTATTTGCTGTTTCATTGCAACATAAATATAATCTTTAATAAAGATGTGATCGTGAGATTTGCTGTCATCTGCTTTCGTTTCCTTTTTTCTTGGCACACGTTCATCGCTCATCATATCCATCACTAACAATTTCTCGCATTCGCTGGCGAGCAAGGCTCGCCAATGTGTGTTTTTTCTGGTCTTTTGATCCAATTGACGCTGCCTCCCTACTTTCCCAGATATCCAAGTGTGGAAAATGCAGCGAACTGTACTGCGTCGATTGCGACCTATTCATCCACGAAACTCTGCACGTGTGCCCGGGCTGCTCACGTGGCTCACACAGCACGTGACACGCGGCCCGGCACGTGGAGGTGGCTGTGACATCACGCGGCTCCGGCTACGGCGGCGCGGCGCGGCGCGGCACACTGTGGGTAGGTGTCTGAGCCGCCCGTTCGGTCGGCCGTCCGTCTCAGTTGGACGGTGTTACGGTGGTGTTGGCAGGGCGTATTTTCGGGCCGGTACAATGCGCGGAAAGTTGTGCTGCCGTCGATAGGTGACTGCAAGGAGGTACGAACGGGAGATTTAGCACGGAGTAAAGCCGAACCTGCACAGAAACTGTGCACAATGTTGTGAACAATCTCAAAGAACCGAACTCGGAACCGAAGTGAGACCGTCGAGATGTCTTTTTGATATGGTCCTGCTAATACGTCACTACTTAATAACTCCTATTCCATTGAAATAGTTTTGGAGATTCGCCCGGTTACCCACTGGCATACCATTTGTATGGTATGAAGCATAACCCTTTGGCTACTCAGTCGCTCTTGCGTCAGGTGAATGGCATAGTCCAGTCTACTCATGTTGCGATTATAACTCAAACCATGGCCTACTTAGCATCAGCAGTATTTCCACTACATGGCATGCAGAAAACCACCGAGCCAAACTCTGCTCTGTGAGATATACGTGTTTCCGCCCGATTTTGCAGCTGCAATTTTTGTAAGCTAGTCACCTTCGTGAGCTGCCTGTCCGACTGGCCGCAATTTCCGCTCAAGTTGTTACTTGCCACACAAAGCCCACTGAAGAGACGGGTAGTTGCAGTTAAAGCTGATTTGAAAATCACTCACCATGAAGAGAATGATGAGATGATCAGAATCTCCGTTTGGAGTTGTGAACGTGGCGTAACAGGGTTAGCCTGTTCAGGCCAGCATAAAGAGCGCATTGACGTTTGTTCCTGAACTGTGACCGGAGCATTGATCAAAACATGCATTTCCACATCCATACCGTGATATTATCTATTAAAGGTTGTCCATCCAAAAACCCTTGCTCATTTCGTGTCCGTGATCCCGTAGACAGTGTCCATCGTCACGGCGATTCCTGGAAGTTTCCCGTGTTTGTCATCTGTCTGATGCGTAGCGCGTGTCGAAAGCCCCTCGCCGGGCATTCGTGAGCGCGCTCGCACGAACGCACTGCGTTCGGGGGGGGGGGGGTACTGGCGTGACCCGGTCCCATAGCCATGGAGTCGGTTCACGTGTACCCGGACACATGGACCATATCCCGGTGCGATATTGACCTGTGACGTCATGTGTTAGTTGTTAGAGGTGGACAGTGTTGGACTTGAGGTGTGCACTGTACATTTTGCTCGTGATGTTTTGTATAAACGACTGTTTTGTATTTAAATGTGACCAGTGATTTTGTATTGAGTTGCATGAATACATGTTTGAAATACCCGTGCAACAATTGTTTCCGAAGTAAGAAGTTTGAACCATGTTCATTGTTCATTGCTCATTAATATTAAATATGTATTTATAAAATATGTGTCTACAGTGTCAGTGATTATGGTTTCTTATCCATTTTTGATTGGTGCTTTGGTCAGTATTTTTTTTTTAACGTTCCGTGCACATCATCTATCCACCAGCTCTACTGGCGCGCTATTTGTGTTTTTTTTTTCAATATCATCGCACGGCATTATTGCTCTACTAACGATGTCTACGGAGAAAAGATTCTTGAGCGCATAACGTCTCATTTATACAGTCCGCTTCGCCACAAAAGTGCTTACCTATCAAATTAACTTTTCGCAAGACGCAATCTGACAGTATGCAAATATAGCCGCGGTTGAATGTCACTGACACCGGCTTGCGGTGTATTTTTAAAGATAATGACCAGAACGTAATAACATTTTGTGTTTGGTCACAAAGATGATAATGAGTGGCCAGATAAATATTGGTTTTCGCTTTTTATATTTGTAATATTTTGTCGAGCAAACCTAATAAAACACTTGGGCAAGCCCGAAGGTTTCATGAATTATGATCTCTCTGATAACATCTTACTTCTCTGGATAGTTAGTCAGCTGCTCTGGAAAGTCATCCGTCAATCATAATCTTTCGCGTTCATTTTTATTGCAGTTTTCGGTTTGCTTTTCTTATTTCATCTCCAATCTTATTCTGTTTTTATTTACCAATAAGTGTAGGTCTTGTCCTTTCATCACCCGGGAGTACGCAGTGGCTCGCAGAATTCCGTGCGCGGCGGGGACTGATCGTGCCCGACGGTCATTGCGCGGCATCTTTCCAGGTGCACGGGCGTGTCCATAAGCTGATCTAAGGGCCAGGGTCAGATTACCTACACAATCCACATCGGACAGCAAGAGCAGGAGATCGGGCATTGAATACTTCCAGAGAAACGACATATGGGCCGTTGTTTACGCGGCCATTTACTTGCCGGAAAGTATCACATAGAAAATGTTTGATGTGATGCATTCTGTCTCCCACAGTACCTTTTTAATTGAGTGCCGTTCGTTGTAGAGTAATTTGGTGTTCTGTTTGAACCGCTCGCTCTGTTCCATTTCACCCACTGTCATACCGCCTAATGCACCCGTAAAACGGCCACTGAGTGTGCTGTGCGCTGTGGCCTTGGGGCGCTGCGTGCCACTCAACTCTCGGTTGTTTGTGGCGCGGTTCGTACTCAAATTGTGTGACAGTGATGGTTTAGCTGATTGAAGAGTTCTGTTAAGCTTATTGCTATTGGAGAGGGATGTGTCATTTTATACATTAGTGTCAAAATTCAGAAGCATAACTGATGTTGATTGGATTTAAAGTATCGCCCAAAGAGGAAGTGAACATTCGACGTCCAGATACTAGTTCCTTCCGCTAAACTTTTGTCATGCAGTGCCGTTTCGTTTTCATTTCTATTGGGTGTTCATTGCTGTCAGGATAAACGCTAAAAAGTCATCTATTATGATACGTTCCTATATTATTGCTTACACGACTCTTCCATCATTTGATAGTAAACATCCGTACGCATCGCGTCGCGTCACTCGGAGCGATATTATTTGTTACATAGACATAGCTCCTTAACATGTCACCTCTATTATCTAATCTAGCCTCTTGTCGTTCCTTACTGACTGACTGAGTACCTAAGGCGCATAACAGGACACATAACACCTTCGAGCTCGCGGTACCAGCGGCTAGACGAGCCTACCTCCCGCAGGAGACACCAGCGGGTGACTGCTGCCTAAACCGCTGCCTAGACCGCCGCGTAGGCCTAGACCGCTGCCTAGACCACTGCCCAGACCACCCCCGAAGGAAGGTGACATGCCGAGGCCGGTGCCCTGCCACTGTGAATACAAACCCTGTCCGATTCCGAACGGTTGGTGTGTCCACCAGGGAAACTGCCCGGAGAGGTTGAGCTCTCCCTGGTTCCGCCAGTTCGGTAGGGAGCTTGATCCAAGCCCAGGATTCGTATTTGACCACCAAGGAAGCCGTGGAGTGAACCTGGGCTGGTGAGTCGTCCAGTCGGTGGTGGAAGTTGGCCTCCACAACTGGTTTACCGAACTACCCTGGTTGGTAATGGTGGGCTGATGGTTTCGCAATCGTGTTTGGGCGTTGAGCTGGGGATCAGGGGCTTTTCGCGCTAGTGAAGGTGTGAACACGGACTCTTGGGTCCACAGGTCGAAGGCATCGGGCCCCTCATTGTCCTGTACCGTCTGGTCACGAGCGGCAGCCTCCTCTTCCTTCCACTGTGGCTGCCGGCCAGGGTCTCCGGCACTTCGCGTCCTCCAATCTGACGGACGGTCGACGGGTTCCGGACCTTTCGCTAACCGTGAATCTTTCTGACGGGTAGGTCTCTCCGTCAATTTTGGAGTCCAGTCTAGGCGAGGGGTAGTGTTCTTGGTGTCTCGGGGGCTCCAGCTAGGTCTACTTTCATAAATATTGTGGTTCTGCATAACCCGACGTGGACGTCGAACAAGTTCTCTGTCGTTCTTGGGCATCATATCCAACTGGTGACCGAAGCCTCTAGCGTTTTGTGGCTTCCAACGTGACGGTGGTGTAGGAGCGTCAACGTTCTGAAGACTTCGGTCTGGGTGGTCTCCAAAATCCATGACATCCGGAATGTCCCTTCCTTGCTCTCGAATCTCCGGCCCTTCTTTCTTAGCCGGCCGGTCTTGCGGAGCTGGCCTGGGAGCCAATTCGTTGTCATGCTGACTCCTAGGAGTGTCCTTCTCCAGGATAGCCCTTCTCCTACCGCGACGTCCACGAAGTCGACGCCCTCGATGCGACACCAGTCTAGCCACACACTTTCGGCGCTTGATGTTGGCCTCGATGGCCACGTCGATCATGTCGTTGCCCAGGAAGAAGTCTGTGGCGACGACGCTGGCCGTGTGCCACCACTCGTCGCGGAACCACTTGGTCACCTCCGAGTTGGCCTTCTGCGCCAGGTCCCGCAGGCCGCGGTTCGGGATGATTATGTCCCAGGGCGATGGCGTCAGCTCGGCCATGGCGGCCCACTGCGGTCCCCCAGAACGCTGCCGCATCTCCTCGCGCAGGAACCCGTACAGGCTGGCCACAGACTTCTTGTCGCCCCATGCCTGAATAAATGAGGAGGTGGTCAGAGAGCCTCATCGGTGTCATTCAATGGGTCGAGAGGGACAATACGGCAATGAAACGCTCTGCATGACATTGTCATGCCTATCGAGCTTTGCTCATTGGACAGATCAGGGCAGAAACACGGTTCACTTCACACTATGGATGAACGCGGGCAATAGTGCAAATATGCAACTCAGACGCTCAGTTTCATTCACACTATCTGGCTGTGATGCACTGAATCCGTGTTGACCTGACCTGCGGTATGGACGGCCAGAGGTACTCGTTCTGGCGTCGGGTCGGCCAGTCGTTGTAGGAGATGATGAGTCGTTTGTCGGACGCCCAGAGTTCGCCCATGGTGACGTCGTATACCCGTGGCGACATCCACTGACCCAGCTCCATGGTCAGGTATTGCACAAACTGCGTGTGGACCTGCGGGAGCAAGAGTGGGGAGATGTGATTGAAGGCTGGACTGAGAGAGCGGAATTGTTGAACGTTCTAGGTTCTACTGATGATTCCCGGCACTTCACCCTGAGAAGTACATACATGTAGCATCTAGTCAAAACAATCCACAAGACACCGACATCTATGGTGTCAGGTGTGATATCAGGCAGCAAGACACCAAACCTTCGTCAGCCTTATCATGCAGCCTTACCATGGCGTTGTCGAAGCCGACGGGGAAGCGGTGGAAGTGCAGGATGACCACCTCCTTGGTGTACTCGAGGAACCAGCGCACGTGCTTTATCAGAATGTTGACGGGCCTCACAGGGAAGAAGTCGTGGTACACCCAGAACGGATCGCTGAAGGCAAAAACATAAGTCCGGTCAATGCAACGTTTGGGTTTGGCCAGCAAACAATCCAAGAAGTCATGCGATGATTATAAGAATGCTTCGTTGTAGCGCCTGGTTCAAAGCGTCTAGCAAATTCGTTACGGTAAAGCAACACAAAAGCAAGATTAAGCGATGACAGCGAAGCATCGTGATCAGCAAACATTTTGCTACGTATCTCGAGTACTTTCTTACGCAACTAAAGTGGCTGATTGCGGAGAAAATGGGTCACCAAACCTCACGTTCCGTACCGTTCAGAGGGCCGGAAGCCGACGCGCATGTCCAGGTAGCGATTGCCGAACACCAGCTGCGACCAGACGTCCTCGTCCTGCGTGGTCACCAGCTTGAAGACGATGTCCCGCGAGCGTTTGTAGGTGCCGCTGTTGTGCGTGCCGGGGAGCATCAGCTGGTCCAGCGACATGGGCGCCAGTACCTCTCTGTGGACGAAAACGGTGATGTCGTTATTGTTGCCCCACGTCCTCGTAGCCTCCTCCTTCAGTAGATAACAGTCTCATGACCGGTCCGCCATCGGTGATGTATTTGTCTCAGCTTCACTCGGTGGTCAGACGCTCTGTATCTGTACCGAACACGCAAACAAAAAACAATCAGTGGCTCGCCTCAACCAACAACGAGCCAGTAGCGCCCCCACCACAACGAATATATCATATGTTTTCGCATAATAACAGATACAACTAATTTCCACTTCACAATAATATCTGGCAAGTGCGCCATATACGCCACAAAAATAATTATGGTATTTCAGCACGGCCTTTGACATGTTTAACATTCACCTGGCTCATCTAAGGCACGCCGACGGTATAATTATACATGCAAAATGATAAACATAATGCTTACCGAGATCTGTTTCCTTTCCAACTACGAGAATGCGAAACAACAATGTTCTCTCACGTGTCCCTCTCATCCTTCTTGACACATCAGCGACTTAGAGATGACCGAATGAAAACATGTCCGAAAATTCACTCTACACCGTTCACCACTATCCATTCCACAACGTTACTAGCAGCGCCATCTAGAAAGTAAACTAGCAACCAGAACCAACCAACAGCTCGTGGCTACAATGTAGAGGTCGCCACCAGCTGGACATGTTGGACATGGGATGAGAGATAGAACAGAAGGGAATGGATTGGAAGGAGCCGTCTGCACTTACACCCTCCCCTTTTTGATGACGCCATCTGCGCATCAAAACTCTTATTTCTATTTCAAACGAAAAAAGCAGCTTGCTTGACACCAGTTCATGCACGCGCTCTTCCAATGCTCTTCTATCGCTTCAAACAGCACTTCACTTCACTCTTCTCCTCCAACGATCTTGACGATCTTGTTGACTGGCCGGTGGTAGATGGTGCCGCGCGCGAGGACCCGCACCGAGCGCACCCGTCCGTCGGTGCTCGGTATGGCTTCTTCTACTCGTCCCATTGGCCAAACTCCCCGAGGCACAGACTCGTCTACTAGGAGTACTACGTCTCCTCTCTTCACGTTGGCTTTGCTCCGCGTGTTGGGCCCAGGTCTCTGCTGCAGGAACGGTAAATACTCTCTGCGCCACCGGCGCCAGAATATCTCAGCCAGGTAAGCCGCCTGCTTCCACTGCTTCTTACCCACAAGGTCGCACTCGACAGGTGAGTCAGAGGGAGGGAGTGTCACACAACTCGTGTGAA
The DNA here is from genome assembly GCF_019059575.1 of Amphibalanus amphitrite. Classification (NCBI taxonomy): domain Eukaryota; kingdom Metazoa; phylum Arthropoda; class Thecostraca; order Balanomorpha; family Balanidae; genus Amphibalanus; species Amphibalanus amphitrite. The sequence continues at coordinate 205,840 of NW_024882389.1, forward strand.
GCAGATGGTTTGGCGTGATCGGCAGATCATCTCTGGGATCAGCGCTGACTGGAAACAAGGGACGGTTATTCATGATACATTCTGCCTCGCACAGCAGAGTGTGAAGGGTTTCATCAGTGAATGACTGCTGTGTCAGCAGAGCTCCGAGGATCTTCCTTACAGTACGTATCTGCCGTTCCCACGGGCCTCCGCAGTGCGATGCGTGAGGGGGATTAAAACGCCATTCGATGTTCATTTCCAGAGCCGCTCTTCTGATCTCTTCTCCCTTCTGCAAGAGTTTCGAGAGCTCGTCTCGCAGCTCTCGCTCGGCTCCTATGAAATTTGTGCCTTGGTCAGAGCGCAGAAGGCGCACAGTGCCCCTGCGAGCTACGAATCTTCGCAGCGCGCACAAGAAGGAGTCTGTGGTCAGACTTTCAGCGACCTCTATGTGAATGGCTCGCACGACGAGACAGGTAAAGATTACGCCGTACTTCTTGATCTGTCCCCTCCCTCTCTTCACAAAGAAAGGACCGAAATAGTCCACGCCGGTACTGCTGAACGGCTTCTCGCCCTCCCGCACTCGGTCTTCAGGCAGATCTGCCATGCGCTGACTCTCAGGAGGCCTCTGTCGCCGACGGCAGCTGACGCAGCGACTCAGGGTTCGACGAACGGCAGAGTTGGCGCCCAGTATCCAGTACTCCCGACCAAGATCGGCTAGAACATGCTGCCTACCCTCATGCCCAGCTCTCTGGTGCACGTCTTGAATCAGAAGTTCCACCAGCCGGTCCCTATTCGGGAGTATCGGAGGGTGCTTCGTTGCTCTGCAAAGGTGTGAGTTTCTAAGCCGGCCTCCTACTCTTACGACATCATCTTTCAAGAAAGGGCTCAAACGTATCAGACGGCTTGACGGACGAACCTCTTTTCCTGCGCGAAGTTCACAGAGTTCTGTACCGAAGTGTCTCCTCTGTGCGTCTCTCACGATGCACAGTACAGCCTCACTCAGATCACCCGGAGTCAGGGCCGTTCGTGAGGCCGATGAATGGCATTCCCTGTCATCTCGTGCTGCCTTTTCTCGAGACTTCTCCTTGAGTACGGCGAACACTCGGCGCAGCAGCGCCACCGCGCGCACTAGGCGCTTCCAAGATCCGTAGTGATCCACCAGTTTTTCCACAGGAGATTTCCTTGGTGCCTCTGAGCATTCAGAGACTGTTGCTGAAGCGGTTGTTTCTCTCGGTGTCACGTCTCTCGTCCCAGTGTTAGCTGTCGTCGCAGCCGAGAAGACAGCTGATGCACTTGTTTTCACCTCTGGGTCTGTCTTCTCGAGTCTCATATTCTCGGGACACGTCGGCCATTCATCACTGGTGCGCCACAGGTAGGCAGGACCCTGCTTCCAGAGCTCACTGTCAGACAGGCTGGAAGCATCAGTGCCGCGGGACACGAGGTCGGCCGGATTCAACTCTGTTGGCACGTACTTCCATTGCTCCACCGATGAACCGTCGTGGATGACCGCGAGCCTGTTTGACACAAACACGTGAAACCTCGTTGTCACGTTCTGGATATACTTTAGCACCGTGGTGCTATCCGTCCAGTAGAAGTTGGCGACTTCGACGCTCAGGGCGCGGCTCAGCTCTTGACCGACCTGCACGGCCAACTTAGCAGCAGTCAGTTCCAACCGGGGGACACTGATTGACTTCAGAGGAACGAGGCGTGCCTTACTCGTCAGAAGTGCACAGTGGATACTTCCGTCCATGTAAACGGTGCGCATGTACGAAGCGGTGCCGTAGGCCTTCGTGCTGGCGTCTGCAAAATGATGAAGTTCGATCTGAGCTCGCTCTGCACCTCTGGGAGACAAACATCTCGGGACACCGAAGTCTTTGAGATGTCTCAGACCATGGAGCCAACGCTCCCATCGCTCTCTGATCATGTCAGGCACACGTGCGTCCCAGGGGACCTTCAGGCGGAACAGCTCCTGAATGAATGCTCTTCCTTTTACGATGCACGGCGCCACCAGGCCCAGGGGATCGTAGCATGAAGCTGCTACTGATAGCATGCCTCGCTTCGTAACCGGCTTCCTCTTCAATTTGTCCACGTCGATCTGAAACCCGAAGGTGTCCGACCTCGTGTCCCAGAGGACTCCAAGGGCGCGCTCAACAGGATGAACATCTGCGTTCAGCTCAAACTTCTTCACCTCTCTGGCTCGGTCTTCACTGGCAACAGACTCCAGCACCCTTGCGCTGTTGCTGTTGAACTTGGTGAGGTTAAAACCTCCTGATGCGCACACGTCCTTCAAGTCCTTCACCAGGCTGACGGCGGCCTCTTCGCTCCTGACCGATCTCAATACGTCGTCGACGTAAAAGTTCTGTCGGATGGTGTTGCAAGCCTCCGGTTTTCCGCCACCATGGTCGTCGGCTGTCATGTGGAGCGCCAAATTCGCACAACTCGGGGAGGACTTCGCACCGAAGAGATGCCGTGTGTTTCGGTATTCCTTCGGTGGCGCCGACACGTCCCCGTCTGCCCACCACAGGAAGCGTAGGTAGTCTCTCTGGTACTCTGGAACTTCCACCTGCATGAACATAGCCTCTATGTCACCGGTAAAGGCATACGGATGTTCACGAAAACGTACAAGGACATCAAAGACGGAATTCGTAAGGTCGGGGCCCTGCAGCAGGTTGTCGTTTAGCGATATCCCGTTGTGTTTCGCTGCACAGTCGAAGACCACTCTCACCTTCTTCTTTGCCGGGTTTCGAACACCGAAGTGTGGTAGGTACCACTTGCCGGTTTCTTCCGATGTTTCCGGAGCTTCCTCGATGTACCCTCGTTGTAGCAAGTCCGCCATCTGGGCTGTGTACTCCGCGGCGTACACTTCTTCCTTCTCAAACCTCTTCTTCAGCGACTCCAGTCGCTTCTCTGATTGCTCTCGGTTGTTACCCAGCAGCGTTCCGTTCTCTCGGAAAGGCATTTTGATTTCATATCCATGAGGTTTTTTCACACAGCCTGTTTCCATCAGGGCACACCATTGGATATCCTCTACGGACAGTCCTTTCCTCGTGTCGGCTTGGTTCTCAAACCAGTTGTCTGCGTCCATGTGCACACTGATGCGATTCAGATGGCACGTCCTGCCCTCCTTCTTCACTCCTCCCAGTATCCAGCCGTATCTCGTCAGTACGGCATATGGTCCACCATCTACAGCTTGAACTACTTGCATGGGTTCCATAACAGCTGCTGCGTTGTTCCCGATCAGGAGGCCCACTTCACAGTCAGGGTCAACTTTCTCCAACTTCACTCCATTTTCTGATAGGTAAGACCACATCTGCAAATCTTCTTCAGATGGGAGATCTTCCGGGCTGATCGATATCTTGTTCAGCATGTACATCGGAGGCAGCTCCATGGTGTGCTCGCCTTGAAGGTCCTCGATGCACACCTGTCACCAGGCTGCTCTCCAGCTTCGACTCATCTCTTACTGTAGAGAGGATGACTGAAGTCTTCTGCTGTGGTGTCATGCCGAGTTTTCTCACCAGATCCTGTGAAACAAACGAATGGGTGCTTCCGGAGTCGAGGAAAGCTAGTGTTGATGTAGCGGCTCCTTTGTATTTGACCGTGACCCGTACAGCCTGAAGCTTAGCGCCACCAGCGACACGATTGGAGGCGATGTGGCCAGTAGTGACGGTCTCGGTAGAGCTTGATGTCGAGCTTGTGATCCTGTGTAGAGCTGTTGGATGTCGTTTCTTACAGGTCTGACACGTCGCCCTGAGCTTGCAGTCATTTGCCCTGTGACCGAACTCGAGGCATGAGAAACAGAGGCCCTTCTGCATGACGAACGTCTTCTTTTCGTGATCGGACTTCCGAGCCAGTTCCTTACAGACGTCGGTCGTGTGGTCCCCGTTACAGTACCTGCACCTCTTGGCCAGAGCAGCATCAGTCCTGACACTTCCAGTCATAGTTTTCAGGTGCTTCGTAGGTGTCACCTTCGCATCTTTTCTCTGTGTGCTCAACGCTTGCCTGCCATAGACTGGATGCCTTGCGACTCTAGCCTCTTGTTCGACTAGATCAACCAAGTTCTTGAGCTCTGCTGTTCTCTTCTCGTCATGTTCAATGCGATCAGCTTCCCTGCGCCATTTGTCCATCATTCCGAATGGAAGTTTCTCTACTATTCGTCCAATGGTCTTCGGACCAACATCGGAGATGCCACCTGGGATGGACTGCAGAGCGTTGTACGCCCCACGGAGATGGATGCTGAACATGTCCAACGCATCAACATCATCAGGCTTGATACTTGGGTGATTTACCAGGCCTTCAATCAGACTCGACACAGTCTGCGTGTTGTTGCTGTACCTTCGGTTCAACAGATTGACCGCTTCCTGGTATCCCCTGTCTGGAGGCAGATGGACACACGTGGATACAATCTCACGCACCTTACCACTTGTCATTTGCATGAGATACATCAGTTTTTCAAACTCATCATTTAGTTTCGACGCGATATTGGTTTCAAACGCTCTCATGAAGGGTTTGAAAGCTTCAGCCTTACCATCAAACGTACTCAACTTCAGTTCGGGCAGATTTATCCTTTTCATGAGCTGTAGATCTGCACTGGCCGATGAAGCTCTGACCTCAACATGAGGCTCCGCACCTGGCGTTGAACCGTTTTCATCTTCGTCTGCAGCTACTCCGGGCTCTCTGTTTTTCTTCTTGGTCGCTCTTGGCCACCTTGTCTCTTCACCTGTAGCTGTAACCGCATCTCTGCGTTCCTTGTCCTTGAGGTCTTCTTGTACAGACATTACTTTATTGTCATCTTCAATCACTGCATCTTCGTACTGGCCAAGAACTTCTTCCTTTGCTGCACACTCATCGATCTCTGCCTGAAGTTCGAGTTCCTCTTTCATTTTTCTCAGTTGCGCCTCTTGAGCTTCTATTTGGTGCTTCTTCAGCAGAGCCCGCTTCTTCGCCAGCAGACCCGCGTGCTTGGCTTTTTCTATTGCTCTCTCTGAGCGTATGCTCGCTGAAGTCCGCGCACTTGATGCTGGTTTTGAGCTTGAGCTTGTGGAGTTTCCATCATCCTCTTTGATGTCTTCCTTCTTTTTCTCGATTTCTGGGGGCTTCCCACCATCCATGGCTTCTTCTTTCAGGACTTGCTGTAACCTTTCCTTCAGGACAGCTTTGGTTCCTCTAACGTCCTCTCCTCTCTTGCTCAGTTCACTCTTGAGCTCTTCCTTTTGCAGTTCGTCAATGTTCATCTCCGAGGTGAGGGTATCAAGGCTGGTATCAGTAACCCAGGGAGAGACGGCAGGGGTATCAGGGAGCTCAGGTCAATGAATGTCAGGGTTATGCTGGTCAAAAGGGGCTGGGTTATCACACAAGATGATGGGAAACAATCAAAGCTCAACAAGGGACAAATTAGGGAGGCGATTTCAAACAGTCGTCTGGGTAGTGTGCAGAATCTCAGCACAACTAGCTTCTACCACAGCATTTGCACTCTGAGACCTTAAAGTAACAAATGGAAACACAAACGCAGCACAACGGGATCCTTAAAGCTGCACCAACACAATATCCAATCAGCTTACTCTACTGGGACAGCACACAAACAATGTTTCTCAGCATTAAAAAGCCAACTAGATCACTCTTTGATCAGTGTTCATCACCTCATCTGTTACTGGAGATGAACACCAGACTCAGGCAGCAGCTCTCTCAGGCCTCAGCTGGCGCTGCTGCTCCGTCCCAAGATGTGCAGACTGCAGCCGCAAGCAGGTTCCGAGAGGCCATGGATGCTTTCACAGCCCATGCAGAACTGCCGCAGCTGTCAGCTTTCTGAAGAAGATCTCGATACTATTGTTGCCCCACGTCCTCGTAGCCTCCTCCTTCAGTAGATAACAGTCTCATGACCGGTCCGCCATCGGTGATGTATTTGTCTCAGCTTCACTCGGTGGTCAGACGCTCTGTATCTGTACCGAACACGCAAACAAAAAACAATCAGTGGCTCGCCTCAACCAACAACGAGCCAGTAGCGCCCCCACCACAACGAATATATCATATGTTTTCGCATAATAACAGATACAACTAATTTCCACTTCACAATAATATCTGGCAAGTGCGCCATATACGCCACAAAAATAATTATGGTATTTCAGCACGGCCTTTGACATGTTTAACATTCACCTGGCTCATCTAAGGCACGCCGACGGTATAATTATACATGCAAAATGATAAACATAATGCTTACCGAGATCTGTTTCCTTTCCAACTACGAGAATGCGAAACAACAATGTTCTCTCACGTGTCCCTCTCATCCTTCTTGACACATCAGCGACTTAGAGATGACCGAATGAAAACGGGTGTGTATCAAATGTACCCAAGTACAGTCGGACCCAGAATCCAACGGGACCCAAGATTCATAAGTACCCAGGTGCCTCAGGCTATACGGAAGTACCATAGCGACGTTGGGTCCCAAGGTCCAAGGTTGCCAGAATATGATTGGCTGAGCAGGCAGACCAATCGAACGAGCTGTTAGAAAGTACTGTACCTCAGTACACTCTCTGACAGTGGGCAAGTGCGGTGAAGAGTTCGCATACCAAAGTGACCCTTCCGGAGGACCGGCGGCCGGCGCCCAGTCAGGTAACAATGGGAAGGGTCGGAGGGACGGCCCGCCGCGCCGCACGGTGACAGCTGATTCCCGGGACGCTCAAGTGTCGCCTGTCAGACGCGTCGCCTGCCTCCCCCCTCCCGCCCCGCCGAGCCGCACAAAGCAGCCGGACCCTGTCGCGGAACGAACCACCCGACCATGCTGTCATCATCGGCGGCGAACTGAACTGAATGTCTTTCTGAGTCGTGGCGCTGACCAAGCCTGAATAACCGGTCATGCTTGCGTATTTCATGCTTCAGCACTGCTGTGAGCCATATTTTATGATTGCGGATCTTTCGCCGCAACAGGGGGGGGGGGTTGATGAGGTTTTTCGCGAATAACTCGCGTAAAAAGCGGCCGATCGCGACGAAACTTTCAGTACCCTCGCATTGATCAATTTTACACCTACCCTGAAAATTTCATGACCCTGACACAAATGACCTTTGATCTGTGACCTCTTTTCCGAGACCATGTTTGGCCGGAATCGCGATTCGGCGTATGTCGGCTCGCATTAGCCGCGCGTTTGCAAGCTTTTCGTGGTTTCAAACGTTCAAACATGTGATTTGATATTGCTCCCATACATTAGGGTGGGTGTCAAGGTCACCTGAAGGTCAGGTCAGGTCATTGACCTTTGGTGACCTCGGGTGACCTCGGTTCACCTTTTCGAGTTTTACATGTTTCTAGCCTAGTTTTTGGAGCTGAATTCGAATTTAGCAATCATTTTAACATTTACGAAGTAGTTTTGGTGCCTTCGTAGCATGTTACGAAGCTGTCAGAGGCGGTTGACACGTATTACGAATACCCGTCACAACCCCTACCGGTTGACCTGACCTGACCTGACCCGACCTGGTCTAAATGCTTAAAGACATCATCTCTGATCAAAACTAACACGATATTCGTGATCGTGAAATTACAGGTATGGTAAAACGTCCCAACTTTGGTTGTCACCTGGTTATGAGTATGAGTTCCGTTTGTATAGATAATGCATTTAATATTCCAGTTTTGGCGGTACTACTCTATTATTTAGGTAAGCAGAAACGTATTAACGTCTACGTCAGTAACGTGCTTTGGGAGTATATGATTGGATGGAGAACCGTTAAAAAAACAATACTTCAGCATTTGCAATCAAAGCTACCTAGCTCAATAAATTCACCCATTGCAAAAAAATACTGTTTTCAATGTCTTCGTCCTCTATTTACCCCAATCAGCAACAATGCATCACAATATAGCCATTTCTGGATTGTGGCAAGCAAATAAAATGGTCAAGGCTGAAACAGATTTTCCGCAGTCAGGAAATCACATGCGAGAGCCTATTCAAATACATTACAATCCTTCCCGCATCAAACGCATGCGGGAGGTGCGTACGATTGATGCGAGCGTGATTTAATCAATTTGAATAGGCTCTCGCATGCGATTTCCTGACTGCGGAAAGAGTCTTTTTCAGCCTTATTAGAAACCATGCCGGTGCGTTTTGTGAATTTTACAATGCTTGTTTGTAGCGGTATATCTTATATCTGTCATTTATCCCGCGTCGTAGTCAGTATTTTCAATTGCTTCACGTGCTAAGAGAGAAAATTATCAGATGTTGAGTAAATGATTTGTTTAACAGGTTCTAGACGTGTAACAGTTGTTAAACGTCTACTGTGACGATTAACAAACTGTTAAACGTCTAGTAGACATTACATGAAATATGTCGGCGGCACGGGATAAAATTAGTAAACCGCTCGTAGGTAGAAAAATCTTTTAAACGTCTCGCCTATCGGCTCGACGTTTAAAAGATTTGTTGTAGGGGAGAGTGGGGCAAAGCGGCCACCCTAACGCTTCTCACGATGCCAACGCTTGATTTTTAAACTTGGAAAGATCGGTGGTCACGCTTTTGCGAGGCTTATATCTCAGCAACCACTTGACCGATTTACATGCGGTAATTAGTAAAGAAGCTTCATTCCTTCTATCAAGTATTGGATTATTCCTGATGAATGTGGGTGACCCCTTATGCACGTGCTACTTGCAAAACGAAGAGGTGTCAGTTTTGTAACAATTGCAATATCGGGCCGATTGCGCTGAAAGTTGGCATGTACAGGGTGTCCCATAAGATCGTTCTCACCTAAATTTTACTTTTAGGCGTACTCTTGTTTTACAACACGTTCAGCGTAACTCGCAAATTAACCTGCGCCCCACTGGGGTGGGGGGGCTATTCAATATTCATAGCCCCCTGCCGTTTTTCTACTGCAATAACTTCTAAACCGCTTGATGTATCGCCGCCACACTTTCAGTACCTTCGGCTGCATCAATTTGACATCTTGTGTCAAAATTTGAACTTCGTATCCATCATAGGTCGGCCGGAAATGACGTCAGAGTGACGTCATGTTCAGCCGATTTCGTCGCAAAGCATTGAACCACGGGAATCGGTCCCAAGAGCTCAGTTTTTGAGCTAGATCCAATTTCTTTGCATGAGAGGACTCCGAATGGACTGCGCTATCAAACTGCTGTCTCGAATTTTCAAAATTTTGAAAATTTTGAAAAATTGAATGACGCAGCCATACAACGAGGGCAACAAAAAATCGTAGACCTTTTTCTTGGCAATGGCTATCCACTCAGGATCATCAAACGAGCTATCTGGAAGGTAAAACACCCCAACAACCACAATGACAGAAAGGACAAAAAGGACCAAAACATCACCTTCATCTCCCTCCCATTTATTGACGACGACCTAACCCGCAAAATTAATGCAAAAGTTCGCTCATCAGGCCTCCCCATCAAAATAGCTTGGCAAAAAGGACCAACAGTATCAAACATACTCACTCATTCTGCGCTTAACCCACCTATCTGCCCTTCGGGCAACAAAAAGTGCCACGCATGTACAGCAGGACTTCAAGGGAAATGCACCACTAAAAACGTGGTATATAAAATTTGCTGCACACTCTGCCAAAATGTAGACTATATAGGCGAAACAAAAAGACCAATCAGACTCAGATACAACGAACATCTTCGTGACGCAAAAAACAAGACAGAGGACACACCATTTGGTGACCATGTACGCACCCATCATCCTGACACCGATATAACAGCAACATCAATGCATCTAGAAATCCTTCGGAAATGTAAAGACGTAGCATCCCTTAAAATCACAGAGTCAAAATACATCAGAGACCTTCATCCCAAGCTGAACACGCAAAACTCATCGTGGAAACTCATAGCCCCACCACCTTATGGCACTCAGTAGGCCATATATAGGCTGTCAGACACTGTATAAAGTTTCATTCACTCATTCACTCTGTTGCCTATTCATTCACCGACACATTCATCATTTCAGTACCGGCACCTGTGTATTGTAACACAACTGCACGAATATCCCGAATCGATCTGATCTTGCATGTGTGCATCATTGTATGTTTCGTGTATTTATGCATTGATGTATGGTAGCTGTGTTTGAGAGATATATCAGGCTTGATATCCCAGAAAAAGGAAGATGCGCTTCAATGAATGTTTGTGTTTGCGAGTGTGCTAGACATTTTGAAATTTCAAAAAATATGTCAGACTTGATAATGGGCTACGCCCGAAACTGTCGTCTCACTTTGTTATAATTATATTCGGCAATATATTGAACCTTATTATGAGGCTACGGTTTCTTATTATCATTTAATTTTGAAAAATGTTTATATTTAAATTCAAAATTTGTATTTTTATCTTTTTCAAAAACTTTTTGACTTTTCGAAAAAAACGGAACACATATGATATAAAAAACGGAATACATGCTTATGACTTACCTACTCTATGCTTGAGGCTCAAAAAACGGAGCGCTGAGGACACCAGTAAGGTCATGTGGACTAATTCATGATCGAGATGAAACACTCGCCTAAATCCCAAAACGGTCTCATAAGCGCGAAAGACAGTGCCTCCTTTTCGCCCCTCTTGGTTCCTGTTCAAAAGGCCAAGGGCCACGGTATTGTGGGGTTGTAGGCGCCCAGGTGCTAACTAAAGTTGCACGAGGTACTCCAAAACTAGTTTTTTTACGAAGACTGGTCACCAGAAGATCTAGGGATCAAAGAGAAGCTTCTTAAAAAGCTCATATGTTTTTCTGTAATTATCGCTGACAAAGCTTCAGGAGCGAAATATTCGATAACTTTAGATATAACTTTTTGGCTCCTATTTCTGATTTATATATGAGGTTACTGGTTATTCTTATTATTATGATCTAAGAGAAGTCTCTACTTTCCAGCTTAATTCGAACCGCCAGTATGGACTCAGTTTTGGAGGGGAAAATGGCATCAGGGAGATCGGTCGGTCGGTGATACATTAAAGCATTGAGGCAATGATGATGACTACACGTTGACGCTTTGATTTAAATTAATAGAGACTGATTCTATTCATGTCAATACCTTAATTGGTTTGACCTTGGTACGGCTACCTACCGTCAACCCCTACATCGTAGCAGGGCCTCGTCTAACATGTTAACTGGGGGTGGGGGGGGGGGGGTGGGGCAAACCCCCGCAGTCACCGGCCTGCCCCCCCCCCCCCCCCAGTCAGGGTAAAAATGCCAAACGAAACATGGATGCAATGTGAGCATATTGATATACGCGATTAGTACCTCTCACTGTTTTCACGTGTTTAGGTATCTTGTTTACCTGATAGCATTGTTTTTTTTTTCTTGGCTCACTGCTCAGCAATACGTTACATTTCGGGTTTTCAGGCGACCTAACTCCGTGTCCCGCATATTATCTTTCACGTATTCTCCTGTTGTTTCTGTCCTCGGGGCGTCAATCTATTGCTTCTACCCATCGTCGGCCTCACTACGCGACGTCGAACTTCTAGCTGAACGGTCACCGGTGTGCGGCAAGAGTAGCTCCTAATCGTAATGAAGCAGGCTCCCATTCTGGGTGATCGTAAGTTCAGCTTGGTGGTCTGTCTCTGGGGACTGGAAAGACTAGTGTGGGCTACCAGAGGTCAACGTGGGTCCAGAAGCTGGCATTGGCCATCAGAGCTCGGCACCTGACGCTCATAAGCCAGCGGGGCCCATTAGAACCGATCAAGGCCATATATACAGGGTGTCCCAGAATTACCCGAACATTGTTAATTGGCGTATAAAATAAGGCAAACATGATTGCGCTTTTTCTTTTTACCGTCCTATATAGTCAACTAGGGTGGCTGTCAAATAGCACATGCAATAGATAAGCTTCATCATCATCATCATCATTTATTCTTATGTCCATCCATGGTAAATGGCTTTTCGGGACAAGTGTCAAAGTACATACAAAGATAAAATACACATACGAAAGCTAAAAGTAACACTAAAATGCACAACACCCATACGGAAGCACAAAGTATATGTTTGAAGACACATTAGTGACACATTCATATCAGTCGCGTTCCCTCAGCCAGTCTCTCGCTCTTTTGCGACACAGCGCTGCTGAGCTTGTTACAAGATCAGCCGACAATGATGGAAAATGCTGGTCTCAGTTGTTTTACGGGTTTCCCGGAACTGGGTGTAGGCCTGTTTTCTTTGACCTCTTGCCGGAGGATATTACGATCATATAAAGATAAACTTGACATCAAAGTGTTCCCAGGCCATAAGGTATTATCCCCCAAAACAAAAATTTCTGCCTACACCACTTTTGCTGCGTTTTTTACATCTGGAGTGGAGAAGCTCCATGTCTGAACATGGGCGCGACCTTTGGCTTCCAACAGATTTGGTTTCCAAAACAAACCCGTTCATGGCCACTTGGTTCACGGCATCCAGTTTTTGTACTGGTAGAGTATTACCGCAGTAGTACTCTGTGCTAACGGTTGTCTTTGGGCCATCATATCAAGCCCAATGAGTGCACGGTGGCTCAAAATGTCTCACAATATGATTTTCGACGGGTGCCTGGCCGTCTCTGCTGTTGGGGCGTTGTAGTCATCTGACGTTCACACACGCCTTTTTCGGGCGGTTCGAATGACATAATACCTTCGTTAGACCACAAAGTGTGCTTCAATGCTTCAATATACTGTTTTGTTGTATATGATATGTTTTTGGGATGAATTGTAGTGATTTGCGCTGCTTTTCCCGTAGTTTTCGCATATTTTTCTGGCGAAGGACCCCAACTTCCAAAATTTTGTCGAAGATAGTGGTGCAAGGTAGACTGATGTTTTGTAGATAATCCTGATCTACTGCTTAACTAGTTTTTAGCTAGATCGGTGACGTTTGTTGTCTATGACAAGCAACCACCTGTTTGACAACTGGTGCATGGCCCTTTTTGGCCGAGCCCAAGCTTGTCAATCAGGTTTATCTCTTGCTCTCTCTCGCTTCGTTAGCTGATATAATTGCGCTTTGCTCAATCCTAACTGCATGCAGATGAGCTGCTGAAGCTCTCCAGCAAAAACCATGCCGAAAGTCCGTTTACAAAGTTGAGAACGGGAGTTGATTCACCATGGTTGCCTGTTAGTGGCTTAAGCTGAAAACGGAAAAGGACTACTCTTACTTGACTCTGGATAATAGGGGAAGCCGGGGGAAGCCCGGGCGCGGGGGAAGCCCGGCCACCCCGTTTCCGGCTAAATTATTCACAATAAAATGCTCAACTGTTTGTCCTTTCAGCGTGGCAGCTAAGGTAACGCCAGTAAAAAAGTTAAGGCTAACAAAAATTGCATATTGTTAAAGTTATAGAGCAGAAATGATATTTTAAGGGTTTTTAGCTAAAAAGTGAGATATGTTGCACTGTTAATGTTATACCATAGAGTACTAATATTTATACGAATGTTATGTAAGGACCGTTTAAGTGTTTGTAGTGAGGGGTGACGAGGCAGGCTGGCTTAAGTATGACATTTTTTTCGAACATCGCAGTTCTAAAATAAAAATTAGCACATTGGGGTAACCCCGGGCGAGTGGCCAAGCTTATTCCCAACCGAGAGCAATGCCACTAAACCACTGTTTTCCATGAGATAATAGGTACTGAGCAGTTTTGGTTTACACCTAGATCAAAGATAAATTTCGAAAATAAACATGTTATCATAGACAAAGCCAGTCATGTCACTTAAGGTCAACTAGGGTCAAACTACGTTTTTGCAGATAACGCGACAGACAATGAAGCTAGAGCTTCAAAAATGGTGTCGTTGTGTTCTTCTTCATCAGCCGAGTCGAATGATATATGCAATATGATGCATTAAGGCAAAAAGAAAAATAAATTTTAAGGAATTTTGAAATACACATTTTTTGTCAATTTTGCATCACGATTTTCATCGACCTGTACTGTATATGTGGTAGACGCTAGCTAAAATACCAGTAGTGACATAAACTCTAAGATGTCCAGAGCTAATCAGTACCTTAGTATTTCACTTTCCGTTAATATTTGGAAGACACATAATGGTTTCATCAACTCGTTGTAAAGCGCTGGGGAGGTGGCCAGCGTTACCCCTATGCCGGGCTTGCCCCAGAAAAATCAACACTTTTTTAAAACTCGATTTTCTCAACCTTATACTTATCACGGTGACTGATACTTATTAGAGAGAGAAAATATATGAAAAATTGACCTCTCCTCGACATTTAAAATTATTTGAATAGCCAAATATTACTGTATTGATATTTCGACCAACAGGTCTTCTTCAGAATAAGACAGTGTACACAAGTGTACGAGAATACAATAATTGATGCAGCAGACTGATTCCCGCGGTTTTCAAATTCAAAAATTAGCGCGGTTTATCTCGCGCTCATAAAACAGTGGTACAACCCAAGATTACTAGAACATAAGGTTGGACAAATTGTGACGTCACTGGTGCTTGGAATATTATTCCTAGTATCCCACTGGACAGTCCTAGTTGAAACTAAATTTGAAGGGAGGGCAATCCATTGCGAAGTATCTCATTTTGTGAAAATAATAAATAATTGTTGGAAATGTAAAGTAAGGCACCATGGACTTGTTTTCAATTGGGAGCAGATGATATAAAAAGAAAAATATATGTTTTACGATACTACTAAATCAGCTAATTTGGTACAAATTCATAGACGTATAAATAAACTGGACTGGCAATTCGAGGGGACCTCCCATGGAAGATATAGTGGCGCCGACAAAGCGGCGCCAAAAATCTGTGCTATGAAACGTTGTAAAGCAAATAAATTTGTAATTATTTTTAAATGGATGATCGGATCGAGGTGATGCTGGTGCCGTTTGACGTGCCATTTCTGGAGGCAGGTGATGGTTTAGGTCCCGGGTCATTCCCTGTCACGTGGCGCGTGTGACTTGCCGACAAACACATTGAGAACAAAAACCTATTATCGAAGCTTTAAGCCAATCTATAGGGAGGTCCAGGTGCCAAATTTGTAGGTCACATGTCCCGGTACCAAGCCACTGACATATGGAATAATCGGCACCGAGAGATACATATTGCACATGCTCGGAGCGAAAAACATGTTTTGATGAGGCATTCTCCGATGTCCGAAAACTTTGACCTATCACCTAAGCACCTAAAACTCGGCACAATGACACAACATGGACAAACGCTTGAAGGCGTTGTACGAATAGATGTGCTGAGGTGTACTGTCCACATGCTTCGCACGTGGAAACCTTTTGATATTACACTTCGTGCTACGCGTACGTGCGGAACGATATATTTATGTTTCCGAAGCTAAGCATCGTAGCGACACGTGCAAGGTGGCGTTGGAAAAGTTTCACCGAGGCGCATCAGAAGTATGCCCTAAAATTCCGAATTTGAGGCAACGTGGTCAAGGTCAGATAAAATTGACCGGAAAAGGTCAATTAAACCCTCCCCGTTTGGCCACTGATTGAGCTAGAGCCTCGCATAAAAACGAGCGTGTTTCCCGTGACGAGAGCAAGCCGATGATACCCAATTTTAAGGTCCTAGCTCATCGGTTGACCTGCCAGGTCTGGTCAATGACCCAAAAGTCGGGAAAATCGGGACCTGTTAGAACGTCGTTAAAGTGTGGCTGCTGTGAGGTTTTTCGCGGTACTGATCACGAATATCATGTTAGTTTTGATCACAGATGATGTCTTCATGCATTTAGGCCAGGTCAGGTCAGGTGAAGGTCACCCAGCAGGGGTCCAGCCGGGTATTCATTGTAGGTGTCAACCGCCACTGACAGCTTCGTAACATGTTACGAAGGCACCAAAACTACTTCGAAGTTGTTGAAAGAACTGCTAAATTCGAAATCAGCTCCAAAAACTAGCTTAGAAACATGTAAAACTCGAAAAAGTGAACCGAGGTCATCAAAGGTCAATAACCTGACCTGACCTTCAGGCGACCTTGACACCCACAATAATGCATGGGACCAATATCATTTCACAATTCACATGTTTAAATGTTTGAAACCACAAAAACACTGCAATCGCGCGGATAATGTGAGCTGACATACGCAGAATCGCGATTCCGGCCAAGCATGGTCTCGAGGAATAGGTTACAGGTCAAAGGTCAATTTAGTCATAGGCGGCGGAACGGGGGGGGCACCGGGGCACCGTGCCCCCCCTTGAATTCTGCAAGGGGGGCACCAATAGCAAGGTGCCCCCCCTTAAATTTGATGTATTAGTACCAGGGGCGGATTCGGGAAAACTCCAAAAGGAAGGTCATGAATCGAAGTGGTGCCCCTACCTATACCCAAAATTAAAACCTCAACGGATTTCGGCCACTCAATTTTGGTGGTGCCCTATTTTCAGTTTTTATATTTTCTTTATTTTTGGTTAGTCATGTGATGACTGGTGCCCCTGCTAGGCCGCTGGTGCCCCTGGAAATACTGTGGAACCTAACTACTCTGCCCCCTGACAAGCCTACGGTGGGCCCTGACATGACTTAGGTGCCCATGGGCCCTGACAGGCCCGTGGTGCCCCTGACAGGCCTGTGGTGTCCTTGCTAGGCCTGTGGTGTCCCTGGGCCGTGGCAGGTCTGTGGTGCCCCTGGCGAGCCTGTGGTGCCCCTGTTAGAACGCAGGTGCCCTTGACAGGTTTGTGGTGCCCCTGGCAATCCTAAAGTGCCAACGACAGGCTTGTGGTGCCCTTGACAGGCCCATGGTGCCCTTGCGAGGCCGGTGGTTCCCCTGCGAAGCCGATAGTGCCCCTGGCAGGCCTCTGGTGTCCCTGGCAGGTCTGTGGTGCCCCTGGAAGACCTGTAGTGCTTTTGCTAGGCCGATGGTGCTCCTGACAGGCCTGTGATGCCACTGACAGGCCCGTGGTGCCCCTGCTAGGCCTGTGGTACCCCTGGCGGGCCTGTGGTGCCCCTGTCGGCTGTCAGGCCTGTGGTGCTCCTGGCAGGCATGTGGTGACCCCAGGCCCTAAGTCATGACCCATGTGACCTCCCCCCTGGGATTCGCCAATGATTAGTACCTACTGCGATGGCTTCTTGGGAATTTGATACATGTAGGATAAATGGAATTTATCAAACGACAATAAGGAAGAGACAAACACATAGGTACTTGAGGATCAGCTAAAAGTTAACCACACATACGGGGGTGAACTGCCATTTTCGTTTAGTAAAAAAAAAATAAAAAAATCATCGTGTCAGGGCTGTGACGAAAAATAAGTGGCCTTAATTCGATGAGAAAACAGGATTTGGGGGTACCCTAGGTTAGGCTCCTCGAGCTGGTGCCCCCCTTGTCTCAAATCGTTCCGCCGCCTATGAATTTAGTCAGGGTCAGATTGTTAGGGTAGATTTAAAATTAATTACCTTGAGGGTGCTGAAAGTTTTGTCGCGATCGGCGACTTTTTACGCGAGTTAGGTATTCGCGAAAAACGGAGGGGAGGGAGCAGACATTGTTGCACACGTTACGAATACGAAATTTGATGTATCGTAAGCTTTACTAAGCATGGATTTTATCATTAACGATCATGATTTAATTATTATCATAAGTTATTTTCACAACATAACATTCATAAATTTCATTTCTTTGTTGCTGACGAAGTTAGCTGACGATCGTTTGTTGAAGGTGCAACATCTTCACTTTCGGGGACGCTCGGTTGCTAGGAATGGCGTCATCAGTAGCAAAATGCCGATGCCAGATGAAGATTTGGTGGGGGCTGGTACAACCAGTGGTACAAGAAGTTGTTAAAAAGGTTGTACCACTGTTTAATGAGCGCGAGATAAACCGCGCTAATTTTTGAATTTGAAAACCGCGGGAATAAGTCTGCTGCATCAATTATTGTATATTCTCGTACACTTGTGTACACTGTCTTATTCTGAAGAAGACCTGTTGGTCGAAATATCAATACAGTAATATTTGGCTATTCAAATAATTTTAAATGTCGAGGAGAGGTCGATTTTTCATATATTTTCTCTCTCTAATATTCATAATGTTCCTCGCAAGAGCGCTCCAAAGAAAACCTTATACTTATTCCACGAAACCGAATTTTTGGGAAAACACGGCCAATGAACTTAGCTAGCTAACAGGATATCAACATTTTATACAGCACGTATGGTATGTAATAAAAATGAAAAAGAGCTTACTATGCCGGGCTTCCCCCGGCTTCCCCTAATTGATTCGAGTCGTTACCGGCCACCAAAAGCACACAGTCCCCAAGCTCGATAGCTAAGGGATATCTTATAAAAGTATGATGCTTGTATATCATTAGAAGCGAGCGCAGTCGTACTTTTAGCCAGAAAATAAATGTTCGGGTAATTCTGGGACACCCTGTAGGAACCGATGTGGTTCGCAATAAAATATATGCGTTCGTAATAAATTGCTAAGATAAGGCCAATGTTCAGGTCATTCGAGGGCATCCATTGTCCATTTGGCTCGATTATTCTTAAAAAAAAATATTTGATTTCAACGTTTTAACTTTACCTTGCACGAACAGAGGAGCAGAAGCGCATACAAATAAGTGATGGCTCCCTTATAGCCATAACGGGAGTACGATTCTTAGATAAACGGAAATAAGTCGTTAAATTTGAACTCCGACGAACAGTAAAGCATCCATGAGAGGCTGAAATCGTTTACGAATGACCGACTTAAAAAAAGGTGTAGCGGGTCCAAAACTACGGTTTCATTCTTTACATGCTTATTACTGTCTGGTGGGGCAATGTGAGGGGGTTGTAAACTAATGCAAATGCGTGGGTTGGATGGTCTACTTTTTACTTATTTAGTGTTAAAAAAGTTCATCAGGTTTCAGGATTTGTGGGCACAAACTATAGGTACACGCTATAAACAAGGTCATGTAAAGCGACTTGATTATGTCAACAGTGACACATGTAGGTACGGCCAGCACTTTGCGGTCCAGCACCGGGAGCCCGGCCGCAGCCGGGGGGGCGGGGTGCAGGAGCGCCAGACCGTCTGGGAGGTGGCGCGCACCCTCCTATTCACAGCGCAGGCCCGGCTCGCCTAACGGTCACCGCTGCCACTACCGTTCACATACTCCCCCTGTCATGAGACAGCAGGGATGGGAAGCTGATTGATGAGGATACCCTTGAGGTGGGTCCGAGATTTGCTTCGCTGCCCGGTACGCTCTTACAATGGGCACATCCGATGGTCGGCTCAGTGGCGGGGCCTTGCGCTGCCCCGGCCCACCGGGGGACCTCCTGTGGCGACACTCAGTCATCCATGAATTGAGCAACTGGTGCAGCCCAAGATGAAAGCTACTAAAAATCAGCTATAAACCTATTTTAACCAGATCGCACCGAATGTCACAAAATGTGTTCCAGATAACCGTTCTAAAAATGGGTATTATCTTGTCATCTACACACTTCTTTGGGATAAACTAACTACCTGTGTTTACTTGCTGATAGGGTAGGTGTCAAGGTCACATGAAGCTGCGGAGACGATGGATTTTAAGGTGACTCCGACTCAGGCTCAGACTCCGACTACGGCAAAAATTATCCGGCTTCAAAAATCGCCTCCAACTCCGACTCCGGACATTGCCCAGCAAGTCCATATAATGAAATAAAATTTATTGTCGGATATCTTTTTATCTTGCCTGAAGCGAACTTTTGCGCGTTCCAAGGCCAATGTTGCAAATAAGTGCCTACTTTTTAAATAGCATGCATAAATAAAAACAGGTTTTGACGCAGCAGCCTTCTTCAGTTTTTTTTTTCAATGAAAACGCTGGTCCAAAACGGGGAGTGTCCTTAGCTTCAACAAAATCAGATTTTGAAAGGTCAACAAGCAAAATATCATGAAGCAACCAGGTGTCGGGCATGACTTTGAGCAATGCAGTGTTAACTTCGGAGTCGGAGTCGGTAAGATTTTAGCGACTCCAACTCCGACTCAGGGCAAAACTTCCGACTCCGACCGACTCCGACTCCGACTCCGCAGCCCTGGGACTCAGGTCAAAGTTATTTTCCTTAGATGACCTCGTTTGGCGTTTCAAAACGTCTCAGCGTAGTTTTTATGAGCTGATTACAAATTAAGCACGGATATAAACATTCCGGAACTAGTTCTGGCAATATGTTACAAAACTGACAGCGATGGTTTATATGATTATCCATTATCCATATCCATTAGGTTTATACCTAATGGATAGCCGTCGGGACGCCGTTTGACCTGACCTGACCTCGTTTGATCTACTCAAATGGATGAACACATCATCTTTGATCGTAATAATTCTTAAGTTCGAAATCAGGACTCCAGAAACATAAAGCATCACTTTTAGAAGTTCTACAAGATCTCGATTTTCCCGATATTTGGTCATTGACCTGACCTTCGGCTTCCAGGTCAGACTAATGACCTATGTACAGGGTGAGGCAGAAATATTTAGCTGTTTGTTTTCAGTCCATGACTGGAAAATGTATGAACGGATTTTATTAAAATTGTGCATGCGGCCTCCAAACTGACTTGTGCATTAACATTGATATCGTTTTTGCATTTTGTCATAATTTTTGATGAGCTATGGCGAAGATTATAATTAACCCTCGCCCTGGCAGGGCGCCCGAGCTTTTTTGCGATGCAAACCGAACTATTAGTCGGATCGTGCTTAAATTTTAAATGGCCTCTGGGGCATTCTTCGCGCAACTTTTGGTAAAAAAAATCGGGTCATATCAGGTCACCGAGCTGCGACGTCATAATAGTTACAACCTCCGACCGTTTTTGACAAAACCGCACATATATAACTGGGCTTGGTCTCATCGACAAGAACGAAACAATCCCGTGTAATTTATGCTAGAATTTGGCTATCAACTGACCGGTGTGCAACGAGCAGATATGTATTGATACTCGGCAATGGTTATTTTTGTTGTTTTGATTTTTTAATATAGGTATGTTTAGAGCTGTTGTGGCTATTTGTTTAGGCACCAAACAACATCAGTGATAGCGAGGTTATCGTTTTATTGCGTGCAAAGATATGTAGATTGTAGACTGTTCTAATTACCGCACGGTCGGGGGTAACACACCGTGACTTGGTGGAGAATTGAGGTTATACTTTTCCAGGTATGCTCAGCTCAGTTTAGTTTAGTTCATTCAATCAATCATCCCTAGGCACACACCCAATGATGGATGAAGTCATAATATAAAACAAAGCTTGTCCAAAAATAAGGCTTGCATGGTGAAAGGAAGTAATATTTGCGCTACTGAAACAGTTTTTCTTTCTCCAGGGTTGAACTGGAATTTTGTGTGACAGAGTAAGCGTAAAAATATGTTACAAGTACCACACCTTACACTTCTCTTGATGCATCTAAAATGACCGTCGTGATGCCTGCCACGTGAAAAGTCAAGGCTGTTTAAGTCCTTCCAAGGACAATGAAAATGGATACCATCGGCTTCCACACGCCACGCCCGCTTTCCCTGTAGCTCAATCAGGGGACGAATCGCTGGTTGGTTCTTTTGACCCCTCCTTCCAGGGGCGTCGCCGACGGGGGGGGGGTCGCGGGGGTCGTGACCCCCCCCCCCCCACTCGCGAGAACCGGGGTGTCGACCCCCCACTTTTGGCGATGCTGAGTTTTCTTTTTTAAGCTATCATGTCAGTGAAGTTGGCGTAAACAACCTCAATAAATACAACGTCAGATTCAGAATCGCTTCAACAGCTCCGTAGCCCTATTGCTTATAGGTCAATAAGCGGTGGGCGTGGAACATCAGCATAACAATATTTTAACCCTCGCCAGGCGAGGGCCTTTTCCATAACACGGACGGCGAGGGGGGGGGTTGGTACGACCCCCCCTCGCGATTGGCTTCTATGGCACTAGAAACACTAAATGTACAGGGTAGGTGGGTCCATAGGAGATCTCGCCCCTGTAAAAGTTTGGTGACTCTAGGTCAATATTTAGGGGGGTTTTGGGGGGTATGAGTGCAAAAATTTTGCTTAAACATGTCAAACGTTTTTCGGTTATAACTTTTTACCTAGTAAAGATAGTGCAAAAATAAAAGCACCAGTGAACTCAGGACGTCCGTGCGCATCGAATGATATACTTTGTTACCCATTTAAGTGAACTCTGGAATTCAGTTGCCGCTAAGCTAGTCCAATTTTCCCCTGACCTTGTACCGGCTTTTGTGACCTGGTGATCTGACCTGAAAAGACTGGGACTTCAAATTTTCAGGATAGGTGCGAAAAGGTTGCCCCAGAAGGTATGCCAACTTTGGCGGCGCTACCCGCCGCCGTTTTTACGTTATTTGCGAAAAACCTTAGGGGGGGGTTGCATCAACCCCCCTCGCCGGGCGAGGGGGGTTGATGCCACTATAGCCACTATTCTAGTCCCTTTTTATCCCTCAAACGAATGAGCGTGCCAAAACTGACCCAAGCGTTCGTCTGATTGTCAAAATAATGGTTGCAGTCGATTCGTCGGATGACATATCAGTAACTACGAGGTACCTAAGTCCTAACTAGCATCAGCAGCCCTGACTACCCTCGGACCTGCCTGAGGTAGCCGGGAAATGGGGTCAGATTGTGGACCCCTCTCGGGGGCTTTCCCAATAAGACGCGCAAAAGGATCCTATTGCAACGAAACTTCCTGTGACCTCGAGTTAATCAATTTTATACCTACTCTAAAAATTTATTGGCCATGATTCGAATATAGATGACCTTGGTTCACTTTTTTGAGTTTTATTTGCTTCCACTTACAAGTGAAGTTTTTGGAACTGATTTCGAGTTTAGCGCCCGTTTGAACTTAAAGAAGTAGTTTTGATAAATTGTGGTTAGGTATGTAGTAACATGTTACGAAGCTATTGTTGGTGGTTGTCACCCACTCTATGTAGATGGCCGGCAGGAAGCCTGCTGGTCGACCTGACCTGACCTAACCCGATCTACCCCAAATGCATGGAGTCATCATCTTTGTCCAAAACTAACATCGAACTCGTACCCGGAACCCCGATAACAGCTACGGCTCACAAAGTTCTAGCAGGCCAGCTTTTTTCTTCTTTTGGGAGTTGACCTAAGATGACCCGGCCAAGACCTTGAAATTGGGCATCATCGGCTTTCTCTCATCACGGGCAGCATCCTCGCTTTTCCGCGAAGCTCTACCTCGATCAGGGGCCGAAAGTATACCTTCAGCGTGGCGTTGGTAAACATTTTACCTTAGCGACCCGTAAAACACGAATAAGAGTTATAGTGACACAGAAAGCTACTCGATAGCTTTTTTAAAGCTCTTTCGCCAACTTCGCCTCAGATAGGTATGACTTCGGGTCTATGGCTTGTGTACCACAGAGGCCAAACAGTTAACCCGCGCCCGGCTGGGGGTCCTGGATTTCCACGCCCTGCTGGGGGGGGGGGGGGGGGTGTTTGAACACCCCCCCCCTTGTAACTCGGCTCCTGGGCCACGTAGCGATACGCGGAAGGCGGCGTTCGAAAGAGCGTCAAAAATAATGACGAAAACACTTCGGTCAATTTTTTGGTTAGGTCAAAGGTCAGGTCACCAGAGGTCATTGAAGGCAAAATTTCGCCGATTTCCAGGTGGAATGTCGAAAATTTCCAAGAAGCCAACGCATAACTCGGGAACCAATAGAGCTACAGCGCCGCGGAAAAGCGCATTCGATAGCCCTATTACCGCCCTTTCTGAATAATTCTCTCAGATTTGACCTAACGTCAACGGTTTTGCCTGCAGGGGGCAAAAACTACAAAAATAGCCGATTTTTTCGGAAACAGTTTTTCTGCAATAACTTTTGACCCAGGCCTTGTACGAGCTTACTTTCACCGGCATCGTGTTCCTCTCGTCAAGACGCATCGAATGAACTATAACTTGACCTTGAAAGGTCAACTTGAAAATTTGACCTCAGGTCAAGGTCATGACCTGACCGGAAAGGGTCATGTTGCATATCAGTCGATCCGTATCGTCGAGCTGAACACATATAAGGCGTTTTCATCGCTCTAGCATGCCTCTATCAAAAGTTATTTGCGAAAAACTGTTAGATACCATTCGTGACCTAAGATGACCTCAGGGCATAAACAAGGGTCACGGACACCATTTTCATGTTCAGTGTGTCTAAACCACTTGTAATTCGGTGTTTGGGAGTGTTTATAATGTCTTTCGTCCAAAAGAGGCGCATTTCAATTTTCTCCCATTGACTTATAATGGGGAGGTCGCAAAATTGACCTGACCTTAGGTCATCGATATCAAAATTCTGAGATATACATTTTGTACATGCTATTGCTCTTAGCAATCG
Source organism: Amphibalanus amphitrite (assembly GCF_019059575.1). NCBI lineage: Eukaryota > Metazoa > Arthropoda > Thecostraca > Balanomorpha > Balanidae > Amphibalanus > Amphibalanus amphitrite. Next base: position 229,923 of record NW_024882389.1, read on the forward strand.
CTGAAAGTTTCAAAGCAATCGGTCACTCGGTGTAGCTATGACAGACATTGAAACTTTTTATGAGGTGAGGTCACTTCAAGTGACCTGGTGACCTGACCTTGAATGACCTTGGTCTGAAATTTTTACAACATGTGTAGAATTGATGTATGATAAGGTGTACCAAAAACGGCGGCGCTCCGCGCCGCCGTTTTTGAGATATTCGCGAAAAACCACAAAGGGGGGTGTTCAAACACCCCCCCCAGCAGGGCGCGGGTTAAACGGACGGATTTTGCCGAAACATTTGTTCTGTACCAACCTAAATATATGATTCAGTGAATGTGTATGATATTCATGTTAGGTATCACCATCGTGTTTGTTTCGTCGAAACACGTCGCATGGCTTACAATTTGAACTTAAGAACTTAACTAGAAAACTTGACATCAGGTAAAGGTTAATCAATGGTCATGTCCTCAGACCGGAAAAGAACCCGCTGCAAAAATGTTCGATCGATCTGTGTTGCTGAGCTGAACACACTTGACGCTCCAGCACTGAACACTGAACACACACTGAACACACTCCAGGTGCTGTCATTGCTCTACAGCGTCTCCAGCAAAAGTTGTTGTCGAAAATGTGTTAGAGACCTTTGATGACCTAACTAATAGTAATGACTGACCATTCGAGTCACCACTGGTCATTAGCTGCACCTTGTCTCTAAAATGAGCAGAGGTGCCATGGCTACAAAAGTATCTTATAGCGTTTTTAGCATATTCGTTCAAAGCAGAGGGCATCTCGTGCATTTTCCCATATCTTATCATGATTGATTGGTGAGGTCACATATTTGACCTGACTTCACTTTTCAGATGTAAAATCCCAGATTCATTAACTGTTGGCACTTATAATCCCATTCATTACAACAAATTTCAGACTTATAGGAGATAATCTTTTTTTATAAATTTAGCTCGAATGTTTGAATGGACGGATTGACAGAGCCGGAGCCCACGCTAAGCAGAGCTTGTTGCGTAGACCCCGATCCCTACCGTCCGATCGCGCAATTCCGGGTATCGGGAGAATTTAGATGCCAAAGTTTAACGTGCCCTTCAAAGCCGGACACGGCCTGCCCCTCTCAACTGACTTCAACTGGCTGCGGCTGATCCCACCAACCGCAGACCATCCCCGTCAGGAGTCTCAAATATCGAGCGCCGGGGCGTCTCGAACCCGGGCTCTCACTACCGGGAGTCCAATGCTCTACCAACTGAGCTACGGGACAGGCAAATCTATAGGAATGACAAGATTGCAGCTTTTAGAGGCATTAAAACTGAACTGAACATGACATTGTGACCTGACCTCAGGTGGCCTGTGCTTGATTTTTATGCACGATGCAAAAGTGATGTATGTAGTATGTACAATAAGATACACCGCTGCTTTCGTGGCGCTGCGCGCCGAGATTTTTCCAGGGCCTCGGCTAAGGAATTTTGACTGGTGGGCCACTTGGGCAGCGACATGGACTGACCTTCGTAGCCATAGCCCCCCCCCCCAATTTTCGATTTCTCCCCAGATTTCGACCACTTTATTCTGCAAAAAAAATGTCAGGATGGCATTCAAAAAATGTAATAAAAAAACGGGGCTCGACCCCCCCCCCCCCCGACTCTTCAGAGAGAGAGGAGAGAGTAGGGACCCACAACCCTCCCAGTGGTGATACTCCCGCGGTGCACATAAAATCGCACAAGCGCGGAATATATAGTCTACGACATATCGTAGTACATATCGACATATCGTCATGTCGTAGACTATATATTCCGTGGTACAAGTATGCACACAATATTGACGCAGATTATAAAACTTTGGACGATAACTTACGGCCGTGAGTGGATCGCTCACCGACTAGTCGGAGATTCGGAAGCGGTCGGACGGGATCGGGCGTTGTTGGGTGAATCGGGAGGAATTGTGAACAGCACGAGTGCAACTTTATATATAAAGTCGGTTGTACGAGCAGCAGGAACCCCAGAAGGGGGTTGTAGCAGCAACCCCAACATCTCTGAAAACGGTGCGAGCGACTTTAGCGAGTGTCATTTGAGCGAACGTCATTTGAGCGAACCATTTTCAGCGAATGGCAATTCAGCGATTATCAAGTTCATCGATTATCAAATATAGCGATTATCAATTTTAGCGAAAGCTATGTTTCAGCGACATCTATTTCGTCGACTACAATTTGAGCGACTGTCAATTCAGCGAAACATTTCATCGTCCTGTAACGGTGGATTTTTTTCTTTTGCGAGCGTATGCGTACGAATGTTTCCGGAATTTCTCATGGTTATCCGGAACTGGATGGCGGATGTCGCGCGTTCAAAGGTCAGACATTGAGCTCCAAATTTAATGCTACATTTTTTCAAAAATTCCAACGGTTCAATTTCACCCCCCCTACCCCCCGTGAAATACCTAGTGATACAAATTACCCCACCATGTGATACAACTCACCCAAGCCATGGGGCAAGTTGTATCAAAAACATTGTTCTATTCGGCAGACCGTAGAAGAAAAATTGGTAGAGGTAGCGGAAAAGTTACTTTGCACAAAAAAGCAGAATAATCAAGGAAGGAGATAGTATGGAAATAATGAGTTTATCACGGATTGTTACGAGGTTATGGGTCTCGGAGTAAAAACTGATACAACCCACCCCACTCTCCCCTACGATAAGATCTGCTAATTCAATTTGAAATGTGAAAAATGTGAAAACTTAGATTTTTCGGAAAATTACTGGTGGGCCAAATCTTTGAGGCTGGTGGGCCATTTCGGGTCACTGGTGGGCCATTTGGCCCACCAGTTAACATGTTAGCCGAGGCCCTGGATTTTTCTCAACACATGAAAAAACCGGGAGTGTGGCTAATAAAAACCGCGCTCCCGCGCCGCGCGCAGAGCCGCCCCACGGACGCCAGCCGGCGGCCGTGTCGCCTCACCCTCCCCTCCAGCTGAGAGCCCCGCCGCGCCGGCCCGCGAGGGTGGGGAGCGGCCGATCGCGCTGCCCGCGTCCCACGGCGCGCCGCCGGCAGCCCAGGCCCCGCCCACCAGCGTCTCCCCGCGCCCCAAGCCGGCCCGCAGCGGCGGACGCCGTCCACAACGCCGCGGCGCCCGCGGTGGCCGCGGCAGGGGCAGGAGCCGACCGGAAACGACAGGAAACCACCATCGGAATCTTCGTATCGGAAGCTTGAATATTCAAAGCCTTAAGCCTAAACTATTGGACCTGACCTATGAACTCCGCCAAAACAATTACGATGTCGTACTACTGTCGGAGACCTGGCTACGCCCTTCTACGCCAAACAGACTTTTAGTGCTCCCTGGCTACTCCCTTAGCCGCACAGACCGACCTGATGGCCGCGGGTACGGCGGCGTCGCAATCGCAACAAAATCGGATATCACATCAGTGCCCATCAAGTTCCCAAGTTTTGAGCGCGGCTGCAGCCAGCTCGAGTCAAAGTGGGCGCTGCTCAAGCTCGACAAAGGTCGTCAACTCATCGTATGTTCTTTATACCGCCCCCCTCGCCACTCCGAAACCGCTTTATGTGCCGATTTCGCCGACCTTGAAAATCAGTTACAAAGAGTACTTATCGATCACCCTAGGACCCCGCTCGTCATCTGCGGTGATATAAACTGTGACCTGCTGAAGAAAGAACCCAACTTTCGTGCACGACAGCATCTCAGCAGCTTCCTATCGGACTACTCCCTAGACCAGCTAGTAACAACTCCGACTTTCACTTCCGGTTCGCTCCTAGACGTGTGTATGGTGAACAAAGTGGACCTCTTCTCTAACACCCGTGTTGAGTTTTGTCATTTTAGTCCGCATAAATTTATTAGCGTAGATGTCAATGTCCCCAAACTGCGTCCGAAGCCTACAATCATCTCAGCTCGTTCGCTCAACCGTGTTGATGTCACTGCCCTTAATTCTGATCTGGAGCTTGTCGACTGGGAGCCTGTGTTTACCGCCGCGACTGTTAGTGATCAGTGGGATGCATTCGTGTCCAATTTTTTGCCTATAATCGACGACCACGCCCCACTCAAGCGCATTACCATTCGGAACCCCACAGCGCCCCCGGCCTCTGCTGCCACACGGAACCTTATGTCCCAGCGCCGCGCCTCGCTACGACTGTCCGGTCGTCAGTCGACAGCTTACAAGGAGCTGAATCGCTCTGTTCGGGCCGCGCTGCGTCGCGACCGGCGAGAGGAGCTTCAGAGAAATATCTGCGAGCGGGGTCCCAATAAGGTCTGGCAGTCTATCAGGACAGTTGTAGCAGGGAAAAAGGACGGTCCTAGTGTACAGCCTAATTTACCCGCCGATGAACTAAATTCATTTTTCGTCTCTGTCGGACCTCGCATCGCTGCGGAGGCCCGGTCTCTTAACACCACTACCGATCTGAACGTTCGCCTCCCCCGGGTCGGTGCTTGTCGTTTCCAGCTCCGCGCGGTCACTCTTGGCGAACTCGGTCACACTATCTTCGGCATGCGCAACTCAGGCGCCAGTGGGACTGATGGCATTTGCATCCGAATGTTAAAGTCCGGCTTCTCAGCTATCGGTCGCGTCATACTTTACATTATCAATACGTGTATTACCAACTCCGATATCCCCGATTCCTGGAAACATTCCACAGTCCACCCAATCTTCAAATCTGGCAGCCCCTCAGATCCCACCAACTTTAGACCAATCTCATTAGTCCCCGTGATTATGAAGGTCGTGGAACGCCTTGTACATCAACAGCTTTACCACTACCTCTCAAATAACTATCTCCTTGCCTCCTCGCAGCATGGTTTTCGCCCCCGACACTCCACAGAGACCGCTCTGCTGTCCGTCACAGACCAAATCCTCGCAGCCTCTGATAGGGGAGAACTTTCACTGCTGTGTCTCCTTGATTTGAGCAAATGCTTTGATGTCATCGACCACGACCTTCTACTTCAAAAACTGGCTATGCACGGGATCGAGACCACTTGGTTTTCTGCTTTTCTCACGGGACACACCCAGAGCGTGTCCCTATCTAACGGCGCCGGAGGTAGAGTACTGTCGCGGCCGCTTCCAAATAATATGGGCGTCTTCCAAGGATCTGCCCTGGGACCGTTACTCTTCACCATATTTTCGAACAACCTCTCGCTATACGCAGGTGACGCCACCGTTTTCCAATATGCGGACGACACCCAGATTCTAGTGAGCGGCCGTGCTGACGACCTCAGATCGCTTATCTCTCGCATGGAAGCTTCACTCGCATCAATCAGTGACTGGTTCTGTCTTCACGCCCTCAAGCTAAACGCAAACAAAACTCAACTAATGGTTTTTGGCAGCAGACAAAATTTACGGAAAGTACCCGACTTCAGCGTCTCTCTTCGTGACTCTGTGTTGCAGCCATGCGAGCAGGTGGGGAATCTGGGTGTTGTCTTTGACAGCGCCCTGTCCTGGGAAGCACATGTGTCCGAGCTTAGTCGTCGGTGTACTGGCTTGTTGGTCGGACTGTCTCACGCACGAAATTGTCTCCCTGACGGTGTCATTAAAGTCCTCGTTACATCTCTTGTCATATCACGGATCAACTACTGCCTCACTGTGTACGGTAACGGGACTCAGAAAAATTTTGACCGACTCCAGAAAATTTTGAACTTTGCCGCTAGAGTGATCTTCGGACGGCGTAAGTTTGACCACGTCTCGGACCTGCGTGACAGACTTGGCTGGCTATCACCAAAATCCATGTCAGATTACCTGACACTCACGATCGCGCAAAAGGTCATTAAGCATGAAGAGCCCGAGAACCTCGCTGCACTGTTCGTCCCCAACCAAAATTTTCGAGACAGGCACACACGGCAGGATCATCTCCTTCATCTTCCCCGACCGAGGCTTGAAACTGGAAAACGGCGTTTTGAGTACCGTGCCGCGGCGCTATTGAATAGCCTCCCACCCCAGGTAGTGCAGCTGCCACCTGCCAGCTTCGCCCGGTCTGCCAGGGCCGCGCTGATTAACAAATCCCCGCTACGCCGCTGACGAGTCTGTTTAGTAGTAGGCAGGGCATGCCGCCAATTGGTGGACGATCTGTTTGTGCTTATGTATATATATTGTTTGTCTTGTGTACATATGTATATGATTATTGTCGCGACCCCCATCGATGGATGACTGTCGTCTAGTGCTGAGTGTTCTTCCCCCTGCCCGCATGATTGTTACCCATTATACTCGGATCTAAGCCGTAATCGCCACGCCATATGTGGAAGGCTTTTGGTGTCAATACATACATACATACATACATAATAACACCTCTACCCATCAAGACGAAGACCGGAAACCCGACCCCACCCCACTAAAAAATCCGTGGCGACGCCCCTGCCTCCTCCCCCTCCTGCAATTTAAGTAGCCGCTGCGAACACTAATTCGTGCAAGGGGTCATTTTCACTTCTCCTTCGGACGCCGCAGCACGCTACTTCCCGCCGCGCGGGGGGCCGAGGGACGCTACCTCCCGCCACACCGGATGACCATCGGGCCTGGGCGCCGCCGCGGCGGGCGATGGACGGCGCTACCTCAATTCAATCTCGAGAAAATCAATCACAAGCACACTGCCAAGTAGTGTACCAAGGTGGTCTAAATTTGTATCCGCCCCTCCTATTGGTCAACGTCACGGCCGCCACAGGGATGCATTACGTCATTCCCGTCTGCCAACGACCAATCACAGTATGGTACTTGCGTATTCATGGTCCCTTCAAATCCTGGGGCCGAACGTAACCTGGGCCCCTGTGTAACCTTGGTCCCGGTGTAACCTGGGTACAAATGTACTCTGGTACTTATGAATGTCACCCATGAAAACATGTCCGAAAATTCACTCTACACCGTTCACCACTATCCATTCCACAACGTTACTAGCAGCGCCATCTAGAAAGTAAACTAGCAACCAGAACCAACCAACAGCTCGTGGCTACAATGTAGAGGTCGCCACCAGCTGGACATGTTGGACATGGGATGAGAGATAGAACAGAAGGGAATGGATTGGAAGGAGCCGTCTGCACTTACAGTCGTAGTACTCCCTACTCCTAAGTGAATAATGTTTGATTGAGTCACCTGGTTTGCAGAGCTAAACAACGTTGAACACGTGAGGTTTAGACGGCGCAATGCTAGTCCGAGGCAATGGATGGCATCAGGTGACTGGTACCTAACCAGAAGTGACTTATGATGTGGTACCTTACACTCGTGAACATCTTCTTACAAATGTCACCTCGAGAGGCTTGCTTATACCGTCTACTTTCGTGGAGGGTACGGGAATATAGAATGTCCATGAAAGCGACAGGCACGATGAATGTGTTGCGGCATCACGTCAATCAACAAATGTATTGAGGTGTTGGCTCCCATGAATGACGTCAAACGAGCCATATACTGCGTTGCGTACACAGCAATTGTCCCTTATAATTACATTTCTGGCCTTGGCCATTCTATGATTACGTAACACGGCCATAGCCATGATGATTTACATAACCTGTTGATCGCCCGTGCCATGGTTCCGTCACGTCCTCTTGACCTAGCTACCCAGACTCGTAGGGGAAGGTGGGGTAAGACGGACCAGCTAAGGTTTGAGGCCGCATATCTTGCTACACTGCTCTCGTAATTCATATTATTTATAGTCTTCGGAATGCTCAATCCTTCCTCTGTTGATATGTGTTAAGACTAAATTTCAAATTAAAGACATCTAGGTGGTGGATGCTCTTAAAGAGAGACATGTCAAAAACTCAGACAAGAAAAAACGTGGGGTAAGACGGACCACCCAGCAGTGCCTGCTATCCGTTCATGTGTGTTACACTTCTGCTCTGTACTCTTGTAAGAAAAAGTAACCAGAATGGTAAAATAACAAAATGAGCCTTTATTCTTTACTCATGTGTGATGGAAGTGCAGCTAAAAGCTGGGACCATGTGTGTTGATTGTCGTTTGGCATGAATGCATGCTAACTGAGCACTTGCATGCATGGCTCACATGCAACAAAGACTCCTTCCTGAAAAATTAGCTTACTTAAACTTGTGCCATTGTTTTGGAAAAAAACTTCCCATATGCAGGGTACAATGGACCACCACAGGGTAAGATGGACCACAGTGGTCCGTCTTGCCCCAAATCTAAATTCTGCCATTATCATGACGTATATGTCAAATAGCCCAACATTGCAAAACCTTGCCTTTCCTAAAGTGTGACTATAACTAAGTTTATAACTTTGTTCTTCACAGTAAAGTGCAAAATAGAAACTAATCATGCAAGAAAGGCGCCGTAATTGAATCACCCGTAGACCTCTTATATTAGATCGGTTTGACGAAAAACAACATTTTTCTCAATAACTCAAAAGCTATGCATCCTAGCAGCATGAGCTCAAGGTGGCCATTGTTACGAAGGAAAACAAACATAGTGAGTGCATAAAGCAGTAGATACCAGCAGCGGTTCAGCCGGGAGGGCTGGTGGTCCGTCTTGCCCCGCTGGGCCGTCTTACCCCACCTTCCCCTACCTATACCGAAAAGAATACGTCGACCCAAGGTACGTGACTTTCCCTCTCGCCTCTAGCGTTTGTATTTTGTTTCATTTTGTCCATCCCAATGCATGTCAATATATTTTCCATATATCTTTCGTTTCTTCTTTATTTCTCCTTCTCATTATCTTGATTTCTAGCTTCTCTTTTTCATTCTCCTCCTCCCCTCCTCTCCTCTCCCCATTTTCCCTGTCTCATTTCCCATCCTGTGCCGCTCTCTCCGGGGCCAGTTAGCGCCAATTGCCCTGGCCGCCGGCGGCCGTCGAGTGTGACCCACTTGTGTCTGACCACCCAGCGCCACGCCGCGCCGCCGCGCCAGACACGCCGCCGCCGACCTCTGACGTCATCGGTGACGTATGCCGCGGCTCTCCAAGCTGACCGTCGGAGGTCGCTAAACGGATCGGAGCTGATTGGACGCCTCCTCACAGTCGATATAGAGCCGGAGCCGATCTCGTTACGATGGCCAGCCGCGTCCGAGGCGTTCCAACTCCGGACAGAGACGTCCCGGACCCGGGCCATCTTCAGGGGCGTTCTCCATGATAAGACTCCCGAACAGAGCAGCCTGCTCAGTGCTCAGTGGTGGTGACATCGGCTGAATAAAAGAATGCATTATTATTGACCCAATATAGTGACCGACTCAACTTTCTCATTATTTATACAAGGGCTAAATTCTTTGTAGTTGTAAACGTATGCATTGTGCGTTTTGGAAACAGGCAACATACAGGTGCATGGACGGGTTGCACACTGTGCACGGGCTGAACTCTGCCGTATGGGCTGCAGAAACCCGTGTTTTATAGAAGCAGGTGCGATGACGGAACGTTAATTTGTATAGAATCACGCCTACATCAGCCAGGCTAAGACGTCACACTGTCATTGTTGATCAATGCAGCAGGCCGTCGGCGAATAAGCGTCGTTTACTCCATACGAGGCTGTTTATGAAAACAGTTAACGAACGTCTTTCTGTGCGTCATGCGTCCCAACAGTGGGGACCTAACGACGCTACCGCGCGTATCCTACAGAGAACAGATGAAAGCGCCTTCAATTACCGTCGCGGGCCGGTGCGCTGTTCCTCGGTACGCCCCACGTAAAAACCTCTTACGGCAGGTCTTTCTGCATCGCTCGGGCCTCTGACGACTGATCAGGCGTACGGCCAGTGGCTGCGTCGCGAATGATTTGCTCGTTTGTGTGCGAGTTTCTGGACTCGTTACCGACAGTTTGTCCTTGGGCGGCGCTTTGTCGGTGGTTCCCGTCCTCGGGGCGGCTGGTGCCAACCGCGACAGACTGAAGGACGTCATTCCGCGGCCAGCAGGGCGCCAATCAGGGGGTAATTGTGTTTGTTAGAGATTATTGTGCGGCTACATACTTGGCGAGAATGTGCCAATTGTTCTGCGGGATGCTGGAACACATAGCGATAGTTGATCAGGAACACTGAGGAAAGGTCGACAAAAAAGTCCCTCGTCTAGAAAGTACAAATATCTATCCAGAAATTCAATCGATTACTTTGATATTGTTTATTAATTCATTTTGTATTGAGGAACGGCGTGATGTAGCTTCTCTATACCCCAAAAGAGATATTTTGGCCTTTACTCAATCGCTTCCCGTAATTAATTCTGTGACTCCAACTAGAGCCATCAGCTTCTCTCAGCATGGATCATGAGCTAAACCAGCCACTTCACTCGCCCTCCACGCCTCCCTCTCTCACCTATTCTGCCACATCCAGGCAGGCAGCACTTTGAGACAGTTTTTGGCCAGCAGTCGCTCGTCGCGGTAGTAGCCGATCCAGTACTCTGTGCAGCGGTTCTCCATGTTCTCGTGCGGCAGCTCGCGGTGGCCGAACCTCTCCTTGGTGCGGAAGCGGCCGCCGCGGTGCGAGCTGACCTCGACAGAGACCAGCCGCCGGGAGCTGCCAGAGCTCGGGTCGCCCAGGCTCAGAATCACCGTGTCGTTGCCCAGCTCTGTGGGATTGGGGAGAGATTGAATCGGCATTTAGGGATCTGATCAGCGTGACACCCGGGCCCTGGTGATGTGGGCTTTTACAAGACTAACGTTGTGACCCGGAACATATACCTAATTTTGTTGATATGATATAAAACACAATGATCCGTGCATAGAATCCGACCTATAACGATCAGATGCGATCATTGATTGCTCTGTTGGAATGGATGAGTATACACTTAAACATATCGGGGATCTGTGTCGCAATTGGTGCTACATGTCTAGCTACATTTTTGGTAGACTGAATACAAAGGTCTACCGAACTTTGGCGTTTGCGCTTCGCTGTTTAGAACGGCGTCATATTTAATTTTGAGTCCATCATTCTTCACCTTTTTCCTTCCCACCGGTAAACTTTTCGGTGTTGCGCCAGCTCATTTCTTTCTGACCTGTTAGTTCCTTTAATGCTCTATTTGATCTCTCTATAGTCTATATCCCTTTTCTCACCACTCACCAGTAAACTCCTCGGTGTGCCGCCAGTTCATTTCTATCTCACGGGACCGAGGCCTGGGGACGGTACAGCGAACAGTGATGGTCTGTCTCGAGTGGCATGACAGGTAACCGTAACAAACGGGAGCCTTTTCAAAGAGTGACAAACATGTCCAACGGAAATGAAACACGCGTGGTAATTAAAACGTTTATTCAATATAAAATTATCTCTTTACATAAAATAGAAGGGAACGTCTGTCATTCAATGCTAGGTCGCAGTACCTAATTGGAAAGAAACTTTTGCTTCTATGCGTAGGTGCAAAAAGTATTATCATGGATGAATTTGCAACAGTTCTATAGACCAAGCCTTCGCAAAGTATTGCCCAATAATAACAGCTGAAAAAAACGGCAAAATATCGAAACAAATTTGACCAGGCGCTGGTCCGGCAGAATTCCCCTTAGTCTCTGCAACTTACTTTGTGAGCGGTGAGACGGTCAGATGCACCATGACAGGCGGCCCGCGCAGCTCCTCCGCACTGCACACTGCAACGGCCGGCGGGTCAGAGGTGAGGGCCGGGGTCACGGGGCAGGGTCAGAGGTCACGTGCACCGTCAGCGCCGCTGGTGGGTGCCGACAGCGCCCAATGAGCCATGTCCGGGAGTGTGAATTATGTCATCTCGCCACCCCGGTCCGTGGGTTTAACGGTGTACGCGCCAGTCTGTCCTCAATCGGTGTGAAGTTGAATGATATGAAAGTTGATGAGGTGTTGAGCTTAATGGTTTTAAACTGTGCCCTGATGTTCTCTGTGGTTGTAAAATGAAACTCAATCTTCCAGTGAAATCGTGATGACCGGCAGAACTCGATATTCAGTTCTGCGGCAATGATCGTTGTTTCTGCGATTATTGCGATTTCCCATTTCGACAGGAGACGCAACTCATCACCAAACGATGGGCGTGGGATCGCCCACTCACCCATTGACTGAGGCGCGGCTGGAATTGAAAAGAACCAAAGAATAGCAATTCAGTCTGACTGGCTATCAGCGGACTAAAGGTCAGCGTCTTCATTGATCAACTGGGTGAATTTTGCATGCAACCCAGAACTTCGCTCAAAGAACATGAAGGCGATTTACTTTGATCATCGCGTGGGTGTGGTGTCGATGACCGTTTCGATGTCCGGAACCAAAGGTGAAGTAAATTTTTACGAGGCGCTGTCTGAATTATTGCGATTCAATCAGAGGCGAAATATCGCGTTTCTTTGTGATTTATTTGTTCGATGATGCCCACATTATAAAATATTGTTGTCGACATCGACAGGCCAAATTTATAGTTACCTTCTGTTCTGGGAGCTAGGTAGGGTAAAGTGCCTAATTAGCGACCCTTTCCGATTTGCGACCTACCTCCCTACAGAAAAACTGGCAGGAGAAAACGGGGTAAAAACATCGTCAAAAGGTCAGCCATACTTTGGTTATCAAATTAAATTATTTTCCGGTCGTCGATGTTTCTGGTGGCACGTTTCAGGTGAGTTTAAGTAAAAATACGAGTTTCTTATCCAAAAAGTGTGTGTTTGGGCCCTCTCTGATGAAAAGCGATGCACATTAGGATGATGCACCTTTTTTTATTCTGAATCGACATTCCTTTTGTCAATTGATTGCCGTTTTCCCATAGTGAATCGCTCAACTGTGCACAGCATGGCGGTTAAAAATGTGTCGCAACTCATATTTCCTATTTGCGCCTGACATGGTCGCAAATAGCTCAAGAAGGGAAAGAAAGGGGAAAAGGGAGAAATGAAAATGAGGTGTTGCTGAAGCTTGCAATGTGTGGCAGGGGATGCCAAATGTCGTCACCGACTGCAGGGGTGCCGAATTCAGCGCGGACCTCAAAGATCATACGAGATAGCCCGCAAAATTTGGGTTTCCGCCTTCTTTTCGCCTTCAGTGCATCACGTGATCAGTTTTTACTTACGTAAATGTGTTGGATAAACGTGCATGTTCGAGTGATTGAGTGCTTTGCGTATAGGTTACCTTTTTGAGATCATATTTCATCTTTTCAGGCGTCGCATTTTTTTTTTGCCATTTTTAATATGGGGAAACCCATAGACTTATTAGCGACCCTCCCCGGTCGCTAATCGGGAAGAGTTCCCTATTAGCGTTTTTTTTTTGCAATGGTCTGCCAAAATGCTCACTACAAATAAGTTAGTGAATATTGGGGCAGAAAATGACTATATTTTAATAGAAAAATGAACGATCTCTCCGAAAATCAAGCCAGTAATACAGTGGCACCCACAGAGCGTGAGCAATGACGGTTCAAATTAAGGGGGTCGCTAATTAGGCACCTTACCCTACCGATCCCGCAAAATATTGCATGGTTGCCTAGGAATTGTCTTACATTTGAACAATTTCGGTAGGTACTCTTTTTGCTGTTGGACCCTTAACCCTCGCACGACCAGGCCATTTCTCATAACACGAACGACCAGGGGGGGGGGGGGGTTGTTACGACCCCCCCCTGGCGTTTCGAAACGGAAGGTCGTAGAGCTTAGCGGAAAAAACCAACGGATTGCTCTCAACGAGATCTCGCGATTGGTGGTATATTTTTTGGTCCTAGGTCAACATTTGACCTACTTTTGACCGGTCAAAGGGGGCGTTCCACGACAAATCGACAAGTGCCCTGCACCCTCATATTTTATTTTTTGCTTAAAATTGGTCTAATGGGTTGTGATGGGCGGGGAAGCCAGCTGTGGCAAGGATTTTTTTTTTCTTCGAACAACGGTTTCCGAGATATAGCCTCGGGCAATTCTTGGAGTTCGCGCTGCAGCCCTATGTTTGGCGGCCTATAACTCAGAAACTATTGGTTTTTTACGATAAAAACTTCATATGGTTCAATTCACAATCAACCAACAAACATTTTGGCCATCTCGGATTTTCAATTTTTGAAAATTTTGATCACGTGACCTTTTGTCCTATTTTTCGAAGAGTGACCTTGATATTTTTCCCACTGAAAGTTGCAATTTTGTCTGATGACGATTAAAGCCTTATCAATTGTCATTCATATGCGATGATAAAAAAAGTGGTTATCGCCCTGTGTTGACCTCAGGTCAGGTCATTTTTATGACCTGTCCATTATTACGAGCGGGAGCGACAGCGAGATCTCGAGAATAAAGCAAGATAGCGACAAGCGGTAAACGGTAAAGGGTACACACGGATAAGGTCTATAATTTTTACCGAGGTCATTTTCAGGTCAGGTCAAAGATGACGTCACAGGAGCTAAAAGGAAGTCAAAATAGCGGCACTACACATATATATGAAGTTTTTCTCGAATAACTTTCAAGGTATCCCGGCTAGGAACAAACTAATAGCACCATCGTGATCCTCTCGTCGATCCGCATCGAAGCATATGTATGTTGACCTCGAAAGGTCGAAAGGTCAAAAGTTGACCTTAGGTCACGTGATCTACGGTCAACTTTTGACCTTTCGACCTTTCGAGGTCAACATACATATGTTTCGATGCGGATCGACGAGAGGATCACGATGCTGCTATTAGTTTGTTCCTAGCTGGTATACCTTGAAAGTTATTCGAGAAAAACTTCACATATATGTATAGTGCCGCTATTTTGACTTCCTTTTAGCTCCTGTGACGTCATCTTTGACCTGACCTGAAAATGACCTCAGTAAAAATTATAGACCTTATCCGTGTGTACCCTTTAACGTTTACCGCTTGTCGCTATCTTGCTTTATTCTCGAGATCTCGCTGTCGCTCCCGCTCGTAATAATGGACAGGTCATAAAAATGACCTGACCTGAGGTCAACGCAGGGCGATAACCACTTTTTTTATTATCGCATATGAATGACAATTGATAAGGCTTTAATCGTCATCAGACAAAATTGCAACTTTCAGTGGGGAAAATATCAAGGTCACTCTTCGAAAAATAGGACAAAAGGTCACGTGATCAAAATTTTCAGAAATTGAAAATCCGAGATAGCCAAAATGTTTGTTGGTTGATTGTGAGTTGAACCATGTAAAGTTTTTATCGTAAAAAACCAATAGTTTCTGAGTTATAGGCCGCCAAACATAGGGCTGCAGCGCGAACTCCAGGAATTGCCCGAGGCTATATCTCGGAAACCGTTGTTCGAAGAAAAAAATCCTTGCCACAGCTGGCTTCCCCACCCATCACAACCTCTTACACCTGTTTTCAACGAAGAATAAAATATGAGGGTGCAAATTTAATTTTTTATTTGTCGATTAGTCGTGGAACAAATAGGTCAAATTTAGGTCATAGGTCAAAAAAATAGGTCAAATAGGTCAAATTTTCGGAAAAATAGACTTTTTTCAACTTTCCGCGGCGATTGCGGCAAAACGGTGGGAGATATCGACTTGAAACCTTCACTATCGTGTTCCTTGATCAATTCTCTATCGTTTGGTATGTATTTCATTTCCCTAGCTCTAAAAATGGCGCGTTGGGAGCGCCGGAAGTCGGCAAGGTCACAGTCGGCGGCAGAAATTCGAAAAATCAAAATTTAAATTTTTGAAATCTGATTGTATTTTTGGATTAGGAAGGTCCATTTGCTCCTTATAGAAGCTAATATTGCTGCATATTCCCATTGAGGTGACAAGAATTAGCAAAATAGTGGTTCGGGCGCTTTTCAAAAATAGTACCGGACGCTGTTCCTCTTATGACGTCATAACTCCGTGACCTGACCTGACCCGGTCAATTTTCTTGCACCACACGATAGCCAATGCTTGCCCCAACATGCATGGGAAGTTTCATCATGATCCATCAAACAATGTGGGTATCACCGGCAGAAAACCTAGGGATTCGGCGCACACGTTTGGTAACTGTCGGCCGGAGGCTGTACCTCTTATGACGTCATAACTCCGTGACCTGACATGACCCGATCAATTTTTTTCGGCAAAAGATGCGCAAAGGTTGCCCCAGAGGGTATTGAAAATTTCAGCCCGCTACGACAAGCCGTTTAGCGTGCACTTCGAAAAAAAACCTCAGGGGGGGGGGGGGTGATACAACCCCCCCCCCCCAGGCGTTCTAGGGTTAATTTGAATAACCTTGTGACATATTTTCCAAGCATTTCATTAGCAAGTTATGGTATTTTATTGTTGACCCAGAACGCTGAGTAATCATCAATTCCTCTCAACGGTGGCGCAGTAGGACTAACGCAAAACAGATTTTCCATCAGCTAGGAAAGTCCATACCATTTCACAGATCTGCGGCATACGAGAGGAAAGGAAAACCACCGCCTCAGGAAAACGAGACATGCCGAACATTCTCTGCAAGGCAGTGAGTCGGCCTCTGCATCTCAATTCCTCGAACCCGGATTTGTGCTCGATGACTTTCAGTGACGTCACACAGCAGGGGTGACGTCACGGCAAGGCCGGCATCTCGTCGGTCATCGATCACGGTCGGTTATTGTTTCGCCTCGTGTCCAGAAGTGGCGGTTACTCATGACTGGCATATTTCAGGCGTCGGCGGAAAGCCCTAATGGTTTGGAGCGCCCGGGGGTGGGTCCGTACCGCAGGCGAATAATGAAGCTGTCTTGGTCCAGGATTGTGCGGACCAGAGCGGGTGGCCGTGGAGACTGCGCCATCCAGTCATGGAGGGGTGCCGTTAGTGAAATAGTCATCGTTGAATATTTCCCCACATGGTTCATTCTTTCTTTTCGCGCAGTGTCTTTACAGGATGTCGATAAAAAAGAAGATTCAAGATATTACCTGATGTTCCTCTGATTTCCGAGTCTGATTTCCGAGTTTATCTTTTTGTCATCTGTGACAACTGATTACGGCTTCCTATTCCCCTGGTCTCCCTAGTTGCGTATGGGTGTGCAATGAAGAAACAAAAATATTTGGACAAGTTGCATGTTTGGAATGTTCTGTTCTCTGGGTAGAAAAGAAGTTATGTATCCACGACTCATACTTTGGGACGAACCGTGATCTTTATACGATTTTTCAAAGCACCAAAGACCCATGCAGCGGGCTCAAAAGGCACTTCGGCCTCTTGAGAGCAGAGCCAAAGCAATCTCCAAATGGCACCATGAGTTGGTGGAATCTCCTTGCTCGGGGTCCCCAGGGCTCCTCCGGCCGCCTCTGGTGTCTCGGTGAGTTTATCGCCCGCCGCTGCCGCTGTCAGTTACTCTCTGCCGGTGCCGGCTCCTTGTGTCATGCATCATCGTCCCCCTGCCCTCGGGCGACCAAAGGTCACCGGTCGGGGCACAGGGCAGCACGTGCAGCCGGCAGCCCACCGCCGCCAATGGGCCCAGACTGCGGCAGTAAAGGTCACGCATGTAGGAACGGTGTAATTGTGACGTGTGCGCCGGAGAGGCAGCTTCTGCGACGGGTCATGCAGATGCGATCTGACCTTTGGTTAGGTGGCCCTTGTAGATTAGGCATCAGGGCAACAGTCTATTGCTTTATAGGAATTTCCTTTTAACCCTAACGCAGCTACCTCTTTTGTGCCGATTGAACAAAGGATATGTGGAGTCCTTAATCAAACATTCAAAAATTTGGCCACAGCTCGTTCAGGTATCTAGACTTATTTGGGCAATTGCCTTGACAATCAGCGGCAAACTTTTTGCACATGAGATGACGCCCCAATCACCCACGCCTTTTAAGGTGTCTGATAATTTTTACGTGTAGTTAGAGGCTTCTTCTCTTGAAGGAATGCCTCAAGTAAACACATTTTTCATTCATCATTGACAAAGCAAGAAAACGAAAAACACGTTTTTTCATGTACTGCCAGTGCTACCTCGCTACTGGTGCACCAATATTATATCGTTGCTGGTGTTTTTTATCCTTGCTAAGACTACATTCAGGACTTAGGTACAAAAGTCCTGCATACACCGATGAACGCATCGTCCGCATCATCCGATCGGAAGCCCCATTGTGCGCGTATACCTATAAATTCACAACCGTTTCTCTACACACCCGGTCGAAGCCGTATAGCTGCAAACATCCGACACATAGAAGCTATATTAGTGGAGGTATTTATTTGTTATAACTGTGTTAGTTTGTGGTTGAATGCTATGTTCCTACAGTGTACCTATATATTTTCTGCCTGCTATGCATGCCCACCTGGTTCATCAAAACTATTATCTGTTTAGTGATGCATTAAAAAAAGCATTTGCGTCTTCGGCTACTAAGTGGTATGGTAACTAATATTGGTAGCGATCACACTTCACTCTCAGTCATAATTTGCCAAAATCGAACTTAGTTGAAGACACTGATATGAATTACTAAGCCGTTGTGTCCCAGGACCTCTCCGCTGATATGGTGTTTTCGACGGTCATCCTGCCGTGACTTGATCTATATAGGTCTCCGGCACGTCGCGGGCTCAACTCACCGCCAAAGACTTTTTAGACGGCGCAGATCCCCAGACGGTGTTTGTAAACGTCAAAAATAAGGCAACAACTAGAAAACGCACAGCGAGGATCTATGTCAATGCGCCACTAATTATTTGGAATGTTGATTTTCCAAAGTGCTGTTTTCTTGGACGTCGCAGGACGAACATTCTCGGAAGGTACGTCATTATCTTTCTGACGGTTCATTACGATGTAGACTAGATTCTACCTGTGAGTAATTCAGCGTGTGCATTTTGTAGTCCACTGGCTGATTGCCCTCCTTGATGTTTGAACTCTGAAGGCCTCAACTTCAGTAGCGTCATTTCGTTGCAAATTGTGTTTTTGCGTAGGTGCGATGTTCAGAGCTCTTCTCAGGATGCGATAGGGGATGGTGCTCTGAGAAGCATAACGACGCGCGATGGCATCGTTTTTAGCATAAATCTTGTTAGCGTCTAGCAATGCCTGCTTTAACGGCCAATCAGCAGCATACAGGCAGCGATTTGCCCAATTATCTGGCATGGCGGAGCTTGGAGTCTCTGATCATTTCAGTGGCTGAGTTATCGGTATCAGCGTTGCTTACGGTGAACATATACCTAGCACATATCTGCTTACAATAAACAAAAAAAAATATGATTTAGGTACCATTGAACGCCGTCCATCAATAGTAAAAATTACTAAGCCGTATTTTTATCTCGTTTTGTTCCATGCCAGGCATGAGCCTGCAGTTATCGTTTACCGCTGTGGTATCTATATAAAGTACCTACCCTTGGGATATTTGTGTGTAATGCCGACATTTGTGAGTTGGTGGTGAGACTCAGTCGTTATTTTTTGCTGCTGCTATATCCATGTGTTGCGCTGAATAAACTTGAGCCAGCGTATCCCTGATAGGCTATCAGGGATACGCTGGCTCAAGTTTATTCAGCGCAAGTGATAGGACCGGTGGTGTTTTGGTCCGTCATTCTACATGGATGTACAGGTTTGCGTCGCCGACTGTGCATGCATGCTTGGTACACCTCTGCGACTATACCCACATAAATATCCTATCCATGCGTGTTTGTGCGGATACGGACATAGCTCCTCATCATTCATCGTCGACCTAACATTTATTTGATTATTTGCGCCGCTGAATGCTCCTCGGCCGTTTTTGCTCCTCGGGGTCGGTACCTCAGGCCGAGCCATGTTTTGCCACGTATCGTCGCCATTCGTTACTGTGGGTCACATGCCCTTGTAGCTCGCGCTGGGTCATTGCTGTGGGCGACCGGAATCGATCGTTGAGCTACCGATGGCACCGGATGTGCCGGGACGAGGACAGGCCGCAGCAGCTGCCAGCCGGTGCCGTAATCAGGGGACCACAGAGACGCGACAATGACCCACGAGTGGTGCCACGAGCGGATCGGGGCACGGTCAACGACAGTGGGCATCAATAGGTGTTATTACGTTATTAGGTGTCAAGGCTAAGGGGAATATCAGACCCAATTCTTATCAGTTGTAGTTATCGGTATAACACGTATCCCTAAAAAGTGATTCCTTTTTTACGGCATTACGTGAAATCCTTGCGTATCCTGGGCCTAGTGACCAGCCGCTTAAATTACATACTCGTAATCACATGGCCTATTTTGTGTTATTCGTCGTTCAGTGACCTATTGGAAAATAATACCGATGCATGAAACACGGCGTGCCTCATAATCGGTAGACACGACAGCCTCTAAACCAATTCACCGCCTTGCAGACTCTGAATGACCAAACAAGAAGACTCTCCCAATGGCGGCATCGCTATGTTTTACATGTGCGACACCTGGACGAGACCAAGATTGACGAGAATGGCCATCCGCGGGGCCCGGTTTGTAAGTTCAGCGTCTGACTGCCGTATATCTAACACCGTCTGAAACCGGACCGAAGCCACCGGTCCGGGACGTTGCCCGCTCCCGGTCAGGTCGGACGACTGTACGGGAAGTTACACAGAGTACAAGACGTGTTTGGGCCGCTGTACGATTTTGCGGGAGTTGCACAGAGTCCTCGACGTGTTGAGGCCGCTGCCCGGGTGTTCCGTGTTGGTTTTACCGGAGCGGACGTGGCTAGCGGTGACGGTTTAACGGTGGCGGAAAGCGCCTCTTGTTCGACCTCACACGGATGTGGCTCTCATCGGCCGCGTCCGGTGATCCACGGATTAGTACGGCGCG
Source organism: Amphibalanus amphitrite (assembly GCF_019059575.1). Taxonomy (NCBI): domain Eukaryota; kingdom Metazoa; phylum Arthropoda; class Thecostraca; order Balanomorpha; family Balanidae; genus Amphibalanus; species Amphibalanus amphitrite. The sequence goes on from NW_024882389.1 coordinate 250,353, forward strand.
GCTGCGGCGGTTTGGTGTCGGCACTGGTGGCGGTCGTGGAAGCATTGGTGCTGGTGACGATAGGGATGGTGCTGTGTTTGTGCTGGTGTCAGTGTAGGTGTCAGTGGTACCAATGTTGGTGTGGTGGTGAATGTTGTGTTGCAAACATAATAAATAAAAAATGGCAGCGATAACAATGGAGACGGGCTCTAGCTGTGGTTGGGACTTGATGGCTATAAAAGTGATTGTATCATGTCATGTACTTGTCTTATGTAAAGTAGTGATGCACCGATGTTAGCATGAAGAAAAATGTGTCTCAGACTTACAACGGTGAGAACATATTACTACTGGCTTAGGTGGAATGTTTGTAGTTAACTGTAGGAAGCAGTACTCACAGGACAAAAGTTTACATATGTTGTGTACACCGAGACAGATAACACGTCGATAAAATCGGGGGCAGCCATGCGCCCTGCTGGAATATGATCGAAACAACTCTCTGATAATGATCCTATTCATAAATGGTCTTACCGGTCTTATCATTGAAGTATAATTACCGAAATCTGTACCAAGGTCATGAGTCATTGTTATCCAACTAACAGGATATTTGTGTATCGTTTGACATTGTCCTCAGTTCTCTCGCCCATTCTTAACTCTGAAAAGCTTTTGGCAGCAGAAACACAAACAGCATTTGACAAGCGAGCAATGGACCAATGGACCATGATCCATGGGAATAGCTAGCATTGTTCTGAGCTCGAAACAACAGCGCAGTTCCGAGATCAATACACCGGAGATGGTTTCGTAAGCGTCAATCTCTTCATATCCGGTGCTGTTCCTTTCTGTTGCAGCCTTGCTCCCTATAAGATTGCGGTTGTGGCATTTAGTGCCAGATTTGACACGAAATTTGCTTCGTCGAGCTAGTGCGCTTGCTGAGTTAAGTGTCATATCCGGTGAAGCAATACAGACAGGCATACGGATCAGACTGTCAGACGGACAGACTGACAGATGGACGGCGAACAGACGGACCAGACGGACAAACGGACTGACAGACGGACAGACGGACAGACGGGCAAACAGGCAACAGCGCAACATATGTGCTCCATGGCCCAAATCTGATTGCGCATCTATCGGGAATGAGCAAACCCAAACTCTGTGGTCTCCGGAGGCCCAGCAGCGTCCGATAGCTGAATAAGTTTACGCCGGTGCACGGGGTACTTTGCAATGCAGAAGCGGTTAGCGATATGGTCATCGCCTTGCAGGTATGCTGAGTGAGACGTTATAGAAGTAACAGAGGATGAATTGAATGGCATAATTGCATGACGATGTGTATGGCCTCAGGGTAATGAAATTATGATTTTGTCTCAGAAGAAATGTTGTGCTTAAACTGGTTAACCTATCAATTTTTTATTGTTTGACTGAATTAAGTTTATTAATGGACTGAATTTCACAATTTTTGCATGCAATGAGGCAACAGTAGCGAACAAATGAATGCACAACAAGTAGGTATACAAACACAAACATACATGTAGGTGCCCCTATTCTGTATAGTGTTCGCATTGCGGGTAGACAGTAGACTGATTTTATGCAAATGCCAGCGTCCAACGGTTAGGAGAGGACAGACAACTTCAGCCAAGCAACAGCGGCGCAATGAATGAATGAATGAATGAATGGGTGAGTGAATGAATGAATGAATGAATCTCAAGTGTAGCTGCGCAACCTGTCACTTGTAAGTTGTAACAATAATTTTTCGAAAATTTGTCTTCCCACTGAATGGTATTTAAACGTGCATTTGTGGTCTTAACGGTGACTACCGTATTCCGGTCATGGCAGCTTTAACCTTTTTTATTTGCCAAATGTCATCTACACTGAGCAGTGAGAAGTGAGCAAGACTTCAGACAACATTTTAGAATGCTCTTAAAATGCAGTGGCTTCAAACTGTAATTGCTTTTTGGTAAACGTTTCAATCTTGCTGTCAGTTACGACCTGCCAGAAATATTTTATCATTCGATATACATATTTGTCAAGTAACTAACTAGATGGAGGATTTGTAAACAACAATGTCAAGTAAACCAATGCACATCCTGTTTTATTAGCGTTGCAATGTGCTGTACAGTACAGATAGGTATATTGCACTGTACAATTGCACAAAATGCAGCTGTGTATTTGCATGGCATTTGCAGAATACAGAATAACTACATAGCATTCCCAAGCACCAAACACCTGTTGGGCGATTTCATCTTACCTGCAGCCTCACAATGGAAATTTAAAACACTGTTGAATGTTTCACCACGGTCGATGCTGTTTCGTGGTGGACTTAACATTTATTCGGGTTTAGCATAGCACAATCTTTCTCCATGAAAGTTGAATCCTTGTCGCATACCAACTGTGTCTACAATTTATTGCATGTCTTAGTGGGATCCAACAATGTTGGCTTTTACCGCCACAGTGTCAATACAATAACAAAGAACTATGATATTCGCTATCCGAGGTCATTTCGCAGCATTAACAAATGTTTGAACAATTCACCGCGTCGTATAACAGCGCTAAATGAAAACATGGCACGGATAAGGCCAACTTTTAAATACTGTGGCCATTCACAAAAAAAGGCATTGATATCGGAATTTCGTGCAATGCTGAGTTGCCAAACATCAACGCACAAACACACAAACACACACAACTTTTCATAAGTTTCCCGAATTTCTGATCGAAGTAACGTCCCTTTTCCACAGTTCTTTTATGTCGACAATAAAACAATCATGCATGACCTGTCCAATCCAGCATAGTAGGTATTTATTACAACTTAACCCTCGCCCATGTAGGGGGGGGGGTTGGTGCAACCCCCCCTGAGGTTTTTCGGAAATAGTGCAAAAACGGCGGCGCGCAGCGCCGCCAAATTTTGGGTACCTTATGGGGCATACCTTGCGCATATTTTGATAAAAAAAATTTGACCGGGTCATGTCAGGTCACGGAGTTATGACGTCACAAAGGGAACAGCCTCCGGCCGGATTTTCACAAACTGAGTGCCAACGCCCGAGGTTTCCTGCCGGTGGTACGGACATCGGTTGATGGATCGTGATGAAACTTCCCATGCATGTTGGGGCAAGTATTGGCTATCATATGGTATAAGAAACTTGACCGGGTCAGGTCAGGTCACGGAGCTATGACGTCACAAGAGGAACAGCGTCCGGTACTATTTTTGAAAAGCGCCCGAACCACTATTTTGCTAATTCTTGTCACCTCAATGGGAATATGCAGCAATATTAGCTTCTATAGGGAGCAAATGGACCTCCCAAATCCAAAAATACAATCAGATTTCAAAAATTTAAATTTTGATTTTTCGAATTTCTGCCGCCAACTGTGACCTTGCCGACTTCCGGCGCTCCCAACGCGCCATTTTTAGAGCTAGGGAAACGAAATACATACCAAACGATAGAGAATTGATCAAGGAACACGATAGTGAAGGTTTCAAGTCGATATCTCCCACCGTTTTGCCGCAATCGCCGCGGAAAGTTGAAAAAAGGCTATTTTTCCGAAAATTTGACCTTTGACCGGTCAAAAGTAGGTCAAATGTTGACCTAGGACCAAAAAATTTACCACCAATCGAGAGATCTCGGCGAGAGCAATCCGTTGGTCTTTTCCGCTAAGCTCTACGACGCTCCGTTTTCAAACGCCAAGGGGGGGTCGCACCAACCCCCCCCCCCCCCCCCCCTGCATGGGCGAAGGTGGCAGATCGCCGTTTACGGGCGAGGGTTAACACGAACAAAGCATGCTGTAGTTTTTAAAGTTATCTAAGATAGAATGCAATTGCGTCTACAGACACTGTACCTAACAGTAGGTACACTCGGGGGCAGATTGATGTTCCACAACTCCCCACCTATCGGGCTCCCATGGCTCAGCACTGGCTGCTGCCAGTGCACACTGGTCGGAAACGCTCCAGCGAGAGGCCAGCGGCCTTTCCGCAAAAGTTTTTTGCTTGTTATTCCACAACTAGTGAAGCAAACTTCATAAAACTTTGCATACCTTCTCTGTCATATGTAAGCTATCATTTGAATGTCAAGCACTACATATATGACGTGAATCTGTTAAGTTATGACGTCATAATTGAGTATAGTACAGGATCTAGCACCACTTTAAGTCAACAAGGGAAATTGGGAGCTGCTATTCGGGCACCGGGAATGGTTTCATGCACTCCTTGCAAGGTCCAGTGCTTGACTTTAGCATTGTTGACTTTGCGTGACGTCATTTATGACGTCACTAAGGCCATATAAGCTTTTCGTCAATAACTCCTGATCAGATGGAGCTAGAGAGTCGGGAAAGCCACCATTGGACTCAGGAAGACCTGCCGAATCGAATGATATGCAATATGACCTCCTTCAACCATTTTCGTGACCTGAGGGGCTCCGACCTGACCTTGGCTCGAGGTTAACACCTTAAGTTGACTTCACCCGAACGCCAAGTATAGCATTCAACGCGCCTGAGCTAGACAAACACGATGATGTCAAAATCGCGGCAGTGCGACCATTTTTGGCAAAGTAATTAACCTAAAACCGAGCCCGTGCCTTGTGGCACTTACCTGACCTAAGAGGTCACTGGCTGACCTAAGACCTTAAAATCGGGTAGTACCTAATTTTTGCGTCTTATAACGGCACACAAACTTGTTTTTTCCGCGAGGCTCTAGCTCAATTAGAGGCGAAACGGCGAGGGAGTTGTACCAACCCTCCCCGGTCAATATAGAAAACCAATCGGTCCGGCCAGGGTTAAATACCGGAATTGTGATCTAATGTAAAAAGACGGCCCAAGGTAACCCGACGTCAGTGACAGGTGTCTTATATTTGCAGCGTCTTATATTCACGAAGGTTTCAATTTCCACTTTCTTCAGCCGAGTGATGGTTGTCATTAGCAAGGCTCTCTAAATGCAAGCCGTAATCGCCACGCAATATGTGGAAGGCTTTTGATGTCAATACATACGTAAATGCATATATAAAATGCGCTTTTCACAAAATTCATAAACTCAAGCGCATCTGTTTTTAATGACCAGCCAACTACGCATGGATGCGTGCAGGCCACACAGGTCAGCGTAAGCCGGGCGCGGCGGCCGAGCCGAAACTGGGGCGGGGCGGGCGGTAGTTGGGTAGGAAGAGCGGCTCCTGCAAATTTTGCGCAAATATGCGCAGTTAGCTTTTATGTTGCCCTGGTGTAAATTTAAATCCTACTTCATCTCACAAAAAATCAGAGTGGAACTAGATGGGACTACCTGTTGTTTCCTTACCTAAACTTTGCAGTTATATTCCAGAATCACTGTAGGAGAGCCTTCATAAAAAAGCTATAGTACATCCAAGTTAGGGAAAAAGTATACCAAAAATTTTGCACTGACCAGTCGGCAACTTCATAACGAACATTTTGATGCATAATATGTGGGATTTCAATTTGGTGTCTATCAGCAATAAGACTCTGAATATCCGGCTCAAGAAACCTCTTGCTCCGCGTCAGTTTCCGAGTTCTGGGATACCCCATCTTCGGGGGCTGATTACAGTTATTTTTGGTCACTCGGATTAGTTTTTTTGGCCTAAGTATAATAATTTGATCAATTTCAAATTGATCTATATAAAAAATAATCCGAAACTCCGGTATCGCCCGTGGCCTCTCGTGAGGGCGTTTCCGACCAGTGTGCAGTGGCAGCACTGGCAGCACTGGCACTGGCAGGCAGTGCTGACCAGTGCTGAGGGCAGGCAACACTGGCAGCAGCCAGTGCTGAGACATGGGAGCCCGATGGGTAGGGAGTGGTGGAACATCAATCTGCCCCCGAGTGTACCTACATTAATCACATTACATATCATGCACTCGTGTCATAACCCGCGCGGGGCTGGGGTCTCCAGCCGAACGCGCGGGGCTGGGGGGGGGGGGGTAAATTTTACCCCCCCCTGTTATCTCCCGAACTAACGGTCCGATTTGGAAAATTCAAACGCCAATCGAAAGCTCTCATCACGAACTACTAAAAACATGTACTTGATTTCAAGTTTAAGGTCAAGGTCAAGGTCAGGTCAAGGGTACAAATTGCAGGTTTCTACAGTATCGGCCTTGCACCGTAGTTGCCGAAGAATGGAGTCATGGACTGAGACTGATCGCCCAAAACGTGTTCTTAGGCTACCAAGACAATATTCGTTGCATACAATATCATTCAGAGGTCAAGGTCAAGATCAGGTCAGGTCAGGTCAGGTCACCAAAAAACAAAATATAGAAAAGGGCATGTGCGACACATGTTTTATGGGTCATTTTACTCATAGAATTCAATAGGCACACTCAATAAGTGATATGGACCACCTCTGGATGAATTTCAGGTCGAGGTTAAGTCAAGGTCAGGTCAAGTGAGGTCAAATTTTGAAGTTGGTTGTTAAGGCCTAAAAAGGTGTCTATCTGATGCAGTTTTTCACGGCGAATCGAATGGTGCTATTTTTGTTTCCGTACGAGGTCTAGAACTTCCAAAAAAGTCATTTTTCAAAAATTTTGTGTGTTGTGACGTCATAAAATTTTGAATAACTCCCACATTTTTGAACCGATTCTTCTAAAATTTGGTATGAAGGTGCACATAGACCACTTCTCTGACATATACTCCGGTTTTTTCGATAGACTCAAAATTTTGGATTTTATAATGATTCTCCCAAAAAAGTCAGTTTTTTGAAAAAATTAGGCCAAAATCCAAAATTTTCAAAAAACCGAGATAGCCATTTGATAGACAAAGTAACATTACGTATAACCTTTTTTGTTACGTCTTGATTCCTTTAAAAATGAAGATGTTAGCGGCGTTTGAACTTTTGCCGTTTTTGAGGCGAAAATGACGAACATGACGTCACTAAAACGTCAATTTCTCAAAAATTTTCCGACGGATTTCGCTCAAATTTTCAGGGAACGTGTCAAATTGATGTAAGAAAAGGTACTGAAAGTTTGGCGGCGCTGCGCGCCGCCGTTTTTGAGATATCGCAAAAATTCGCGAGGGGGGGGGGTAAAATTTACCCCCCCCCCAGCCCCGCGCGGGATAATTAACTGTCAGGTTAGTCCTAAGGCACGGTGGGATAGCTAACTCTTAAAAACTGTTCCTGCCTAAATGCCTTCGCTCCACTTATGTACGGGTAAGTACATTGTAGTCATGAACAAGGCATCAGAACTCCAACGAATTGTTTACCTTTCGTAGAAAAGGCCGTTGAACCAAGAAAGTACCTTAACCAAGAAAATGTTCTAACATCTCATAGTCAAGCGACGTTATGCATATTTTAAAATTCATTCCCACTTGGTACCTATCTTTATTTTCTTCTCATGTTGCACCTTTTCCCCAAAGCACACGTAATAAGCGAGCCGGTTAACATAACCATAACAATTAACAAAGTATCTCGCGACCACATATCATTCCCATCTCCACGCCCCGAAGTAACCAGTCCGGTCGTCCATTGACCCATCTACCGTCCCTCCGTGAGGTCACGGTGAGGTCACGGTCCCCGGCCGACCACCGCTCTCGGTCCGCGCCACTGTGGGGCCGGCGTGGTGGGGGGCGGCGGTGGCCGGGTGGTCGGGGGCCTCTGGGCCGCCTTGGCCCGCTCCACCCGGCACTGGTGTCTCCTGCGGTTGGCCGCCTCCGCCACGGCCACCAGGTCCGAGCTGAGCACGTCACACGTGGTGACGATATTGGCGCGCTCCCACCAGCGGTGACGCAGGCGCGCCGTCAGCTCGCGCGCCGCCTCGTCTCGCTCGGCGGCGGTGGCAGCCGGCTCCAGGCACACGTCGATGGTCCAGTTGTAGTTGTACGGAGAGCGCGACATCAGCTCGTCGACAAAGTGCATCAGCTGGGAGGAGTTGCCTGTCGGATGGCGCGCCACCGGTGTGGGCGGCCAGAGGAACGGGGAGCCTCGCCGGCGCGCGCGGTTGTTGTACGTCACCACCAGCCGGCGGCCGGTGTTCCAGAGGTCGTTCAGCACCAGCTCGTCGCCCAGAGTGACGGGCGCCATCCAGTCGCCGAGCCGGCGCTCCAGGATGTCCACCAGCACCGCGTGCCTCTCCGGGCGGCCCTCGAAGCCGCGCAGGGTCGCCAGGTCGAGCACCACGATCTCGTTGGAGCGGCGCAGGAAGCGGCGCAGCTGTGTGAGCACCGCTCGCAGCGGCGTGACCCCTCGCCCGCCGCGCACGCCTCCCCAGAAGGCGATCGGTGGTGGCGGCACCCCGGGCGGTATCACCAGTCCCGGCGGCGGCAGGTAGGCCACGTGCAGGTCCAGGAAGCGCACGCCCATCATCAGCTGCGTCCACACGTCGATGGCCCGGTTACCGGCGTCGCGGGAGCCGACGAGGAAGACCTCTCGAAGCCGGCGGTCGCCGATCAGGTCCTTGCTGGTCACCATCCAGCTGGGGTTGCTGCGCAGGCAGCTGGAGGCGTTCACCCGGCCGTCGCGCATGTAGGCCACCCAGCGCCCCAGGCAGTTGTCGTTGACGTAAACCTCCTTCAGCGGCGGCAGGCTGAAGGTGAGTTCCGTCTGGTGATGCCCGCGGGCAGTCTTGGGCGTGACCCGCGCCAGGGGCGTCGTCAGGTTGCGGACTGGGTCGGCGTCGAACACCCCCACCCAGTCGGTGGGGGCGAGCGCGCGCGCCTCCCAGTGCGCCACCAGCGTGCGTGCCGCATGCGAGAGCGTGAGGAAAGCGTGCGTGTGCGGCTGGTGCTCGGGACACTCTGCAACAGAGCGGACGGCCGTCACCGGCGGCTCCGGGGTGCGGGTGCAGTCATCGGGCCCGCCGCCGACCTACCAGCGGCGTTGACACCGCCCGTGAGCGCTGTACACCCCCGCGCGACCCATTATGTACACAGGGGAGGTTTTGCGAACCGGAGGCGCGCCTTTGTCACAGCTCGCAGACTGTAAAAACGGACCGGGGCTGGGACGGAAAGTGGCGCGCGGCCGCTGACTGGCGGTGCTGGGCGTCACCGAACCGCCGCACTATGGTTGGAAACGGCCTCACGGATGGCCGGGGGTCAACGCGAAAAAATGTTTTGCCCATAACTTGTTAATGCGTAGACCGACTGCGATGAAACTTTGCATAGGTATACCAGTGTCTTTCGTGCATCATACAGTAACTCAGAAATGACGAGGTCACGTCACGTCACGCGTGTGTGACGTCATCATTGCAAGTATGTCATAAGTCGCCTATGTCTTTCGTTATGTTATCGATATCGTGAGGCATTTTGAACATGTTTTGAATACTGCTATTACTGAATGGATATTGTTGTTATGCTTTAGGGCGAGAAATATCAACGTAGTGACGCACAGTGTCTTACTATTGGTCATAAAGGGTCACAAATTTGGAGAAAGAGTATTTATGATTTTTTTTTAGATTAGGCAAAAAAGTAAGAAATAAAATGACGATCAAATGACAAAACATGCGTCAGATTAACCCGGCAGTTGCTGGGGTATTTCCCCATCCGCCGTTTGCCGGGGGGGGGGGGGCGTTCAACGCCCCCAGCCGATAACTCGCGAACAAATAGGCGCAGCGAAACGCACGAGGCGCGGCAAACGAAAGAAGAACGCGACGAGACGATTCACATGAATACTTTAAAGCTGAATTTCGAGGTCACAGGTCGGGTCAAGGTCAGGTCAAACACTTGAAATCGGGCTTTCAGTAGCATGGACTTTAGAACCTCGCAATCGGTGCCTCGCGTTTCGCGTTTCGATTATATCGTCATCAGTTGGTCCTAAATAAATTCAGTCATCAGTTGGTCCTAAACAATCTGTCACAACTGTCACAACTGTCACAACCCTTCATATAAGTGCTAAAAGAGTGTCAGATCAATGTAGGGGTCAGTCAAGCATAGGCCACTGGCCAGGGTCAAAGTCAGGTCAATCAGGTAAGCACATAACCCCGAAAATTAAAACTGGTACCTATCCGCAGCCCATGCATGACACATGTTTTATGGGTACTTTTGGGCGTAGAACACGATGGTGACATTCATTTTATCATACGAGTACGTGGCTGGTTGAAAAAAGATCAATTTCAGAAATGCATGCGTCATGGTCGTGAAGTAGTCACGAGAAATTGCCAACATTCAGTTCAAGATTTTGGAAACTGTAGAACGATGATCAAAAACCATAGATAGCCATTTGATTTGCCATGGTATTGGCAGTGTAATGGAGTTTACAGCATGTCTGTATGTCTGTTCTGTCAGTGGATATCCATATCCATACTCCAGGATATCCATACACGTTTGCACGATATTCATACTCCAGGTGCAGGGGCGAGCAGTTACTTCTTACGAGGGGTGCGGAGTCGAAGTCAGAGTCGGAGTCGGAGTCGGAGTCGGAGTCAGAGTCGCCCAGAGTCGTGGCAACGAGCCAGGAGTCGGAGTCGGAGTCGGTCAGGAGCCCGCAGTGGAAGTCGGAGTCGGTCCGAATCGGAACAGCTCCATCGCGACTCCGAAACACTGGCAGGGGTCCGGAGTCGGAGACAGAGTCGGCCGGAGTCATGGCAACGAGTCAGGAGTCGGAGTCGTAGTCGGAGTCGGATTTGGCGCCACCACGACTCCGCAACCCTGCTTCTTACCATCATTTATAAGGATAAGCGATTGCAAGACTGACGAGCCGACCTGGTGCTAACGAAGCGACGGGTAGGTACGCCTCGGGAGATGACGCTTCACGGACGATTTTGCGCACAAGTGCGCAGTCTGCTTTTACGTTCCCCTTACGCAGAATTGAACAGCGATTTATTCTGCCAAAAAGCTCAATGGAGGTCGATGGAGAACTTTTTGTATGTCCAATGAAACATAAACGCAATTTTGCAAATATTGCTGTGGTGACACTGCAAACAGAATGCAATGCCGTTCCTGATTTTGAACACGCATGGGAAAAAGAGTCACTCCACTCGATAGCCAACATAACAAGGATTATTTTGATATATAATAATCCAGTTTTACAACGTCATGGAGGTACTCCACATGCTATCACCAGCGCGGTTGTTTAAACCTTTGACGGCGCACCAAAAAAGTCACTGTCAGAAACTCCCGATTCCACGTACAATAATGGAGACTAAATGCGCAACTAAATAATTTTTTCTGCCCAATTCAAAACATTTCATCAATTTCCAACAGAATGACACCCCAAATATACATATATTCCGAAATTGCCCACGGCCATCCGTGAGGCCGTTTCCAACCATAGTGCGCCGAGCGGAACGCCATGCGTCATGGCATGCTAGCTGACATACGTGTGTCATGACGTGTATGTCGGCGCCACGCGCTGACATTGTCCGGTCGTTGCCATCGCTGATGTGATGTGGCAGTGTGCAATGTGCACTCAGCACTTATATAATGCGCTGGGACATTGAGCTGACGGGATTTACATTACATGCTGTAGAATTAGATGCAGCTGTTTGTATGCTGGTAGGGCATTTTTTTTTTTTTTGGGTCAAAACACGCGTAGCGCTTTATTCAAAGGGCAAGCAAAGAAAAAAAGACTGAATGAAAAATGTCGCGAAGCGTAGTTCACGCAATAACCCCTAAATCAGAATCTGAAATTCAGAGCTGGGAATCCAAACACCGCCGGAATGACTGGCGGTCTCGATCGCATTACAAATGAGGTCTGAGTAAGCGGTTTCTGATCCGTAAGCCGCCGGTCGGTGATGGATCGAGTTCGTTTCTACGCGAGCCGAACTAGAGCACGTGCTGACCCGCGCAGAGCCGGGGTCCGATACAGTCGCTCGACCGCACGGTGATCGCCGAGCGGTCGTTTGTTACGCTCCTTGTAACCTTTCTAGATTTTCGCCTCAACACCGGCAGGGATCGCGCTTCAACGCGGTGGTGGCGTCAGCCGCTGCTTCCTAATTCAAGTCAGGACAAGATCACATTAGCGGAACACATTAGCGAGTGCGACCGGCGCGGCGGCGGCCGGGTCATTGGGCCAAAGGGGTCACGGAGGGGCGGAGAGGTCACGGGGGTCAGCGGGTTAGTGAGGAGCGCGCGGCGGTGCCGTCGGGCCAGGTGCAGACATGCGGCGCGCGGTGCAGCGGTGCGGCTCGCATACAATGGACAAAGCGTGACGTCGTGTTTGTTTCTTACCGTTCTGTCATCGCCGGTCGGTACTACGGAAGAGGAAATGAGACCAAACTCGCTTGTGGTTACGACACAGCAAGTGATTGCGACACAGAGATCCAGTCCTGGCATCTACACACAATGGGCGGGGGTAGATAATTGCCGGAGTGGCCGGGTCGGAGCGCACGCGAAGGTCGAGGACACCGGGCGCGCGACCCTGCCGCTCGGCACGCGTCACGTGGCACGCGTTACGGTTGCCCGCCGCCGTGTGACGGGTCACTTACCGAAGCGGGGTGTCGGTAGGGCTCCGTGACTCCTGGAGGCTCCGGGTCGGGGCGGTCCGGCGGCGCGTGCCGCCTCTCCAGCGCCCAGCAGCGCCGCCAGCAGCAGCACCCACGGGCCTGCCGGCGAGGAGGCCATTCTCTCAGAGCTGCGTCACACACCGTCACACACCGTCACAGAGTGTGCCGCCGCCGGCCGGCCGCGTGCAGCGCGTCTGTGGACCGTGCGCGGGGCGCCGCGGACCTCCTCAGGCGCCGCGGACCGGACCGGCGCGGACCGGCGGCGGACCGGTGGCGAGCACCTCTGCCGCAGTCGCGCCGCTTCGGCGGAGCCAGGAAAATGGCCGCAGAGCTGGCGCGGCCATGTTGCTGGAGCGCGGCGCCGCCGGCCGCTGGGGTCGCCGCTGGGTTGTCCGCTACGCCGGCGGGCTCACCGCTGATGGGGGGTTTCCTTGTTATCGCGGGGTGACGAGGTCGCCGGGGCCGCTGTGACGGCGCGGCAGACTCCCAGAGCGGCGGAACACCGGGCGGAAATTACCGCTCCGCCGCGAACCCCGATCGCCACACTCGGCCCAGCGCGGCGCTCGGGTTTTTGGTGCAGGGCGGTGTCGCTTTGAGTGCTGTCCTGACGCCTGTACTTGGGCGAGGTAGCCCCGACATAAGAGTGGGCTAGGGGTGGGGAGGGGGCTGCAGGTTCGACGTGAACGACGTAGAACGGTGGCGTGTATTAGGTCGGAATGTTTCCCCTGTCCCAGCGCGCTGACACAAGACACCAGCAGCTGAAATTGACGCTCGAACATTCTGACAGACGACGTTTTAGCTGCCTGGAGGCTGAAGTTGTAGCACATTTTGCAGCTTTGTAGGCTATGTCCAAGTCCATTAAGTTCCCACGAGTGGCCGACAAGTTTCTGGATACCGTATCGACAGACAGTTTTGGCGGATTGGTGCGACATAAATCGGCGTGTTGCGGGAGATTTGAGCTGATATATCATCCTTGTAGACGGTAAATGCCTGAAGTTCCTTATTCAAGGCGCCAGGAGTGAAATTTAACAGTCATGAAACGGAGTTTTGTCAAACGATGCACCGGGCCATATATGGCTGGTCGCAGCCTTATCAGGTAACGTTACGTTTGCAATGTAGGTGTGATTGCGTGGTTGCCATTGGAGGTAAAGTTTGTTGTTTCTATCCGTTATCCATTGACCTACTATCTGTTTGAATAGAAGCTTTGCTTAGTTTTGGTGACTAACTGGTGAGTAGTTCTGAAGCACAGCAGTGTAGGCTGTCACAACGCCTGATCGATCTACTGAATGGTGAATGTTCCCCTTCCCTCTTGGAAGCTCTTGAATGAGTCAGCCATGTTTCTCCTAAGTTGCTTACTTCCATTACAACCTTACATCACCTACATTTTCCCGACATCCTAAACTCTCAGAAAGTACTTCTTGTGCTGCAACTCACGCCGGTTGTTTTGGCATCAGCAAGTGTACTTGCAACGCCTGATATCAGCTGTCGTTTGACGCTACAACTCATTGTCGTTTGTCAGTTCAGTGTGCACTTACACCCTTCGCTGTTTTCCTGGTTTGCACAGGAACTGATGACAGTTGCGTAAAACACTGTCCAACTTTGAACCGTGTGCCGCACAGAGAATGCAAGAACATTCTAAAGATGATATCACTCAGCGTTACGTTACGTAAGCTTTGACAATAAGCAGGTATTTAAAAGTGTACCGAAACATTTTACAATAGACAGGCATTTATAACTTTACCGAAGCATCCAGCGCTACCGCTAACCGCAGAGCGTTAGTGAAATAAAGCATTGAGGAAATTGCTAAGGCAAAGCGTGCAATGGCTGAATGAAGAAGTTGCAACGGACCAATTCCAATGAGCTCATCGGGAGAGATGGCCGATAGGTAGCTGGCCGTATTTCACCCTACTCAAATGAATAGATACGCTTTTGCTTTTATTACCAAACGAAATGCCTGATATAATTGCATGAAATGCATTATGTACGGTGCACCTATGCGAATTTCTCACCGCATTCAGTCCCCATCACGTCATTCATCAATCCATTCCACAGTACTCCCAGTAATTTCGCAAAGCTGTACAAAGCACACGCCTTCCCGCTTGAGCATGTCGTTAAAGCCGTGCTGTTATATTATCCGTGCTGTCATAGCTGTACTCCCTCAGCCGTACTGCCATAGCCGTACCGCCCTATCCGCCTGTCGGGCCGCGAGTGACCCAGTGCGGCGCGGTGGCCGGCGGACGTCATGTCTGACCGACGGACTGACCCGCCTGACACCGGCCACCGCCAGGACGGGCCAATGTGTCCGATTTGTCTGAGCAGGCCACGTTTACGAGCCACACGACCGCCGAAACCAGTTCCGACGGCGATAAAACCGCGCCGAGTGCCAGACAAAGCGGCCGTCTTAATATTTGTTCATCCGCTTTCACCGTGTAAGTGGCGGCCGTTCGGACGGTAATTCTGTGGACTCCTGTCTTACACTGAACGTTACGGGCTGAATGGAGCCAACACATGGCGGGCGAAAATAACGTTTGATGTCAAATATCACCGAAATCAGAGCTACAATTTGTGAGAAAGCTCGAAGGTTAGGTATCAAAGATGACATTTTATTATGATACGCATCTCGCACTGGTGATTACACAGGGCAGGAGGAAGAGGAAATGGCTCCCCTTCAAGGCCCGCTGTTTGGCAGTAGCTTGAATAACACCGAGGGCCTGAATGGAAAGAAGTCTAAGTTTTGGCACCAGCTCTTTCATTTCCGTTAAATTATTCGGCGGCATTACGTTTATTGTAAAGGAACACTAAAATATATTTAATTAAGCTGTGTACGTACCTGCTTAAAATGTATGACAACCATGGACGATTTGGTTGCTTTGCGTTTTTATCATGTAAATTGCGAAAACGTCACAACAGCGATCACTGCTCGATCACCGATTCGACGGTATTTTGACACTCTTATAACTTATTCAATATTTATTTTAGGCAGTTTTTACATGTTATAGACTTAATTCAACTCTAATAGTTAGCTTGGATCGGTGCCAGCGTTTGTAACAGCTAATGCATTTTCCGTCTCGTATTTTTCTCCCTTTGCCGCAGATTTTCAATTTTTACGTTGTATTGATTTTATTTCAGCGCCCTCTGCACTCGTATGGCTGCCATCAGAAGTCGAAGGTTATGCACTGGAAAATATTGCAGCTGAAGGAAATTGGAGTTGGCGAGCCGGATACAGCTTGCAAAGCATCAACAGCTCGCTCACTTGCCAATATTTCGGTTGGAACGGGCTCGACCGTCTGCAGATGGTGTGAAAAATTCATAAATTCACCATCCTGCAATCAATTTGAATATATTTTCATCTGCATCCGATATGTTTGCGCTCTATTACGTAAATGTAGTCTAAACGAATGGGACGGTCTGGAACACCAAAAGAAATAAAACCAAATTATCTCAGTAAATCTCACGAAGAAAAAGCCAGATGCGGCTTGTCCGATATGTCAATAACAACTGGATCCGGCGTGGGATCCGTCAGCGGGACAGACCTGAGCTGTTTTGGGAAGATTTAAGGGCACAAAAACGGCAGTGATCAACTGATCAATGACAAACTACGTAAGGCTAGGGGCAATGTCATTCTATGGACGGGACGCAGACGTTTTTTGAAGGATTTCTAGCCTTCCTCGAATGGCAGATGACATCCAGCATGCATAGAACATATGCCGCTAAAGTTAATATGGCATGATAGCAAATTCAATGGATTGATTTCGACTTAGCACGACTAGTTCAATGAGATACACATGGATGTCATCACGCTCTCACTAACGATATTGTCAACGAAATTAGCTCATTTCGATATCAACATGGTTCAATATATTCTGTTGTATTGTTACCAATCATATCAAATATAGTTCTGTCATGTTTGCTCTAGTTTTTTGGATGATTTATTTAAAATCATCTTCAAACTTCTCACCAAACAATTGGGAAGTTCCTGGATCAGTTTGTCATGCTAGACCGCTTTTGTTAGATTGTTACAAGGGGAACCGTTTCAAACCAAGTGATCTATTTCATCTAGCTATGACACCCGACTAGAGTCGACGTGTACCTCACAAGGTCTATTATCAGCCTGATCTCGAGCAGTGTCCCAACTAACCATACACGACTTCCGGATGAAAGCCGTCTTAGCCAGCTCTCGCGTAAAAGCGCAATTACGCTACATGAAGACGCAATTTGGCTATAGACAGCTCGACCTAGACACTGTCTGTGCGAGCTACACCCACCTTGTGTGAATGCCAGCATGGTCAGCGCTGGCGGCGAACGTCGGCACGGAGCTGCGGCGAGCCTGGCGCGGAGCTGCGGCGAGCCTGGCGCCGCGCTGTCTGCGGCCGCGACACTGGCGGCGCGGCGGCGGCGCGCGGCACGGCAGCCCTCCAGGACGGGTGGCGGCCGGACGGGTGGGATTGGGGGCCGCCTTCGTGTCAACTGAGCGGACGGGAAGCCCGCTCTGCGAGACAGAGGGAGAGAGGGAGGGAGGGAGGGAGGGGGAGAGAGGGAGGGCAGAGCAGGGAGAGATGGGAAATGATGAGGACAGAGTGGAGAGGGAGTTAGGAGACTAGATGCTTAATCTACATGCGAAAAAAATCCTTTTTTCCTTCAGTTTGAAAAAGTTGAAGCGCAATTTGAAAAAGATGCAGTTCAATTTGAAAAAGTTGTGCTTCAATTTGAAATAAGGTAACTTCAATTTGAAAAAGATGAAATTCTTTTTGAAATAGTTAAAATACAAATAGAAAAAGATATAATTCATTTTGAAACGTATCGGGCTCGGATGAGAACACACTATATACCTATAGTGTGCTCGTACCCATGAATATTATTGATGAAAATTCTTGGATTGAAGCAAATACTAAAAATATATACTTTGCGCTTCAAAAGCGCTTATTTCTCCGATTTTCTGCATTGAAAATGGATTGAAACAAGCCTTTGTTTGCCAGACATGAAGAGTAACGCTAAAACGCTGCCATTGTCCTATATTTGCGCCACCTGTCGAGTGGCCCATTTGCAATATGCACTGTGTAATGGGTAAAGCCACCAGTTCTGTATAGACAATTAGACATGCTCAGTAAATGGTTTCCGTGATTTGTGACGTGTGATTTTGGTCGCCGATTAGTTGCGTCCAGATGTATGGACAATTGGACACTACACCTTTAGGCGGACCCATTCTGGACACCTTGTAGAAGTGTCCAGAGAACTGGTGATGCTGTCATCAAAAGTAAATTACAAAAAATCGCCTTGCTTAATTTATGGATGCGGAAGTCGTCTGTAATAACTTTTGAGGTGACTTAGTTATTCAAAATCTGCTTTTGAGAGAGATCTTTAGATGGTGGCGCAAATGGGGCAAGGTCTGGCGATTTTAGGGCAGGGGTGCCCTAATTGCGCCTTTTGCAAGGGTTTACTAGAAATTCAATATAAAATTCGCGGCTGATTTAAGAAGTGTGGTAAGGGCATTTTTATGGCAAATTTATCAAATTACGAATTAGAAGACGTTAACCAGCTCTCCACCCATCCCTTTACGAGAAATAGCTCATTAAGCTAAGCATGGCGCAATTTGGGCACCGTCCCCTACTAAGTTACTCAACATGGTTTCTTTTCAAATTGAACTTTATCTATTTCAAATTGAATTTCATCTTTTTCAACTTGAATTTATTTCATTTCAAAATGAATTTTATCTTTTTCAAATTGAAGTTCACCTTTTTCAAATTGAATTACATCTTTTTCAAATTGAGCTACAACTTTTTCAAACTGAAGGAAAAAAGGTGTAGATGAGGAGGGATGAGCGAGATTGAGTAGATTTTGGTATATTAAAATTAGTCATAAGCGAAGAGTGATTTTTTTATTGTAGTTGGTTGTTATAGGGGTTACCTATACACAAGACGGGAAAACGGTGAGCGCCAGACCAGACTCTCTGGCAGGAAACAAGAGGGAAGGAGGAGAGAAGTAGTTAGTAGGCGTTTCATAACCGCTATCTATCGCCTCTCGGGATAATGGGATCAGGAATAACAATTTATCGCCGATAGCTTGGCTGGATTTTCCCGATTTAATAATTGGCCAGGGCGGATCGTAATCTCTGCTCCATTTCCGTGAACACATCAGCGCGGACAGTAGGCGGGTCAGCGGCGCTGGAAGGGGTGGGAACGCGTGATACACTACCGGGAAACTACGTGCGTCGCACCCACATCAGGAGGCATATCTAGTCGCTAGGTAGGTGTGTGATATTAAAGAGATGAATTAAATCCTTTATATCATAATGCACTAAATAGTTGCTTATTACAAACTTCGGTTCAACGGTACGGCTGATCGTGAACAGGAACTTTCAGTCATAAGCGAATCAGAGTGAAGGCAGCGGGATGCTTACAAAACTTAGGTGTCAGTTTGCTCAGGATCTCGGGTATATACCTTGGAAGTTGGATCTACATAAACTTCAAAAAGCCATTAGTATGGCTTCGCGGTAATTGCATCAATGCCTGGGCTTTGATCTTCGATGGCTGGCGGAATCACAAGCTATTTGCTTTGAACTATAAGTAGAGCGGTTTCTTGGAGAGCTTGTTCCCAAAGTCATTGATTATTCGATGTTGAGCTCCGTCGAGTGAGCTCCAATTTCTGGTCACAGTGACATTGGATCGTGACCAATAGCGTGGCTGGAATGTCGCATTTGATCTCATTAGCTGGCGCCGTAATTTAGCTAAGGTTACATAAACGATGCATTGCAATGAGCGGATGAGGTGCCCTTGCTACAATTGAATCACTGACTTTAAAGATCATTTGATATGGTCCTCCTGCTAGAACTAAGCTAAATATCAGTGCTGAAACTTCATACTCACTGAATGCAAGTTATGTACTGTTCCGATGTTTCCATATCATTACATACTGGCTAGACCTTCCGCCATCAACAAAACACCCACTGACAAATACCTACTGATTACTGATATTTCAGCCCTGCAACCGACCAACCCATGACTGTTACGTGATACGTCTATCATCCACCCCACAGTGTTGGTCACCCTTCACATGGAGACCAGTAACCAGCCGGCAGACAACGAACACCCCTCCGCTCTCACTCACATGCCCCGACTAATATCTCTCATTTGCGGCGGCAGCAGTCGGAAGGAGAGCGGTCCAGACGGCCGCTGTCTGGTGCACTCCACTGTGACCACGGAGGCGGCGTCTGCAGAGGTCTAATTAGACCGACTAGACAGCCAAGTGGCCAGACTGTTCATATTACCGGGACGCCGGACGGACCTCAGAAGCATGAGCACTTGTGGCCTGTGGGGCGTAGCTTTGCAATGGTTTCAATTGTAAGGACTACAACATAATTTCAACATGACGCAATATGTTCATGGGGCCAATAGTCAGCGATGAGTTCGGCTGACAACTTAGCTTGGGTCCGGCTCGGGTAGGAAAAACATTCCACGTGCGACACCGGTCTCACTCCATGGGACTGCGTCTTCGTTGAACCGCATACATCTCTTGAACTGCGTCCCCGGGGTATGAATGTATCCCAGGAATCAGATGACCTCTGTTAAATGCCCCGCGGCGCTGCGGTCAAGGCCGAGAGGTAAAGGTCGCTCGCGGGGTCTGGAGACGGTTAGAGCCGGCGTCTGAGAATTAGGTACGTCGCTCCGCTAGACTCGTGCCATGGCAGCCAGGAGCTCAGGATGCTGATGTAAGCTCTAGCCCTCGCATGTGTGCGGCGTTTGCCAGCTTCTAATGTGTAGGGGGGGGGGGGGGGGGTCGGTTGGACCCCCCTTGCCGTTTGGCCCCTGATCGAGCTAGAGCTTCGCGGAAAAAACGAGCGTGCTGCCCGTGACGAGAGGAAGCCGATGATACCCACTTTTAAGGTCCTAGGTCATTGGTTGACCTTCCAGGTCAGGTCAATGACCCAAAGTCGGGGAAATCGGGACCTGTTAGAAAGTCGTAAAGTGTGGCTGCTAAGGGGTTTTTCGGGGTGCTGATCACGAATATCGTGTTAGTTTTGATCACAGATGATGTCTTGAAGCATTTAGACCAGGTCGGGTCAGGTCAGGTCAGGTCAACCAGTAGGCGTCGTGACGGGTATTCGTAGTACGTGTCAACCACCTCTGACAGCTTCGTAACATGTTACGAAGTCACCAAAACTACTTCGTAAATGTTCAAATGGTTGCTAAATTCGAAATCAGCTCCAAAAACTAGCCTAGAAACATGTAAAACTCGAAAAAGTGAACCGAGGTCACCCGAGGTCACCAAAGGTCAATGACCTGACCTGACCTTCAGGTGACCTTGACACACACGGGAGTAACATCAAATCACATGTTTGAACGTTTGAAACCACGAAAAGCTTGCAAACACGCGGCTAGTGCGAGCCGACATACGCGAAATCGCGATTCCGGCCAAACATGGTCTCGGAAAAGAGGTCACAGGTCAAAGGTCATTTGGGTCAGGGTCATGAAATTTTCAGGGTAGGTGTAAAATTGATCAATGTGAGGGTACTGAAAGTTTCGTCGCGATCGGCCGCTTTTTACGCGAGTTATTCGCGAAAAAACCATGGGGGGTCCATCCGACCCCCCCCCTCCCCCTACACATGCGAGGGCTAGGTCTAAGCTCAAGATGCTGATTGCTGATGTAACTTTCTGCCCGTAATCAATGTCCATTGCTGTATGACCTAAGTTGAAAAAAAAATTATTGGTCTCAGACAGCTTCAATGACATGCCTAACGTGGAAGCCCATTAAACTCAGCTTGCATGTTCAACGAATTTATTACCCCCTAAATTATTCTAACACACGATCCTTTCCACTTCATCGGGGATGTGCTTTCTAAGCAGAAATATCCCATAGAAACGTGAAGTGTCTCAAAGTGTCGGTCTTTGGCATATGAGACATACTAGCTTAGGTACTATATAAGTGTTCAGTTCCACATCAAAACAGCTTACATAACAAGGGTCTCCGTTACGACGTGGTCGGCAGCTGAATGGCCGCACAAGCGGTAACGATAAGAGCCCAGATCACCACCGGCGCGGCGGTAAGTCCTCTCAGTCGGCAGTGAACGACCTGGACAGCACGCCGTGCTCCGAGCTGGGGCGGATCGGTGGGCCTGACACACTCCGGTCAGGGCTGAAGCCGATTACAGCTCGCCGACACGGCTGGCCAGCCGGTGAGCGTCTCATGAGTACCTGAAAATGGGCGACTGGAGGCGGCCACCTAAGCCACTTAACCGAGGAAGCCGTGGTCTTAGCTCGAGAGGATCAGCGGGAGGACCGCGTGTTCACGTGTCAGACAACTTAGTTCTGCTATCCGCAGAACGGGCTTGGAGGGGCAGTTTCCACTCTACCCGGCGTTACACTCCTGCTTGCCTGTTGGGTTTTGGTAGGCAAAGTATATTGGTGGTCCTTTGAATTCATGATTGTTTTTGCTTATAACATCATAAAAATTACTAGACCTTCTGCAATGATTTTTAGAACTTCAGTTAAACTGCCCATTACTTTTTATAATTGTAAATGTATGTAAACTTCCTGAATTTATATAAAAACAGGAAAATGGGGTCTAGTTTCATCTAGCGTTTTCAGTTCCAAGAAAAGCTTTGAAATTTAAGTAATGACTCTTTAGCTCGCAAAACGGTGTTTAAATTCCAAACCACAACGTGACATGTGCCCAATGCCCATGCCTCTTTCACAGACACCGTAATCTATTAGGTATAGCTAAACTCTAGCAGATTGAGAGTTTCCCTTGAAGCTAATTGAAAGCCACTCGTGCTTAATTAAATCTGCTGCGTTTGACCTCTGAAATATTCAAATAGGCACGTTCTGCTGACTGCGTTGGCTCATGGTTGGCTCTATATATATCGTTACGTCAGTTCTCTTACTTTGGGTTACTGCTCAGGCCATCAGTTGCAGCCAGTGTCTCCGTAACCAATCTGCCCGTGAACGACCATTAGCGGGCAATGCCGCAGAGTTCCGGCCATACAGGGGCTTCGTTCGCCGTCAATTATCGGGTCGATCCGCCTGAACCGCTGCGGAGGGAAATTAACGCAACCTCCGAAAAGAAGAGGTGGCTTCAGTCGAAGGAAGACCCAGTTTGGCGATGGAGCACTATGAATAGAACTTAGATATTTGAATTTTAATAGAACTTAGATAGGTATATAGACGTAAATAACCTAACTAATAGCGGAGTGTAAGCAGAGGCTTGTGACCCGCTTATAAACTGTATCATAGTTATGCTCGTATGCTGCATAGTGTTCCGCGAATGAGTTCTCATGGACTTCCTTGTCGGTCCCCCGCCCCAAACAGTTCGGACAATCTATGCCCTTTTGTGACACTGACAAACCCCATTAAACCTCGACGGCTGACGTGCCATCCAATCGCCACACTTGACCGGGCCGATATGAGCGGCTTGACACGAAGGTCGGGGGCGACCGGTATTGGACAGTAGCCGGTGACAGAGGCTGGGCTCCTGCCCCGTAACTGGCGCGGAAGGAGGTCACAGCTCATCGAGCGCCGGGACGGGCCGCGATTTAATCGCCATGTGAACAGAGGCGGAGGGGACTGCTGAGGGCGAGATGCTCGCTGCGTGAGTGTCACCTGCTCTAATGCCTACCGTGGCTTCGTCAAATTGTTCATGCGGCAATAGTTAGGTTGATACTCGATAATAACGTTCAGACACATATCATATACTGTGTCACGTCGTAGGTATCCATTTTTTATCAGTTATTAGATCCATTATAGCCAATCAACATTCCATAACACATTTCATTTCAGTTCATTGCAGGACTAATGAGTCTATTCGACCAGGAAGGTCACTCGGTCGGCTCTGACATTTACAAAGTTCAATATTAAATTCACGTTATCTCCGCGCACGCTAATAGGAGTCAGTTCCATATGTTTCGGAATTTACCGATTGCACTGCCAGTTTCGTGGAAAGGTCAAAGTTTTAATCGATTGCTAGTTTTACGCCCGACGCCCAATTGATTTGAAGCCGTTCCCGTCGCCCCAATTTGTGCGGTATTGGAAGCCCGCTTATCAAACGATTAACATTATATAGCGGATGCGGTAGATTCAGCAATTTAGGCTGAATTCGCAGCCATTAGGAATCCAATTACTGAATTCGTTCCATGTTGACACCATTTGAGCTGTTCCATAAGATGCCAAGACGCTTTGCGCTCTTTCTGTGAGCATTGTCACAGGGGATCCATGCACTCGAAGATGGCCTAATGGGGGCTGGAGGGCGGCTCCGGCTCGCGGCAGGCCATCCATCGTCTCTCGGTAGACCGGGTCGATGCCGGCGTGCCTCAGGAGAGCTGGGTCCGGATCCGGTCGGGTCCGGATCCGGATACGGTTCGGGTATGGGATCCGGGTAGGATAGGATCCGGATACGGATCGGGTCGGGTCCGCGAGGAGTTTATACTGGATGCTGGTAACAATGCAGAGAGAGTTTGAAGACAGCTTTTTGTCCTGCGATACCACTTCATGAGTGAATAGGATAGGGGAAAGGACGGATTACGTCTAACAGATAGAGACAAGATGGGCATCTGCATCGTCATTCAGTCACTTGCCACATCGCATTATCTACGCGAAGTTAGATGTTGGTAATGGCTTTGGGTGATTGTTGAAACAAAACTGCTCGAAGCTCACCAAGAACTAAGGAGCCTGCGATGACAACTTCAATTGCTAAACTGAGATCCTGTAACATCCACACCGACAACCAGGTCTGCTGGTCACCGCTGACCGTCACAGACCGAAGACGCGAGGTGCGCTGACTCTGTGGCGACCTGCAGCTCTCGCCCTCGGTGCTAGCGCCGCGCGGAGACCGTAGGTTAGCCCGGAGGGCCGCTCCGGGGCCCTCAGTCACCCGGCCGGTAAATCGGCCGGCTCCGGGCGGTAAATCGGGACGGGACGTCGGAGCAGACGACGTCGCCTCGGTCCGCCACAGAGGGAGCGGAGGTGTGTGGGGGAAGATGCGACTGAGGTGTGCGTGGGCTTCTCATGACAGGCAGACTGCCGACTGTCGAGATGGCGGAGACTGAGTATCCACTTGGGAGGTTAAAACAATTCGGAGTATCCTCGCACGACATGTTAGTTTAACACGAAGGACACGCAATGGCTGCTAATTGAACCTAAAGTATTCATTTCTGCGCTTTGCATGTTTTCCACTGAAACTAACAAATTCATTTTGTTTGGCAAATATCTGAGAGATCTGGTTATTAACCAGACTCGGGGGCACAATAAACCTAGTAGGTATTAGGCGACATCGTAGCAGCATTTCATGACCTGTCAGGAAAATGAGTTTGTAACCTAGCAGCACTAGACCATCCAATCTTTCCCCACCAGCTGGGCACATTGATTTTCCGTTGTGTCAGCCAGCTTGTCTGTGGCGTGTTTTCGAGTGGGAGCTTCCGTGGTTGGTGACATTACGCATGCATTGTGTATTCATACCAAAACACTAGTGGATAATGAGGCTGTCCTCTCCTCGCCTACCTGAATGTCAGCGCATCGCACAGTGTGCCATGCATGACAGGTGTTCAATGAAGGGTTACGAAACCAGCTCAAGGCCATACCAGAGCTAGTTTTCCAAGAACATATAGATGAGCTGAAGAACCAGTAACCCGGATCTGATAGAATAGAAAACGTAGTAACTAATGAACTATTCATTGGAATTCAGAAATCACACGTACCAACTGAGTTGTGCGGCACTGGGGATGCAAAAGTATTGCAAAAGTTGGAAAATGTGCATTGCGCAGAACAAGACTCACTTTAAGCAACACCAGCAGCAACAACAATAACAAAACAGTAATAATGAATTACGGAAGTCTTCTACGACCAATCCCGAGTCCCAGCCGTCTGGAGCGCGTCTATCGATGTTGTTGTTGTTGCTGTTTAGTCACCCTGGGACCTCCTCACGGAGGACCATAGCCATGGCTATCGATGTCCCAGTGCACGACGGCCCTGATCTCCGCCCCGCCAGACGCCGGCTGCCTCCGCCCTCCGAAGGTACGTCATCAGTCAACGCCGGCTGCTCAGTGCAGGTCATTAGAGGTAAGAGGCCGAGCGACGCAGACCCGGGCCGGGACGTACCCCTCCTCCCAGCTATTGACCGGCGCGGCGGCCGGTGGCAATCCTCATGGCCGCCCCGGCCCCGCCCCGGATCAGGTCAAGGTCCCGGCTGCCGCAGCCGCCGGCCCTGGGGAGACCTGTCGTGCCGCTGGAGGTCGAGGGGCAGATGGCACCGCGAGGAGGCGGTCATGAGGTGTCCAATCCAGCGCCGTCTTCTGACGAATGACCTGCTCCGGAGCCGGCACCTCCGAAGCCGCCAGACGGCGGATGATGGGCAGCGGCGGATGATGAAATTCTCTGAGTGCTCAGGGGCGTTAGACTGACATAATGGTGATAAATTGCCAGGCTTTCCAAGCATCAGCATAAGAGCCGTCGTTTGAATTAAAGGGACACTCCCACCTTAACATTAGTTTTGAGTTGAGAGAGCCAAATTGGTGGCCATGGCCTGCAAATACCGGTTTGGACACTCACAACATCGAAAAATGCTTTAATTCGAAGATATGGAATTTCAAACTTGCAGTTTTCGGATTCTAAGGGGCTAATGCATTGGAATGCCCCCTTAGAATTTGTGACGTCAGCGGAGATCTAACGATTTTTAAATCTTGGACGAAAACCATCGTTAAAGGGACCCTCCCACCTTCAAAAAAGTTAATGAATTGGCACGAAAGTGATGTCGCTCGGTTCAGAAAGAGCGAAAACGTATATCTACCAAATTTCATCGAAAAATATTCACCGGTTTTCAAGATATTAGACTTTTACTTTTGTTTACTTTTTGGGATCTCCGCTGTTCCTAGCGACTTTATTTGAAAGTGCGGCATTTGTTGCGCGCAAAGCAGCATATACCACCGCGTGCTACCAAACGTTTTAGTAAAAGATTTAAAAATCGTTAGATCTCCGCTGACGTCACAAATTCTAAGGGGGCATACCAATGCACTAGCCCCTTAGAATCCGAAAACTGCAAGTTTGAAATTCCATATCTCCGAATTAAAGCATTTGTCGATGTTGTGAGTGCCCAAACCGGTATTTGCAGGCCATGGCCACCAATTTGGCTATCTCAACTCAAAACTAATGTTAAGGTGGGAGTGTCCCTTTAACACGTGGTGGTATACGCTGCTTTGCGCGCAACGTCTGCCGCACTTTAAGGCTGCCAAATTATTGCTTCCAAATAAAGTCGCTAGTAACAGGGGAGATCCCAAAAAGTAAACAAAAGTAAAAGCCTAATATCTTGAAAACCAGTGAATATTTTTCGGTGAAATTTGGTAGATATTCGTTTTCGCTCTTTCTGAACCAAGGGACATCACTTTCATGCCAATTCATTAACTTTTTTGAAGGTGGGAGGGTCCCTTTAAAGTGACCATCCCACCTTAACATTAGTTTTGAGTTGAGATAGCCAAATTGGTGGCCATGGCCTGAAAATACTGGTTTGGGCACTCACAACATCAAAAAATGCTTTAATTCGGAGATATGGAATTTCAAACTTGCAGTTTTCGGATTCTAAGGGGCTAATGCATTGGTATGCCCCCTTAGAATTTGTGACGTCAGCGGAGGTCTAACGATTTTTAAATCTTTTACTAAAACGTTTGGTAGCACGCGGTGGTATATGCTGCTTTGCGCGCAACAAATGCCGCACTTTCAAATAAAGTCGAGCTAGGAACAGCGGGGATCCCAGAAAGTAAACAATAGTAAAAGTCTAATATCTTGAAAACCGGTGAATATTTTTCGATGAAATTTGGTAGATATTCGTTTTCGCTCTTCCTGAACCGAGCGACATCACTTTCATGCCAATTCATTAACTTTTTTGAAGGTGGGAGGGTCCCTTTAAAGGAAATAGTTCACTTTCACGAAATTATTTTTTTTTTGCAATGGATTTATGATTTTTTATGTTCAAAATGATCAGCAAAGAAAATAAAACCTATTTATAACAAAATATTATTTTATATATTTTGATAATAAGAAGAACTTTTCAGTTTCTGTAAGGCACTGCCGATCCAGTATGAAAAGAGCATGGGTCCCGAAAATTCTTCAGAAACTAGAGAAATGATCGCGGCCACCGGCATTTGGGCGATCTGCTGCTGCTGAATGTCCTTATTGATCAGTACGAGAATTTCTCTAGAGTTCTCGTAGATAATTTCTCTAGTTTCTGAAGAATTTTCGGTACCCATGCTCTTTTCATACTGGATGCGAATATATGCAAGGCACACATCCTCAACGCAAGACACCTTTTTCGGGACGAGAAATAGAATATCTTTGCCTAGGGTGATCGTTGGGCTGTAAAAGCTCCTGATTTATGCTCGTCTCAGCCCAGGCTACGGAACTGCTATTCCAGTTCAAAACCCATGTTAAAAAGTGAACTATTTCCTTTAAGGAAAGAGTCAACAACTTACAAAATGTAGTCAAGTGCTTCTTCCAGTTTTCTGTTTGATATTCCTGTCTCGTGAGTTGTGACACTCCAGCAACGTATTCGGGAGACCGGCCTTCCCTGCTAATGACCGACATATCGGAAAAGCCGTTTTCATTCACAGCTATCAGCCAGTAGGCCACGTGGAAGTGGTGGCGAGTGGTGGCCAAACCACCCCAGAGGGCCCCACGCGTCAGACATCTCGGCTGGGCCGGCCTGCGCGGCCCACTCGGGCCGAT
Organism: Amphibalanus amphitrite; assembly: GCF_019059575.1. Taxonomy (NCBI): domain Eukaryota; kingdom Metazoa; phylum Arthropoda; class Thecostraca; order Balanomorpha; family Balanidae; genus Amphibalanus; species Amphibalanus amphitrite. Next base: position 278,381 of record NW_024882389.1, read on the forward strand.
GTGGGCCAATGTGGGCCGCCCGGGACGTCCAACCCAGGCAGCGGCCAATGTCGACCGGCTAATTAACAGACTCGTGTGGCGCCGCCCGGCTACCAACAGCGCCCAGCAGCCCCCGGTCTCCCCAGCGACACGCGAGGCCTCGCCACGTCTCAGTGACCGGCACGCTCGGCTGGGCGCTCTGGTGGCTTCCCATTATAGACCCCCGGAGCTCCAGGAAATCTTAATGGATCCCATGGTCCCGAGGGGGCTGTCAGGTTCCGGTGGCTCTGTAATCTTCTCTGTTGCTGCGATTCCCTTGTGTCCCTGACACATTCTCAGGAGGTCCGATGGAGCTTAAATCCACTCACCAAGTGTGTGGGCTTGCTAAGCAACGGTCATCCTGCTACCAGTGGCCGCTGAATCTTACTTTGACCGCGCCGAAGTGGTGATTTTTTTTTCTTTTTCAAAAACATAGCCATGACGCAACATTTAAGCGACTACAATCAGTGATAAAACAAAGTTGTTGGCTCCGATGACATTGTAGCATTTTTCATTTTAAGCAGCGGCTACTTGTTTGCGAAAAATTATGTTGCACACCACTGAATGAATAATAAGCCTACTCGGTTATTTCATTAACAATAAAACAGCATAGTGACCTTTGACGTTCACGCAGATGCCTTTTAAACGTTTCTTATGTAGCACAACCGGCCTTTTGCTCACTAAGTCTGCCCATTTTTACACGTGTCTTCTGAACCGCAGATCTGTAGCTCTCTGTCAGACGGCGCCATTCTCTGTTTACAGCCTTATCCTGTAGACGTCGTCTCTACTTTGGCGAAGTTACACTGCTCCCAGGAAGCTTTCAGCGAGCGCGTCAGGGCTTTCAGCAATGTCTAAAGGGGTGCTGGCGGCCCCAAACTCCTGCCATACAACTGGCAGAGGCGCAGTTTTCCTACCCCGGTGAACTCCAACAGATATCCAACATATATCAGCACATCGCGAACAGTGTTCTTTAACCCGCGAGTTGCTGGGGGGGGGCGTTAAACGCCCCCACTTTTTTCGCCGGGCCATAGCATAAAAACGGCGCGCCGCAGGCGCGCCAAAGTTTGGTTACCTGTAGGGAATTGATTGAAGTTTATTGTGACAAAGTTTCAAAAAAATCGGTCGGAAAATTTTTGAGATATCGAGGTTTTAGTGACGTCATGATTTCTGAGTTTTCGACCAAAAACGGTATATGTTCAAAAAATCATATAAAATCACAGAATAGACATACAGACATGCCGTAAACGCCATTAGACTGCCAATACCATGAACAATCAAATGGCTATCTTCGATTATTGATTATTGTTCCGCATTTTCCAAAATCTTGAACTGAATCTTGACAATTTCTCGTGACTCCTTCACGACCATGATACATGAATTTCTTAAATTCAAGTTTTTGAGCCAAACACGTACACATATGATAAAATGAATGTCACCATCGTGTTCTACGCCCCAAATTACCCATAAAACACGTGTCACAGGCTGCGAATGTCAGTTTTGATTTTCGGGGATATGTGCCTACCTGGTTGACCTGACCTTGACCCTGACCTATGCTTGACTGACCCCTACATGGAGCTGACACTCTTGTAGGCCTTATATGATGGATTGTGCACCGTTTTGACAGAGATTATGACGAGAGGCGCCCATTGCGAAGTCCTGAAGTCAATGCTACTGAAAGCCCGATTTCAGGTGTTTGACCTGACCTTGACCCGACCTGTGACCTCAAAATTCAACTTTAAAGTACTCATCTGAAGCGTCTCGTCGCGTTCTTTCGTTTGCCGCCTCGTGCGTTTCGCTGCGCCTATTGGTTCTCGAGTTATCGGCTGGGGGCGTTTAACGCCCCCCCCCCCCAGCAAACGGTGGGTGGCGAAATACCCCAGCAACTGCCGGGTTAACGGAGATCGATGAAGTCTGAAAGCCTGGCCTGGTGGACCATTTAACTTCAAGGTAATGATTACCAAAATAAACATATTCCACAGCGAACTTTATTCTTTTGACACTGAAAAAGTCACAATTATGATTGCCCAATCTCCATTAGAATCATACATAGGTTAGAATCCTTGTTGTACTCTGCAGATGACTGATCACGTTCTGCCCAACTCTATCTGGTTTTACCTTTCATATATCTCACTATCGACTCTGGGACCGCCTCTACGACACGACACAAGCTCACGGCGTCGTTTTTTCCACCTGCGCATCAAGCCGAGTGTCGCCGGCGGCGGCGGGCCGCTGCGGCGCGCACACCTGGGCCAGGTGGCGCCCGCCGGCGCCGGCCCGGACCGCCGCCTGATTGTTAATGACGGTAATTTGGCGAGCCGGCCCCCCGGGCGGCGGCTCCTCGCGGTGGCTGCCGCTCGACATACATAAGCCTTATCGGTCACATCAGCCGCCGGTGTCCGCCGGCTGGCCGAAAACTCGGATAATGCTCTCCTTAGTAGGCGAGATTAGCTGGTGAATACGGAGGCCATTCGATAAAAAGTGAGTAATTATGAAGTAAAATGGCTGGAGCGTAACCGGTGTTTTGTGGAGCTGGGTGTGGCTCTACTATGGGCCTTTAAAACTGCGACGGCGCTTCATTGTGGTGGTGGATTCCCTTGAATAATATGAGAGCTGTAGTAAAAAACCGAGGTCATGCCATACCAATGAAACTCCTGCGGCTAAGTAAACACTATGCATATTCATTGTAGAATACATGCGCATTGTGCATGCTTTAGTGCCTACGCATCCCTAGAAAGCTTCATCTAGTTACACTTGTTAGTTACGAGTACATGTGTTTCACCCAGATCTAATCATTATTGCTTATTCTTCCCAATATCAACCTGCTTCACAACACGTATCGATAAAATATTTTTAACCATTAGTATCATGCCTTTTTATCGTGATTCTACTTGGTCCATCTAAAATATCTCGTAAAAGATCGCTTGACCTCGTAGCTCTTATCGCCCAACAGCTAAAATCTGATGGATTTGTGTTCGGAATAAAATGAATTCCGTTCGGCCGTATCTCCGGCTGTCGGCACGCATCCCAAACTGTTTGAAATGTTCGGCGTGGATGCTGTTCGGCCATACAGACAAAGAGCGTTTTGTGTTAAGTGCACCCTCCCCGCCTGAGCCCCATTTCAGACCGGCTGTAAAACAATTCACACCTCCGTGACTCGAAAATCCAATACGGGAGCGCTGAGATGCGTTTTCTTTTCTGATGCGTGAAATTCTTCTGACACCAAGCCATGTAACTCATCTGTCTGTCAAAAGGTTTCTTAGTAACATTAAGGTAAAGCTTGAAACAACAAAAACTTTTGAATATTCAGGGTCATTATTGAATCATAAATGAAAATAATATGAATGTTACACTTACAATGATATGGAGAAAGCTCTTTTGTTGTTACAATGAAATGAAATGCCAGGCTTATACTAATTCGATAATTCAATCGAGGCTATTTTTGCTTTCCCTGCGGTTTATGACGCATTTGATGGTTAAAATGAGCGTGCCATTGCTCTAATGAGCTGTGATCCCTTTGGGTCTTAGGATTTGAAGGGCTCTACGTGTGCTTCCATATACCGGGACAGCCCGATTTCTCCAAAGACCTGATCGATAAGGTAAATGCACCCTGCCCACACGGCTTATGTTGGTATATCACAGACAGCAGTGGGGGTGGATATATCCGGACAATTTCCGGCCGGGGAAGATCATCCCCTTCGCTGACTAGCGGCAAACGAGTGACTTCCGTGGCTGGGCAGACCGTGCCGCTTTCGGGGTGCTCCAGGACGATAACAGAACAGAATGTCATAACAGAACAACGTGGATATCAGTGTCACAACACTGAAATGTGTCACAGAAAGATGATGTTTATTGCTTAACCCCACCCTGCGCTAGATCCTATTCTTGGCGGGATCTAAGCGACCCAGTTTGTAGCAACTGGGGAGAGGATGCCTGCTAAAATTGAAATTGGATCCTGAGACCAGTTAGGTATTTGAAACATGATTGATTGTTTATTCCAGCAACCACTAGCCAGCACATTATAGTAAAGTAAATAAAAAGCACATTAAGTATAAGTAATAAAGCACATTATAGTAAAGAAATAAAAAATAATGGATTGTATATAATACACCATCAAAACGTTGCCCGTTGCCTGCTGGAGAGATATGCTGCATTGCGGTACAGCCTATGCAGCAGGCGAGCCTGGCAGGTAGACTGCGCCGCAGCGCACAACTCGCCGTGCCGGTGTTAGCTGCCTCCAGCGTTGCAGTCCCTGACTAATCGGCTCATCCCGCGGGTTAGGAGCATGCTTTTCTGTGTAAGACACTTGTTTAGGCATTTTAAATCAAAGTATGTAGGTATGCTATGCATTTCAACATACATTTTATGCCATAATGACAAGTGGGTTTGACTTTCGCTAGTGTTTCGAACGAGTAATTCGCACAATATTCGTCAATGTAGGCATCCATTTATAATGTTCGAGCAAGAATTGTAAGGTGCAATAAAATCGAAAATTAACCTTCACACTTATAGGAGGGGGTCGCCGGTCGAATGGACCCCTCTCGGTTTTCGTGAATACACTGAAAACAATTCAACCCGCGTACAGCGAGTGAAACCCGCTGCTGGCGGGTACACCTACCCACCACCTAATTTGACACCCTACCAGCGGGTGCGTTTACCCGCATATCGCAGGCTGTCAACCCGAGTATGTTGTGTACCTAACCCGCATAGGATGGGGACTCAACCCACACACAGAAGGCAACCTACCCGTTCGCAGCGGGTACACAATCCGCACATGGCGTATTAACCTGCGCTGCGTGGGTTGGGAACTCGCTTTCTGCGAGTACAAATATCCGCTGGTAGGGTGTCCAAATAAGCTGGAGGGTAAAGTACCCTCCAGTGGCGGCGTTCAAGGAGGAAAACGCCGCCAACCCCACGGGATTCGAACCCGATACCTTTGATGTTGCAAACCGATGCGCTACCAACTGCGCCACAGGCGACCTGACGCAAAGCGACTGAAATGTCGGTGTATATCAGATTAAAATGAAGAACTGACGGCGGACTCAATACAGAAAGTAAAAAGGCTTATCTTAGACAATTGACATGAATCCGCCTATAGTGTTTTAAATATTAAGGAATAGTTTGGACAAATATTTCATTTGCATCGGGAAAGATTTATTTATCCAGGCTTATTTTTACCAATAAAATGTGCTAAGAACGGTCTGCAAACTTCACCACAATGCGCCAGATTCGCGGACTGCAGAATATTCTGCTGAGCGTTCCAGCGAAATATTCTGCCGGCCAAGACGTGACGTCATCCAAACAATGATTCAAATGTCCCAAGCCCGTTAAGTACCCTCCTAACTCACAGAACGCAGCCCTACAGCTGTTACAGTTACGATTACAATTGCCTTGCACATCTCTATACCCCTGCACAAGGCCTGCACAAGCACGCAGCCGAGCCGAAAAGCGACTATTGTGGCGCGTCACATTTCAACACTCGTTTGAGCGTCGAAGTCAAAAGTATTAATTTCAAAACCAATGCCGTGCATCAGTGGGATATCTGCCATGACACATGCGTGATCAAGGCAACCTGCGTATAGCATGTCACCTACCTTGGCGCAGCGAGTTACACGATGCAAAACCTGCGTGATGCGCTTACTCCGTGGGCGCGAGTAACGCCTGCGGCCACAACCCGCTGCGGACGAGTGATTGACCCCGCCAGAGGAGGTTTCATGTATCCGCGCATGACGGGTTGCTGTTTTACCCGAGTATAGCGGGCGTTGACACCCGTGAAGCGGGTGAAAGCTACGATGATAACGGGATGCTCTGCGAAACGCGGGAAGCTAAACGGGTAGTCAGCCTACCCGGCAGCAAAAACTCGCGCAGAGCGGGTAGTTTCTTCAAAATACCCGCGATACTCGGGCCAACTCGCAATCCACGGGTTGAATTGTTTTCAGTGTAACTCGCGCGAAAAGCGGCTGATCGCGCCAAAGCTTTCAGTAGCCTCGAGTTATTTAACTTTACAAATGCCCTGAAAATGCCCTATAACACATGCCCCACATGCCCCAACTTAACACTGACCCTGACCCAACTGACCTTTGACCTGTGACCTACATATCTCTCGAGACCTTGTTTGGCCGTAATCGCGATTCGGCGTATGTACGTACCCGGCAGGGCGCCTACTGGCTGACCTGACTCACCCGACCTGTCCTAAATGCATAAGGACATCATCTGTGATAACAACTAGCATGCAATTCGTGATCAGCACCCCGGAAAACTCCATAGCACCATCACTTTACGAAGCTCTGACAAGTCCCGATTTTCCCGACTTTTGGTTCATTGACCAGACCAGAAAGGTCAACCAATGAACTAAAACCTTACAATTGGGTACCATCGGCTTCCTCTCGTCACGGAAAACAGGCTCGTTTTTTCCGCAAAGCTCTAGCCTGATCAGGGGCCGAACGGCAATGGAGGGTCCAACGGACCCCCATGGCCCATACGTTCGTGGCTGGCAAAACACCAATACGGGCAAGGGCTGATGCACCCCACTTCCAATGGCGGAATCACCTCCAAGTCACAAAACAAAACCACCCGACTTGCTGTGAATTGGTTGGCAGTCATCCCCACTCGCCTCTCTGCGGGTAGTGTCTTTCCCTGCCGGTAGGTGGCAGCAGCTATGCAGTGGGTTGCCGTGAACACCTGTACGGGCTGCGTATTTACAAATTGCAACCGAGCTCCGCCGTGGGGTAAGGTGGGCAGGGGTTTTCGCACTACGGCTGCGGTTGAACTACCGTCTGTGGTAGAAATTTCAGGACGATGGCGCGTTTGATACGAAATCTGGCGCAATGTTTGTTTGCTTCTGAATTTGTATTGTTGTTGCTGTGAATTCTTGAAGTGGGAGTGCTTCAATAACAATTTGTGGATTATTTGAGTTTCTTTGTATAAACATAGAATAGTATTATGAAACATTGTGTGGAAACTGCAAATACTGATATGATCAATTACTGAGTTTGGGAATTAATCCACATTTTGTAGAGATTTGTCTGGCAAATTGAAATGGTGTAAGTTGTAACAAACCTCAAGCCTATCATGATCTGAAGCTGTTGTAACAAATCAAAATTGCTTTGATGTTACATAGTACCTTGTTGGAAAGACTGAAGCATGGTTCAAGATGATGTGTAAAAATTCAAGATTTGTGCGAAAGCTTGTGACTGAAGAACGAAAACAGTTCTATATGATGGCTCAATCAAACGTGGATATGGACGACAAAAGTAGAGTTTCAACATTCCAGCATGTGAGAATAACTTCAGAAAGTCATAGTTCTTGTAGCATTGCACTCTTCTTATGTACAGTTATAGGTTTTGTCAGGGTATTTCAAATTCATTGTGTCAGTTGAGATACAGATGGATTGCGGACAAATTTTAGAATCATTGCATGATAGCTAGGTAGGTACTTGTTCGGTAAAAAGGTATGTGATGAATGCCATGAGAAGGTGTTTTATGATTTAATATATGGTCGTTGTTGTACCTAAAAATGCAAGCTTACTAGCAACTAGTTTCTGAATCAAATCAAAAGTATTTGCCATGAATGTAAATATGTACCTGCAAAGTATGTCAATAAATTTGTGTGATGTTGACCAGAGAGCTTTATCATCTGGGCATTTATGTCGCTTCTTACATTAGGTGTCAAGCATAGTAATTACGGATGAACTTTGTGCCAATATCTTCACTGCACAATGTATGTAGCATGTCTACAACCCTCACTGATCCTGCTATAGCTATAGGCATCTGGCACCAGCAAGGCCAAGGGCATGAACTTCACAGTTGCACAACCTTTTGTCATGTACCACCAGTCACTTTTTTTACTTAAGGTGCACATAGCAGTGGACACAACAATGTGCAGAGGGCCTACACAAAAACAGCATGATTAGTGTGCACTATGCACAGCATTGTACCATGATTATTTGAATATTTTGATCACTCAAAGTCAACAGTCAACAGTCAGGAGATATGCCCACTTGTTTGTGGTTGTCGGGTGAACCGAAAAATAAATAAATAATAAAATAATTATTGAATATCACATTTATTTTACATCACTTGTCAAACAAGAGCATGATGACACACATTTTGACAAGCAATCATGGTAGTATTTCAATAAGTTGGACAGTCACCTCCCTGGGCGTCATTTTTCCAGGAAGGTACCTCTGCAGGTGTTGTTGTAGGCTAGGTTGAATTGGGTTAAGTTAGGCGAAGTAAGGTGGTTAGGACCAGGTCAGGTCAGACCGTAAGGCCTGGTCAGGTTGATTTTAATCTTTCATTCTAATTTGACATAGATACCTATTACCTATGTTTTTTCTCCAGCCTGAATTTCATTAGGTAATGAGTTAATTTTGCTTTGTTTTTATCTGTGCTTGTGTTTTTGTCCCTTATATTTTGCCCCATAGGCAAGGGTGGAGCTTTTCCAGGGAAGGTGGTGGAGCATGATTGGAGGCGCTCAACCAGACGGCATAGGAGGGCACGGTTTCTGAACGCGCACTGATGCCTGATTCAAGCAGTAATCTTGATTCAAGCCATGCTGTCTTCATGCGGGGCGGAGCGCTACTTAAAAGTCCCTAAAAGACCGGGAAGTGATGCCGATAGAACCTTCAATCATTCTGGGCTAACGATTATGACTTGGAAAAAGTCGCGATTCCAATTCAATCGAAAATCTGTGGGCTCTTGTTCAGCAGGAGGTGTATGAAGAGCCACCCGCCATAAGCACTGCTCAACCGCAGGCACAGGTTTAGACGGCGTTGGTCCACATCAAAGCCAGTGTGCTGGAGAATCCATTGGCTGAAATGCTCCAGAACATTCGCCACTGTTTTTATGAAAGGTGGCTACAAGCTCAGTTAAAAGAAAAAGTACCAGATTGTTTTGCTTTTTAATTACAGCGGGAAGAAAGGTGTCCGGATAATTTCGTTACACCCCCTGTAATGTTCAAATGGTTGCTAAATTCGAAATCAGCTCTAAAACTAGCCTAGAAACATGTAAAACTCGAAAAAGTGAACCGAGGTCATCAAAGGTCATTGAGGTGACCTGACCTTCAGGTGACCTTGACACCCACCCTAATGCATGGGACCAGCATCATATCACATGTTTCAACGCTGGAAACCACGTGAAGACTGCAACCGCGCGGCTAATGCGAGCCGACATACGCCGAATCGCGATTCGGGCCAAATATGGTCTCGAGAAATAGGTCACAGGTCAAAGGTCATTTGGGTCAGAGTCATGAAATTTTCAGGGTAGGTGTAAAATTGATAAAATCGGGGGTGTTGAAAGTTTCGTCGCGATCGGACGGTTTTTACGCGAGTTACTCACGAAAAACCGATAAAGCGCACCCAAAAAGGCAGAAATATGCACATGCGATATCCTATACTGCGAAAAAAGGTGCATCATTTTTTAACGTCGCCGACAAATTCTAATTACCCTAAGCTCAGGCAGATGTATGGTAGAAAATCCCCCAAGTGAAATATACTACGGCGGAAATAAAATACCCTACGGCGGAGCTCGGTTGCAATTTGTAAATACGCGTACGGGCTCTGGGTGGTCCATCAGGCGCCGGGCTGCGGATGGCCAGCCGCCGGCCCGGACAACAGACGGGCGTGGCTCACACCGCAGTATTAATCAGACGCAATTGGCGGAGGCAGCCGGTTTCGCCGCCAACGTTGCGCGTCGGGAACGGGCTGAACGCGGCTGGGAGCTCCTGTCGGGCCCGCCTCATAACCACAGGGACGCCCCTTGACAGGAATTGGCTCTGATTAGAAATAGACTGTAAGGGAAATTGAAAGGTTTTAAAGGCGCATTAGTGCCGAAATAAACCACACGAAGTTATGAAATTAAGCACTGTATTGTCGGCGGGCTGAATATTGGAGTGAGCAGTATTTTTGTTGATTCATATTTATGCAGCTGGGGTCGACCCAGAGAGAATGAGCAAGTCATGATAATTCGGGTCAGACCGCTCGGCGGCTGGGAGGTTCGCCTGTCTGCCACCAGGTGTCAGGTCACTCGCCGAGGCGTTGATTGGTGCCGTGCATTACGTGACCTTGCTGTTGGTCCACGTCAATTTGGAGCTGTAGGTGTGTAGGTTTGTAGGTAGGTATAGGTATTCTTATTCCTTATTCTTCAGAAAAGGGCTCAAATCTACTGTTCCTGAAAGTACATGCAAGATCAGAACGCGGCAGTCATTTGTTGCAGAACAAAATCGTTTAATATTCATTTTTGATGAGAAATGTAGGTAGGTACCTGGTAGGGGAGAACGGGGTCAATTGTAACATTTTTTTGCATTTTATCATCTGATGCAAACACGTTTGCAGCTATAAAGCTCTTTCTTTTATTTTCAGAAACTATGATGTTTTGTCTTTAAAATGTAGTTAAAACATTTCCGAAATAACTTCTTTTTCGGGTCAAAATTGGTGTCCGAAAAGTCAATTCAGCTGTTACAATTCACCCCAGATATGGGGTCCGAAAAGTAACACCACCCGGGGACAATTGTAACGGCTACAGCAACTCATTTTTTCCAAAACTTTGATTTAACGAAAGAATTGAACACTTGTTCATCTTGCCAGACTTGGTAGTTAGGACGGTTCTTCTCAGGAAAAAGGGCTTAAAACCTCGCACTTATGCAGGGGTTGGATGGACCTCCTCTCCCTCGGTTTTTCGCAAATAAATCGCGCAAAAAGCTGCCGATTGTGACAAAACTCATAGTTATCTTAATTCTAGCAATGTTTCATCTCACTTGACAATTTGACGACTTTGACATAATGGCCACTGACCTATAGCCTGTTACATCTCTGTTACATCTGACCCCTGCAAAAATGTTACAATTGTCCCCGTCGCGCCATGACATATTTTAGACGAAACCAGTGGCGTATCCAGGGGGGAGGCCAAGAGGCCATGGCCTCCCCCTTTGGCATCAAACATGCAAGTGGGCCCTTTGGGTCACTTGAGTGCAGTGACGTACCCAAGGGGGGCCATGGGGGCCCTGAGGGGCGCCCTGGTTACCTGAGGGTCCCCCTGGTCACCTGAGGGGTCCCTGGTTAGCTGAGGGGCCCCTGATTACCTGAGTGGCCCCTGGTTATCTGAGGGGCCCATGGTTATCTGAGGGGCCCCTGGTTACCTGATTGGTCCCTGGTTATCTGAAGGACTCCTGGTTACCTGAGGGGCCCCTGGCTACGGGGGCCCTGGTAACCTGAGTGGCCCTTGTTATCTGAGAGGCCCATGGTTACCTGAGGGGCCCCTGCTTACCTGAGGGGCCCCTGATTACCTAAGGGGCTCGTGATTGCCTGAGAGCCCCTGATTTTCTGAGAGGCCCCTGGTTACCAGTGGGGCCTCTTGGTATATGAGGGACCCCTGGTTATCTGAGGGGCCCCTGGTTACCTGAGGGGCCCCTAGCTATCTAAAGGGCCCCTAGCTACCTGAGGGGCCCCTGATCCCCTGGGTGACCCCTGGCCAGTGGTCTGAAGAAACCCTGGTCACCTGAAGGGCCCATGTTTACCCGGGGAGTAGGGGAAGTTGGGGCAATGCCGGAGTTGGGGCAAAGCCGAAATTCGAGATATTTCGAAAACCGTAAAACATGGATGCCACCTGTCAGTGATGCTCTGAAGCTTAAGTGACTACAATTATCGCATGTTTGTTACGAGTCGTCATTCGGAATACTTCGACTGTGAGAGCGCCAAGAGCGTTTTCAAGGTACGTTTCCCTTGTACTACATGCGCCTTTGAAGCTGCATTTTTTACTCATTAGGCTACCGTTTGTCTGGCCAATTCGGTCAAGTAATCTTTAGCATGTCTTTGCATAAGTGTGCTGCCTATTTGAAATTTATACAGCACGTTGAAAAGTTATGGGCCTGCAAATGAAAGTATGGCTGGCTGGGGTAATGCCGAAAACGTGCGATTACGCACGTGTTAAAAGCACGCTACGTGGACTTTACTGCTGTAGAATAGCAACGCGTATTTTTAGTCACACAAATTACACTTTCAACCGACACAACGGCCTGTTACCTATAAGGAATGATTTACCTGGCATTTTCTTATTATATCACACAATTATAACTTCCAGTGTGCACCGCGTCCTCAAGCTCTTGAAACGTGTGTCAGCTTTGATGAATTCTGGATAAAGTTTGAGATAAAATGGCAAAACATCAATGTCGGCATTCCCCGTAGATCATTTCTCCCATTTTCGGCTTTCCCCGCAGTCCGGGGCAACGCCGAAAAAGTCACTTCTTTGATATTTTTAGTTTGTGCGCTTAACGGTATGCGAATTCATCAAATGCGCCTGGTATGTTTGAAAGGCAAAAGACTGGCCTCTCGAATGATGCCAACAAGAATAGCGTATGTTGTCTACCTTGCGTGCTACGGGCGTCAGAAAAAAAAGTCTTCGGCGTTCCCCCAGGCCCCAACTTCCCCTACCTGGTTATATGAAGGGCCCCTGCAGTCACATTAAGGCCCTTAGCTACCCTTGGAGCTCCTAGTATAACCGTCCCCTGGTTATCAGAGGGTCCCCTGGTCACCTGGTGGGCCCCTGGTCAATTGAAAGGCCCCTGGTCACCTGAGAGGCCCCTGATTACCTGAACGGCCCGTGATCACTTGGATTCAATGGTATGGCCAGGGGCGAGGGAGCACGTGTCCGTTATAGGGTTTAGGGTCCCCTCGGGCCCGAGAGGACCTGCGGTGCCAATTGGCGGCAGAGGGCCCGCGCTGGCAACGCTTCAACTGGAAAGGAGACCACAGGGCTTGTGAGAACACCCCATGGGCTCTTCTGTAGCCACACTTATCTCCAGAGGGGCCTCACGCTAGGTTCTGAGGGACCTTGCCGGCCTTTGAGGGTCCTTGAAGGCTAAATGAGAGATCAGCTGTAAGGGCCTCATACCCGTTTGCTATGGCCCCACGGCCCACACCAGTGTTTCTGAGGGCCGATCACAACGGCGCCTGCGAGGGCCTCCACTGCCACCTCTAAGGGTCCCACACCAGTGCCTTTTAAGGGCCTATTTCGGCGGCTCTGAGAACCCCCACACCGGCGCCTCCGAGGGCCCTGAGCAGCGCATCTGACGGTCACTTACCAGCGACTCTGAGGGCCTCTTACCGACCTCTGAGGGTCCCTTGCCGGCCTATGAAGGGCCACCAGTAACTTTCAGGGCCCCACACACGCCTAAGTGATGGCCCCCACCAGTGTCTCTAAGCCCCAAGGCCCTCACAACGGCGCCTGTGAGGACCCCACACCAGCGCATCTGATAGCCTTTTACCGACACCTCTGAGGGACTAACACAGGTGACTCTGAGGCGCTCGCTCGCTTCACTTCCTCATAAAATACCGTGCATTTTATGCATACTTCTCAGTTCTCAAGCAAGAAATGATATTTTTACCTGCCAATTTTGCACATTTTCTCAGGACTTAGACAGACAGACAGACAGACGGACAGAGGGGCCCGTCTGCAAGGGGGGGACCGGACCCACTGTGCCCAATCCCCTCATCGAAAGGTTCTGGATACGCCCCTGCCTGGGTTGACAGCGGCATCCGGGTGACTCGTGGGCCCCTTTGAGAGCAGGCGGCCCCCTCCTGGGCAAAATCCTGGGTACGTACTACGCGCCTGCTTGAGTGTCCCAAGAGAAACGATCTTCAGGGCCTCATCCAAAGTACTGGCCCAAACTAACTAAAGCATAACTAAAGTCAAACTGCTCCAAACTATCTTAAAATGCCATTTGATGGCGGTGATAGGCCCTCAGAGGCCAAGGCCGAGCCCCCAGAGGCTAGCGTGGGCCCTCAGAGGTCGCTTTGGCGGCCATAAAGAAGCTTATACTCGAGCGTGGGATCCTTTGAGGCTGGTGTAGAGCCCTAAGGAGCCAGCGCTCAGCCCTCTAAGGCCAGCGTGGGACCCTCTAAAGCCATTGTGGGGGTCTTCTAAGGTCAATGTGGGGCCTTCTATGGCCAGTGTGAAGCCTTGTAAGGCCAGTGTGGGCCCTCTATGTCCAGCATGGGGCCGACTATGTCCAGCGTGGGGTCTTTAAGCCCAGGGACATGGGGCTTTCTTAGGTCAGAGAGAGGCCCATTGGCCACCGAGACTAGCTTGGGGCCCTCTGAAGACAATGTGGAGCCCTTTTAGGCCAGTGTTGGGCACTCTGTGACCAGCGTGAGCCATCTGAGGCCAGCGTGGGGCCATCTGTCATCTGACTTCAGACTTCAGAGACTGGTGCTGGGCCCTCAGAAGCCAGCGCGGGCCTTCATAGGCTGGCGTCGGGCCATTAGAGGCCACCTCGAGGGCCTCGGCAACCACTTTTCAGATATTATGCATGTTTGGGCCCCTTGAGGTAGGAGTGGCCCTTATAAAGGCCGGCGTGGGACCCTCAGGGGGCATCATGGGCTTCTAGAGACCGGCGTGGGTTCGAAAGCGGCATAGGGTCCTCAGACTGGCTCAAAGACTCCGAAGAGCCGGCGCGGGGGGAGGGTTATGAGGTCAGCCATAGCATGGGTCTACTGAGGCCATTATGGGGCCCGCAGGCCAGCGTGGTTCACTCTGTTGCCGGTGTTGGGCTTTCTGAGGCCAGAATGAGCCTTTAGAGGCCGGAATGAGGCCAATGTGGGTGACATAGAGCCATCAGAGTCTAGATCAGAGCTCAACCCGAGTCGGGCCCTGCTGTATCAGCCCTCAACCAGCGCAAGACACTAAGAGATTGACATCTGCCGGTCCTGTAGCTCAGTTGGTTAGAGCGTTGGACTCCGCGTGGTGAGAGCACGCGTTCCCGGTTATGACAGTCCGGGTTCGAAGCGCGACGGGCGCTCGACATTTATGGGCCTCCTGACAGGTATGGTTGCGGTTGGTGGCAGGCCGCAGCCAGGCGAAGTCAGCGAGGGGACCGGACGTGCGCGGCTTTGTGCGCACGTTAAACTTTGGACTCTAAATTCTGCCATAGAATCGGAATTACGCGATCGGAGGGTAGAGGGCAGGGTCATCGCAACAAGCTTCGCTTAGCGGTGGCTCTCCTTGTGAATCCTTCCCATCAAAAGGTTCGGACTAAATTTATAAAAAAAAATCTGCCCTTTGAAAAATGTTACAATCGTTAAAAAAAATTGACAAAACATTTTGTTTTTGATAATCTTTAGTAGCCCCGGCACCGACCAAAGGAAAAATACTGTATGCCTACTGCTGAAATAAATCGTACACTTCATACAGAGCTATCGATGTCGATGGCTTTTTCACGTTTTTCTTTTCTTTTTTAGATTGCCGAGTGTGCCTAAAAAGGCTCCCTCACATGGTAAAAGTGGCAAAGAACCGCACCTGGGCGTGGGTTAAGTGCGTCACTACTGGGGCCCCTAAGGTAAGGGTGGGGCCCCTTGAGCAGGTTTGGCCTCCCCCTTTTCAAGATCCTGGATACGCCACTGGACGAAACTGGCGCAAAAAGATGTGTGAACAGCAATCAATGCTTTCAATTTATGGACAACAAGCCTGCCAACGCTTACACAAAAAAATCTGAAGTCGATATCTTTTCAATGGCGGGAATGAGCTTATCAAATACCTATAACGGTACAAAAATTTACGAAATGCTCTCAAAAACACATTACTGTGCACAGCCATCGACATACCCGACACTTTCGCTTCAAACTCCGCTGGGAAAGGCAGTATATAATTGCGCATTTTCGGTCTTAACATCAGCTCATTCTATTGGTAAGTTTATGAATTATTAACACTGTTACAATTGCCCCGTGTTACATTTGACCCCGCTCTCCCATACCTATTTCCTTTTTTGCTCATGTCGGCTACCTCACCAATCTTTTGGTCTCGTCGAAACGTTTAGGCATAGGCTTACAGAGTACTAAATGCAATCACTATTCACTTCACTTTGAAACAGGCAACCATTAAAATCAAAGGGTCCTTAGTTTCAGAAGTAGGTAGCTCATTTTTTAGCTGCCGCTTTCTAAATCGGGTGGACGATTTAGCACCGTTTTGCAGTTTAGGTAGCTGAAAGGGGCACGAATCGAAAGCAACCCTTTCACATTGTCTTGATTCAAAGATAAATGTAAATTAATGCTGGTTCAAACTCACATAGCTTAAGCTCATTCATTGATGGATTGAGCTCGTTCGTTTTATCGAACATTCGTTTTAATACGCTCTGCTTCCCTTCTTCGTCTGTTTGCATCCCTTTGTCCTTTTAGTAGAATTCACCGTGTTAAACATCTAACTATTCGTTCGTTTCATGCGCTCATAAGCTTTGAAGTTTGATAGCAAAAGCAATAACGAGCCAAGGCCACCAATCAGGCGATGCACCGCGCCCGGGTTGTTCCCAGCCCGCTCTGTCATCTGGTGTGCAGAGTTCGAACTAAATTGGGGAGTAGGTGTCGCCCTAGTCAAGCTGGTCTACTTTATGCAGATGGCCCATGCAATCAAGTTTTCATAAGTGAGATGTTATGCTAGTTCTGTTCAGTAGCGGCGGGACACCTTCAATTAAGGGGGGGGGGGCACCGCCGACTTTTAGTCCCATTCTTTCCATGCAACGCCCATAGGGCTAATGTTAAAATGCCAAAATCAAAGGGGTGCCCCGGTGCCCTCTCCGTTCCGCCGCCTATGGTTCTGTTTCTTGTTGGAGAAAATTGTTATGGCTAGTTTGTTCCCGCCGAAAGTAATGCCTACACGTAAACTCATCCGAGGCCTTTGGTGGGGCCAGTTTTTTTTTTTTACCGAACCGAACTAACCTCCGACTCGGCTTGTGGGCGCTCCGATAAAACTGGGTGGATATTTTGTTTGACATTGACATGGGTTATGTTTTTGGACCACTTACCGATTCGCGTAAATATACTATAAATCATGGTCATTCTGGAACTCTATGCGACTTCAAACGAAAATAACTCTCGGTAATACTCCGAGATAAATGACTCGTCGGCTTTAAAACCAGTTTGATCGCCATCATATCGGCGAAGGAGCCATCATTGATCGATTGCAGACATCAGACATCAGACATCATGTGATCTCTGTCATTAATCGGAAACGTCTTCGATATCTCTTTGTGGGATGCTGGCAGGTCTCTGTTACAGTTTACGGGCTCTGACACACTGCGCACACAAGATAAATGCTTATATCAAGCGTAAGGCCGGTCGTTTGCGTGAGCGAGCGGACATGGCAGTCATTGGTGCATTGTTTTTTTATTATAATATTTCACTCTCATGTCAAAAGTCAATAGTCCTGTGACCTGCATTCTAAATTTATCCGTCTATGCCCAGTAACTCGCATTTTGAGAACGTAAGGGTAATTGATGATGGAATGGAAGACAATACGTGCACCGCATCTGCAAGACGCGCTTGAATGTCATTGTCCCTAGACATCAACAGATCATCACTTGTTGAGACATTGAATCCAGTATCAAATCCCCTAATCCCCTAGCCACTATCATCTTCATCATGCACCGACGTCAACAGGACCTTTATTAATGCTTCCATAGTGACATCTTCATTTACCAGGGCTCCTAAGCCCGCACCATCGCGGCTGTATTTTCGGATTGTGGCAACGGCCGCCATGCCTGCTGTATTGGCAGCGGTAATGTGACGCCGGCAGTCATCGGGCGCCGTGGACTGTCCCTGACAGCGGTGATTAGCTGTGATTGATGACGCGCTCAATGATGTGACCGCGGTGACGACGCCCGCGGCGGCCCGACCCGGGCTCAGGTCGGCGTGGGTTCAGTGCGTCGGGCTCAGTGGGCTGGACGGTGAGCCGGGCTTACCCAGTGTTGCGATTCCAAGTTAAAGAAGGTATAAATACACCAGGCGGATGTATTTTTGGTCAACAAAACCCAGACAAACAAGATGATCACTTGCCAAAAAACCCGGCTATGAGGGACTCGATATGAACAGCGACCAATCGCAACTGGCGGAAGAAATATGCTAGTGAATCTCGAGAGACGCTCGAGGAAACCCAAGAAAATACCGCCCATGAATAGGCCGACAGCCGTGTGAAATAGCGGCCTTGCAAGGCACGCTCAAATGTTACGAACAGCTCCGTGAATATGCTCGCCGAACAGGCCGCTCAGACTAGTAAGGCTTACATATTCACGGCGCTGTGCTATCGGTGGTTGGGGCCAAAAAGCGAATGAGGAACGAGCCGGACAGACTCAGTCCCAGATTTAGACCCTCGAATGTATATGCGTCGCCGAGTAAGCCGACAGCAAGCCTCTCAGACGAGTCTGCCGACGTCCCCAGCAAACGCATATAACATTCGAGGTCCCAACGCACCAGCCGCGACAACAGACATTGCCCGACTGCCCTCCGCCGGCGCGCCCTCACCCGACCTCACCTCACAATCACGTGGTCAGCAGCCGACCAATCACTGCACGAGTCCGCGCCGCACAGCCCCGCTCCAGCGAGAGATGCTGTGCCGCAATACAGCGGCCGCGCGTCGGCCGGGAAGCTCAGCCGGCGGCCGGGCGAATCACTGATCACAGCAAGATACAAATATTACTTTTAAACCACTCATGACCGAATTTCAACATTCTCCCCACCAAAAAATGGGGTTCACCACATTTTTTCCACTCAAATTCACTCGGGAGAGTACCGCTTCACTCGCATGGTCCTCTTAGTCGCGCCGAAATACCACTGTCTGTGACATTGTGATCGAGCTTTCTGGAGCGCCAGCGTCGCTCGAGCATCTTCGGGCGGAGAAGCAGTCACTCCGACGCGCCGAAAACGCGGCACGCTCAGGTGCAGCACCGGCGCATCTTGGCACGGTGCGGCAGCTTTGTCGATTTAGCAGCACCGGGCGCATGGTCGCATCCCTCGGGCGGAGAGGTGGTCCTTCCGACGCGCCGAAAAGGCGGCCCGTCCAGGCGCAGCATCGACGGCGTCCCGGCACGGCGCAGCAACCATGTCGGCCCAGCAGCCCGGCGTACGGCCGGTAAAGGAAACTGAAAATAAGAAAGAAAGAAACACTTCGTAAGTAGAGGGCAAACATAAACATTTTGAGGCAATCATGGCAACAGGGCCACTGCCAAATGGCCACAGACTCAGCCGCCAGACTGAGTTTGCCCTCACAAATAAACAACATTCGTACACTTATCCTAAGCAATAAACAGATAACCCTCTATCTCAGAGGATCAAACGGTCCCTTCTCAGCTGCAGATCTGTCAGGGCACTGTGGTTCATGGCCAGTTCTTCCCCACAGCGCGTTTCCCTGCCAGATTATGCGCAACCCTGGCCAACAGCCACTGACGGGCACGCTGCAGTGAGTTCACCCTCGACGGCGCCACCGATGCCACCGCCAGATCCCGCCGGGGTGCTTCCTCTGCAACGACGGGATGGGTCGGGGGCCGACGATCGAGGGCGCCGCACGGCACCACGACGGCCGGGAGCGGCGGCCATATGTCGGCCTCTCGCCAGAGCCCCAGATCGGGGGCGGCTCGTGGAGCTTCTCACTCCACATCAGTTGTGGGTTGGAGTGTGAGTCGCACATCTCCTTGTCATGAATGCCAGTTGGGCTCGCGTCCCAGTCAGCAGCATCGGGCCGACTAGAAGGGCGCTGGCTCGTGTGGGGACCATCACTGTCTCCACCTTTCAGCCCATAGTCAAAAATAGTATCGATGGCTCTCAGCCCATCAGCCTCCAACTGATCCTGTAGGACGACCTGATGCACGTCATCAGCCGCTACAAGGACGTCAGCCTCACCGCCCCGGAAATCATCAGCCGTCTGGATCTCAGACGGCAACCGAGGCGGCTGAGCAGTTGGGGTTGGTGAGCACAGCACGTCTGTGCTCTTCATGTCGAGTTGGACTGACGGTCCACCGAAACGACTTTCAAGGTCAACCTGATCTCGATCATTGGTACAAGGCTGCTCGGTTCTCTCATGGAACCCGATGCAGACAATGTGTCGGAGCCCTTCTCAGGTAGTCCAGCTCCTGAGCCAGGGAGCTCCTGACATAGGAGGCGTCACATCCTCCATCAAGGAAATCACGTGCCGGCGTGCGGCCATTGGGACCTGCTGCCACAACAGCAGCGGTTTGCAAGAAGCTCCTTCCTGTAGAGCTGACATTATATCGGTGACGGCTGGGCAGCTCAACACCGTGCGTCTCAGCCTCTGCACAAGTACCCGGAGCAGGAGGCTCAGGAGGCTGGAGTGGTTCAGCATCAGGGCTCAACTCAGAAACTGCTGAGGGTGAGCGCTGCTTTCCAAACTCCGCATCATGCAGCAGCGAGTGATGCTGGCGGCCACGCTCAGCACACGGACTGCCCAGACATTCCCTGGCCAGGTGTTCAGAGTCGAGGTCTCTGGTGGTCACCGAGAACGTTGCTGGTGGGTCAACAGCAGAGCATTCACTATTCAGGCCCTAGCAAGCTCTCTGACCGAATTTCCTCCTTCAAAACACCAGGAAGTCATCAAAGTGATGACTCGATCGCCTGGCCCACTCCAGACGCCAGTCTTCCGGGATATTGCCCTTCACCATGGGCAGCAGCAGGCTGGATAGGCTCTCTGAGGAGACACCCAGAGTGCTGAGAGCTCTCGTGTGCGCAGACAGGTGATCTATGAAGGATCGCATGGCCTTCAAGTCACCGTGGCGGACTGATGACATGTTTATCAGCTCCTTCAAGAGAGTCTCCCGTCGCACATTCTCGAGGTCAATCGCGCTTTCAGAGCTGACACCGCCTGCACATACCGTCACCCGTGACTGGGATGCCCTGGATGGCCCTCAATGCCGCACCGGCGAGATGCGACTTGAGGATCACGAATCTCTGAACGTTTGCGTAGCCAGGGTTGTCGTGAACAGAAATCAAAAACAGTTCCCAGAACTCGGGCCATCTCATCACATCACCATCGAATGTGGGAATCGCCACGGTGAGAGATGATTTCAAATTGGCGCTACCAGCTGCCTTCATCGACTCTGCCCTGAACTGGGCCTCCTCTGCCTTCTCGAGGCGAGTCAAAAGGCGAGAACCGAGGAAAGCCTCATCCTCCAGAGTCGAACATGATTTGTCTTCGGCTTGACCCTGCTTGTCCAGCTGGACCTGCAAGCCCTGCAACTCAGTCTGGATCTTCTCCACATGGTGAATTTTAGGGCAAGTTGGTCCGGGGTCTAGCGCTTTCCGATCTTCCTCTCTGTAGGCTCGGAGATCGTTGCACGCTTTAGTAGCCTTTGTGCGGAGACGCGACCTAGCAGCCAGTAGCTCCTCCCATGTTTGAGTGAAAATGGGAACTAAATCAAAGTACAAAGTGGACTGTATGTTCAAAACAAACCATCAATTTACCCAGTGGACTCAGCAAATTAAATCCGGTAGCCATGGGGACTGTGCCCTCCACTGAATAAATGATCCGGCCCGGTGGACTATGTTGCGATTCCAAGTTAAAGAATGTATAAATACACCAGGCGGATGTTTTGGTCAACCAAAACCCAGACAAACAAGATGATCACTTGCCAAAAAACCCGGCTATGAGGGACTCGATATGAACAGCGACCAATCGCACTGGCGGAGAAATATGCTAGTGAATCTCGAGAGACGCTCGAGGAAACCCAAGAAAATACCGCCCATGAATAGGCCGACAGCCGTGAAATAGCGGCCTTGCAAGGCACGCTCAAATGTTACGAACAGCTCCGTGAATATGCTCGCCGAACAGGCCGCTCAGACTAGTAAGGCTTACATATTCACGGCGCTGTGCTATCGGTGGTTGGGGCCAAAAAGCGAATGAGGAACGAGCCGGACAGCAGTCCCAGATTAGACCCTCGAATGTATATGCGTCGCCGAGTAAGCCGACAGCAAGCCTCTCAGACGAGTCTGCCGACGTCCCCAGCAAACGCATATAACATTCGAGGTCCCAACGCACCAGCCGCGACAACAGACATTGCCCGACTGCCCTCCGCGGCGCGCCCTCACCGACCTCACCTCAATCACGTGGTCAGCAGCCGACCAATCACTGCACGAGTCCGCGCCGCACAGCCCCGCTCAGCGAGAGATGCTGTGCCGCAATACAGCGGCCGCGGTCGCCGGGAAGCTCAGCCGGCGGCCGGGCGAATCAACTGATCACAGCAAGATACAAATATTACTTTTAAACCACTCATGACGAATTCAACACCCAGGAGGTGGTGGGGATACTGCACCTATGCTCTAATATTTATACTATGTAGTAATAGGTACTCTATAACTACTAACTCCTAATTAAATAATATACTTTATACTCTAATACACAGTACACACATATAATCGCAAGTATGCTAAAAACTGGACTGTCCTCGTACAGCTAAACAAGCTAGTGTTTGTCAGCCCTAGCACTACTGTCCCGTGTCCGAGCTGCCCTCTTCCCTCCCCGCCAGCGGACACAGGCCGGCCGCGTGACTGTGCACTGTCCTCGGTGTGTCACGGTGTGTTCTGGCTCGTGCCCTGTCCCCAAATCCTGTCCCGCATCCGGTGGGGAGGGGAACGGACAGGCGCGGGGGCGCGTGGTCTGATTCGGTGGTGGGGCTAACTGAGCGGACTGTTGGCGTGAGTAGAACAAAACAAGCAGGTAAAGATGGAGTGAGTCGCTCATCGGTCTGGCATGAATTTTGAAGGAATATAATGTATTAGGTAGGTACCATGTGCACATCGGCCTTGTGACAAATAAACGGGTTTGGAGTCTCAGGTAGTAAAAATAGTACAAGCTGATGGACACCGACCACAATTCAGGCGATGTGAAATAATGCTGTATAGGCTGTTTCTAAGTAACTTCCCTCGAATAATACTGGTGCTGAAAATATGTTTTTTTCTACTGCCACGACGTTCAAGTGGATTCATTCAGCGATATATCGGTTTCTCAAGTACGGCGACTGTTACTGAGTGCCCGTGGAACTTCACTGAAGTTCATTTGAAGTTACTTCCTCGATACGTGCTGCTGAGTTAGACCGAGGAAGTGTGGCCTTTACCTTATTGGAAGATTTGGTGGTCAGTCTGAAAATGTTTCGAGGCTTATGGAACCTTTGACATTGACTTACCGCATTGTGAATGAGGTTACGGTTGAGGTCGGCTGATATACCTACTCAACAAATGTTATGTGTTTGGTTAGTAGCTTGGAGAAGTTGCTTGCCTGCATACTGCATATTCACAGTCATGTGCACGTCTCATTCGAATTGCTCTGCTGAGCGTAAACAAACACAGCTGCTCTGTGCGCGGTGTGACTGGCCTGTGCCACGGTGTCACTCAGTCTCAGTCTCTGCTAGCCCGCCGTCTGATCGCCCAGTGTCAGTCTCAGTCTCTCCTCTCCCGCCGTCTGACCGCTCTATGTCAGTCTCAGTCTCTCCTCTCCCGCCGTCTGACCGTCCGGTGTCAGTCTCAGTGTCTGAGGTCGTCTCTCTATCGACCGACCTTTGATCGGCCATCGCACGGTGTGTGGCGGCGGACCGCTGTTTTCCGGCGGCGTCCGTGGAAAAGTTGGACAGCTCTGTATCCGACCGACCCAGTGACGGCCGTCTGGAGCTGTTTACAGAGAAGTCGCCGTCAGATGTGACTCGATAACCACCCAGCCGGTGGCGACTCCTTTGTCCACTCGACTCTGCGGACGAGGCCGCCCTCCTAGACACAGCGGCCACCAGAGGCTGTCAGAGGCATCAGGGGCGGATATAGAGGGACAACGCTCAACTCCGGCAGAGTCCGTACGAATAACTGGAGTCCGCTGCCCACTCCGTACCGGTGGAACTATTTGAGGCCTGTCGAATGAAATTTGAAAGCAGAAAACACATCACCATGTCTAATGCTTGTCTGTCAGTCATCCCCACCCCACATCTCTTCTATTTCTTTCTCATTCTCCGTCTCTCTCTCTCTCTCTCCTCTCTCCTCTCTCTCCTCTCTCTCTCTCTCTCTCTCTCTCTTCCTCTCTCTCCTCTCTCTCCTCTCTCCTCTCTCCTCTCTCTCTCTCTCTCTCTCTCTCTCTCTCTTCT